>NC_090786.1:15077500-15422500 GCF_040054535.1 Antennarius striatus | reverse complement strand
ATAAATGATGTTATCATCACCGGCATCAAAATCAAGCTAAGGAATTACGCACATGCTGTGGCCAGAGGTGAGAGAACTGAGCACTCTGACTGCGAGAAAGTGGAATAACAAGTGATTTCTCAACTGAGGGATCTGAGATTAATATCAATCAGGATCAGATTGAGACATGTCATCCACTACATCTGGAGGTAAGAGACCACCTGCAGTGCTGATAAATTCTATACAATTAAAGACCAAAGTTGCTCTTCTTAAACAAGATCTCTAAACTGAAAGGAAAAGCATCTACATCAATGAGAATCTCACCAAAAATATGCTGATATCACTAAAAATCTCGTCAGCCTGAAGAATAGGCTGACCGACATCCTGGACCAAAACTGAAATATCTTCACCAAACCAAAGAGACTTTATCCAGAGCAGATGACAACAATGGTGATCAAAAATATGGAGGATTTGGAGACATTCGACCAATAAGGTATGACCAAAAATAAAAATTCTGTAACAGCTGAACTAAGACAGTCTGGAGTTGACAACCATTCACTTTGTGGATTATGCCCTATCTGACCCGAATGGAATTATTGACCCTGATAACATTTTCTACAATAACACGATGAGCAAAATTGGATATCACACCCAGCAGCAATACACAAAAAAATTTCAACCTGGGTGGTAAACTTTCACTTATCATTTCAACAGTAGGAGTCTATACACCAATTTTGGACGCATTAAATATTACATAAATCAGTTTGAAAATCCATTTAAAATCATCGCTGTGACAGAAACTTAACGAAAACAAAGATACGGATTTCTGTTTGGAGGGACATACCATGGTTTGCGTGAACAGGAGAAAAAAAAGGGGAGGGGGAGTTGCCCTGTTTATTGACAAAAATATTTCAATATCTGTGGACAATATAATGGAATGTGTATCCATGGAAGTGTTTGTTAAAAAAGGCAAAACTATTGTTGTTATTTGTGTCTACATAGCACCTGATTCTAAAATACAAGAATTTACTGAAAGTGTGGGTAATTTACTTTCAAAAATTTAATCACAAACATTGTTGTTTTTACTGTGTTGATATCAACATAGATCTGTTAAACTCAAGACTCAAATATGCAGAAACTGAAGTATGTACACATTTGATTTTACAACCATTAATTACCAGACCAAGTAGAATCACAACTCACGTGCTATTATAATTGATAACATCTTTACTCAAGTTGTGCTGATGAGACAACAAGTGGACTACTGATCAATGACTTAAGTGTCACCTTCCCAATATTTACCACTATGACTGGAAGCAAACTAGTGTGTCAGGAAATAGGCCCTAAACATTGTACAAGAAAGTCAGGGCTGGAGACAGAACGAATGCATTAAGAAAGTATCTATTAACTCAAAACTGATCTGATTTTTGCACTGATGAGGATGTTAACGCGGCCTTCTATGATTATTTCATCGATAAAATAAAATAATTTAAAAAAACAATACAATATGCACTGCCCAGTGAAAACAATCCACATAAAAAAAGGTTTTGTAAAAAAAAAATATGATGCAAAGAACAGAACAAGAAGTATGATCCAAAAAAATAGAGAAATAAATTAAATGCTATAATAAGACCTTGTAAGAAAGAATAATGTAGTAATCTACTAGCAATGTTTTATTTTATGAACAATGTCATAAAACAAAACAAGGGCAAATCATCCCATCCAGAATACTTTAATATTAAAAATATGAAATGTAAGGATATGGATGAGGTTGCTGATAAATTCAATGAATTATTTGTATGTATTGGGTCTGAGCCGGCAGATAACATTCCTGTTTCACACTTGTACTGGGATTATTTTGGTAACAATGGGGGAAGAAACCTAATTTAATGTTTCTGGCGTCAGTGAAGGACACAGAGATAAGACACATGGTCAGCCCATGTGTTGCAAAACTTAATTGATGTGAATGGAGATGATATGAAACTAATCAAGAACATACTGGAAGTAATACTAGCCCCATTGACACACATGTATAATATGTAATTTCAAACTGGAGTGTTTCCTAACACCCCAGTTTAAACTACTGAAAATACATGACATCATAAGCTATAGAACTTTTCAACTCATGTATAAAGCAACCAATAATTGTTCACCACAAATTCAGAATAACGAATTCAGCTATCAACTGAGAGGAAACAAAATATTTACAGAAGAATGCAAGAATCACATTAAAAACATTTTCATTATCTTTTACTTGTGTCAAACTTTTGAACAATCTGGACAACAAAGTTAAAAGTCCGAGAACTCTATCTGTCCATAAACAAAGCTTTTAAAAACTTGACTTCAAGGTTATACTTCTGATGTAAATAATGGTTAATATCTCAGATTATCATGGTTTATTAAAACTACACTTGCTATGCCTGTGAAAAATATCACTGAAATGTCACATTTGATATATGAATTTGTTTGATAACGTGTTGCAATGGGAGAGATGTTGTTGATTCTGGGAAAAGAAATTTTACAAGCTAAATGGCTTCTACTCGTCAATCTGTTTTATCTTTTTCGGATATTGTTGATGATACAAAAGTGATGAAGGCGTAGTCCGCTGTAATAACATGTCCATAAATAAAGAAATGAACTAAATAAATAAATAAAACAATTTCCTCATAAATGAAACACTGACAGAAACAAGAAAAAGGGATCAAGCAAAATGAAAAAGAATACACTCAAGCACTTCGCCATACAAAAAATTCTGGTGATGATCGTCAAATTACATGCTCTGTTGCTTTTGGACCTTTTGATGAAATTGGAGAAGGCTGGCTGCTCCGGCTGTCTTAAGTTATCGTCACTGTGAGACTCAAGAAGTAAGGGGAACTCATGTCAGCACAAACCATGGAAAGTCAAATCACTTGTGAGATGGATGTGTTTACTCCTACCCTCTGTTCATTAGAGCTTGACAGTTCAGTGATGAATAATGTCATGGGAAACAATCTGGGTTTGAACACTGTCTCTAATATCAATACACTTTCAGGTTTTCTGTTATTTATTTATTTATGTATTTATGTATTTATGTATTTATGTATTTATGTATTTATTTATTTATTTATTTATTTATTTATTTATTTATTTATTTATTTATTTGTCTGGCCTATTATACTTCATGTAAAGTTGCAGAGCAGCAATTTACAATATTAAATTAAGGTTTCATTCTTGTTAATGTGATTCAAACAACCACATTTTCTTCAAGATTTCCCTCCCAATTGACTCCAGCAGAAGAACAGCATGGTGGCACAGTGTTGGTGCTGCTACCTCACAGCAAGAAGTGTTCAAATCCTCTGAGGACTGTTTTCACATGTTCTGCCTCCATCTGTGCAGGCTTTTGACTGTTTTAACTACTTGCAATACAGTATAGGTGAACTGGTGACTCCTCATTGCCATGGGATGGATGAATGAATGAATGTGTCCAGGGCATTCCCGCTTCACGACCAATAGCATCATACCAACTATAACAACAACCAATGCAGTCACAGACTGCAACGACCCGCGAAATCCCTAGTTGCATAGGTCAAATATCAAAGCTAGTACTCTGATCTACTGTCATTGATCAAAGCACTAGCTTTGATCTATGGTCTTACTCACAGTGGCCTTCTCCCTCGTCTTTCTACTTATCCAGTTCCTGAGTGTACAAAAGTTAAAATTTGACCTTGACCTAGTTTTCTCAAGCTCAAGGTCATTATCTAATTTTCATCCCCTTTGTCTTTCAAGTAATTTGATTTTTGTTTCATCTTTCTATCTGCAATGGTTGCGAAGATATTTGGTGGACTAATCGACAGAAGGGCTAAGGGATGAACACATAAACGCTCACAATTACAACACATCACCACCTGGAAGCAGGATGTAATCATAAACAGCGATAAAGTAAGTGAATGGATGAATGAATGAATCCAGTAGTCCACATCATTTGGCTGAATGGCTACCAACCATCTAATTCCAGTGTCTCTTGAAACAGTTTAAGCCATGTTTATGACAAATTATTTTCATATTTTAGACATTAAAAATATCCATTGTCCATTTTTCATGACTGTGGTGATCAATGTGAATATTTTCAAGAAGCAATAAGAATATTTTATGTTGGAAAGATTTATTGCTCATAAAGACACCATTGTTGAAGTCCACTTTCAACTTAACAGAAGAGTGACTCACTGTAACAGTGAACAATCATTTTCCTGATGAAAAGTGTTTCTACACCTTAATTTCATGATCATCACAAACACGTTCTAAGGTAAAACTGAAAGCTTAACTAGAAAGAAGCTAATATTTGAACATAATCCCTTGTTTGAAAACACGCAGAGTGCAAACATCATTTTGGTGATTGAGTTGCACCACAAAATTTGGCACACCACTCCAGCACTATACTACAACTGTTACCTTAGTAACAGCTAATAAATTAATGTGGAGGAGAAGAGGGTTTCCAGCAGTGAGGTGACAACTTTAAAAGCATAGCAATAATACACATCAAATAAAAAACCTTCAAAACCATTTTTGCCATCGCTGTGATTAAAAAAAAAAAAAGATCTCCACCCGTCCACGGGATGACAGACCTTTAATTTCAGCTGCATCTCTTTTCCACTCACAGTTTGATTGTATAGTCGGATAGTATCTTAAGAACATATCAGTTGGTCTGCAAGTCTGCTAACAACTGACTGATGTGCCTTGTCAAGCATGTAAAGCAGGAAAGCTGTAAACCAGTGAATCCTCGGGGTATTGCATGCAAGTCTAGTCTATGAATGTGTGCAGAGCATGCATGGGAGGTAATTATGGGGCCTGAGACCTTTCCAGGAGTAGTAGGTGAGAATAAGATCTGTTCCCTAGATGGGAGTTTTAATAGGAGTATGGGGAATAGCGTGACTCCTGTTCTCTCCTGAGACCTGCAGCACCTCTCCCAGGTAACAATGTCACCTGTAGCATCAAATCAAAGTTTTGAAGATTTACTTAATGAAGTATTCAATTGTGTATCACTATAATTCTGACAGAAGAGTGAACATCAAAACCACTAGATTGCCGTACATAAAAATGAAGACAATGGACCTGGTGGTCTCTCTTCTCAAATCATTTTACATGATTAATAGGGTAGAGAGCCACAGTTGAAACTGCAATTAAAGGTGTCTTCCATCAGAAGAAGAATGCCCCTCTTGGTAGTCAGCCAAAGGAGGACCGAGGGGAACAATGCTCCACCAGAGAAGTCATTATTTCTCCACCATCGTCTCTGCTCTCCGGAATACATTAACTTCACAGTGTTGCTGTCTTAGCCGGAGTGCCATCATTGCATGTTTTCTTTTCTTTTTTTTTTGAAAGGATGCATGCAATTAAAAGAAGGGAAAGTAGAAAAGTACTTAGAATAGTCCCCAACCCCCAAAGAGAGATTGAGTACCAACACAAAACAAGCTCAGTGGACCCCAAAGGGCCCGTGCCATACAGTGTCTGACAGTGACTGTCAATGCTCTTCATCCACATCAAAAAGCAAAGAAAATAATTTCAAAGTTTCAATTCACCAAGTAAACTATTTAAAAAAAAATTCAGGTGGATTACCAATAACATACACATTGTTTGACCTCATTCTGTGATAGATACAATACTTTGATGACAGAAAAATATGCATCTACTTTATGATTACATGGTAAAATTATACTTTGCACTGTGAAACACAGCATGTTTAACAAATCTAACAGCACCAACATTCTTCTTTTCTATGGATTCCTCTGACGTTTCAGGATCATTACAAACAGAATTCCTCAGTTTTGCATGAATAGTCACCTTGAACATTTTCCTGGTTTTGACATTCAGTCAATTATATCTAAATTATATACACATTACCAAGGCACACTATCATGTGCATACAATTCCAACGTCAACATGGGACACTTCTACAAGTAGCCTCATGAATATGCTTCACCTTTGTAAAACTGACAGGGATTGTGGAGAATCATCATAATTGGAGAAGCTGCAGACATTATTATGAATCTAGACCTCCTTCCATGTGTGCTACAGTAATGAGCATGGGGAAAGTGATTGTCATACATTTGATGGTTCACTGACTTCATAGTCATTGTCTTTATCTACGATAGAAAAGGGAGGCGAAGGGAGGATCAAAAATCTTTTGAGGTGCATTTAAATCATAGTTGCCACATATTACTCAGAAAAAAAATCCCTCATGAGAGCATGAGCTGAGATGGCGTCCTTCAAGCCCCACTGGGTTTCCTGTCATCATGAAATGGGAGCAGGAGATTAGGGGGTGAGGGATGTAGAGGATGGTGAAGGAGGGGGGTAAATACCGAAATCTGGTCTAATCCCATATCATACAGCAGAGGATACACTCCTCCTCCAAAGACATTTCTGCTCACAGCTGAGGTAACTGAATGAGGGGTGTACCCTGAGGAATCAGCTTTACAATATAACATTAGAAAAGTCAGCAAGTCTAAATAATAACTCGAGATATGTTTATACTCATTACATTTTGTTAATCAACAGTCTGCCATATCTGGCTCATGGTTATGGAAATTTAACCATGGAAGCATTTGTCTAAGGCTAGTGAATATTTTTTTTCCCAGTACATTGATAAGTTGGACACCAGAATCATCACACTGTAATTATTTCATAATGGGTACATTTGAAACAAGAAGGGTTTCTGCAGGTGACAGGTTGTGTGTTGCTGATCTTGCACAAAGGAAGCATCAAAAGGACAATTTTGCACAGCTCATTGTGTTTAATGGTGTTCTGCAAAAGACACAATTTCAAGAGTAATTAATGAAAAGAAGTTTGAAGCGTGCAATACATATCTAGAGGGCTTCTATCATAGCATTCCAGTTTCATTGTATTTTGTGATTAAATTTGCTTAAATTCTTCCACTTGGCTGCAGCACAAAAGCTAGATCCCTAATGAAAATGAAACATTGCAATTAATTGTGCTTTCTTGAAGGTCATTAAATATAGCAACAACATCCATTTCATGTTTGTGAGCACATATTTTAAAATAATCCTTCAATGTGTTGTGGTGGAAATACATTTACTGTGTCTGCTGAGACTTTGCACATTATGGCTTGGGCTGACCGTAGCAGACCACTTGTTTGAGCTGGGGGACACCCTGCACAGGTTGTCAGTCCATCACAGCTTTGACACATTAAATGTATTTTTTGCAAAGCGCTGTTTCAACACAATGCTTTTTTTTTTAGAATACACAATGATTTTAAGTAATTTATTATGAAAAAAAATGCTTAAAAAAATAAAATGCAATACCTCTCAATCATGTTGTCCCTCTGTTTCTTTACAACTTTATTTTCCAGGTGCTTTTCTCATTTTCTAAGGAAATGCAATTTTTAAAAAAATCCTCAGATTAATGTACAGAAATGAAAAATAAGCAAAGGGGAACAGTCAGGGTGCCTGAATGTACAAAGAGGAAATTTAGAATCCACTGCCCTGCTTTAAGTAGATGTCTTATCGACATTTTCTCCCTGTTAAATGTCAATGGAACATTTCATGTTTCATCAAGACTATGCATTCATCTGCCATAGGTGGTATGATATCTCTGACTTGTTGTGTGATGTGTTGTGAAACTCTGATGTCTGCTATCTGTGGCGCTTGGGTCTCTTATATCTTACACTCATCACTAGGAAACAGGAATCCAGAAAGCTATGGATGGTGATAGCCAAGCATTTATACATCTCAGTGAACATATCTGTCCTTTTATACCTACATCCTAATTTTATGTTCCCTTGAATAGCTTGTTTGCATACCTGTGTGATGTGTGGTGATTAATGGTGCATGAAAAAGTTGTTATCCATTTGAATTACTCTTTGGCTGCAAGTAGGTATGAGATCTTTTGCTCATGAGGTGTGGGGGGAAAAAAATCCATACGGAACAACTACATACAGTAGGTGACTCAAAAGAACAGCATCGTGGCTACGTGTCCTCAGGACAGGCCTGCTTGAGGCCAAGCATTTACTACATGTGTGAATTTCTATGTGTGGGCAGTTGGGGTTGAGGAAAAACCAATTTAATGTTTGTGCTGGTCTGTAACTTTCCAGCATGTGCGTGTGCATGTGCGTGTGTGTGTGTGTGTGTGTGTGTGTGTGTGTGTGTGTGTGTGTGTGTGTGTGTGTGTGTGTGTGTGTGTGTGTGTGTGTGTGCGTGAGTATATGTGGTGTGCGTGAGTATATGTGGTGTGCATGTGTATGTTTTTGTGTGCGTGATGCACATGTGAGTGCCTCTATGTTATCTGTAGGTGTCTGTTTTCACAATAACATTTTATATATTTTCAGATGAATGTACGCATGTCAAATATCACATAAATGCATGAGTGTATTAATGATAAAAAAGACACATCCATCTGCGGCACACTACATAATATTTTAACATATCTGTGATAATTTCAGCTGCACTTTGCAGTTTCAAACTTTGAAACTGCAAAGTAAAAAGTCACAAGTTGACTACTAATTAATTTGGTTCTTAATGCCACATTTTATCGTGTTTTAGCAAAATTAATGCTCTCATTGAGCAGTTTTTTTTTTTTTTACTTTTTCTGGGAGAAGTGGTAATTTTAATCTCTTTAAATCAACTACTCCATAGAGAGTTAGTTGCTGGTGTGTGCGCTAGAGGATATCATGTTTCCATTTCAGCAAAATAGAAAAAAATACCAGCTCAACAAGATGCAACAAAACGTATCCAGGAAGCAAAAAAATCAGTGAAAATGTTTGATAAAGACTCTCTTTATTGCTGTTTTGTTATTTGTTTGTTTGTTTTTTGTTTGGCTTAAGACAGTTTTTAAAAAAATGTTTTTTTGGTTGCTTTTTTTTTTTTTATATTTGAGATTTTACTTTGTAATGTTACGAATCTTCAATGTACTTTAACCTATGAAGAAACCACCGAGTGACATTAGGAAACATTAGAAGAAAACCATATTTTTTTGTATGCTTTTAAACTAAACATATTTCATTATGAATTGACTGCATAAGAATAATACATCTATATGAAGTAAATAAAAAAGTAAAATTAGAAATGTACTGGACAGAGTAAGCAGTAACCTACAACTCTTGCAAAAATCACCCTTTGTCCAGTTATGAATTCCATTTCCAGCTAATGGGAGCTATAGCAAGAGAAAGGTCATGTAATGGCCAGCACAAATATGTCCAGGTCAGAGACACGCTGTATGGAACCAGCACATTTAATGTATGTTGTTCCCTATGTTCCTGCTGCACACACATAGGTCTACTAATACAAATACATCAGTAAGTAAGTAATAACGTTCTCCAGCATACAAAAGATATGTGTGTCATGTTGTACATTTATGACAGACTCTGTGTTTTCTGACTGTATAGATCAACAGAATCTGTCACACACTCACACATACATGTATAACTCAGCAGTGGAGCTCCCTGTCTAATTTTTAATCCACATTTAAGGTCCTCTCATCAATCAATCAATCAATCAATCAATCAATCAATCAATCAATCAATCAATCAATCAATCGATCAATCAGTTAGTCAGTCAGTCCATCCGTCCTTCCGTCCGCCTGTGCGTCCATCCATTTATCTATATCTACAACTGCTGTTGTCTGCAATCTTGACCTAACTATGCCCTGCCCACCTTATATCAAGGCTCACAAGAAAAGATATGTGAGACAACCTAAACTGTCATAACAACATATTGATTTAAAAATGCCAGTGACATTTTTGGTGTATGGTTTATGGGCTTGATGGGATCTTGACTTACAATGTGCAGCTTCAAGAAGTCTCCAAGACCAGAGGAGCTGTCCACCCTCACCAGGACAGCATCCTTCAGGTGCGTGCTGAAGCCGATGGCTAGCCGGTCTGCCCTCGTGCTGGGACGGTCATTTGGCGGCCACGTGTAAGTGATCAGTCCACCATCTCGGCCAAATATGTATGTTGTTCCCGCTGAAGGGAAAAAAAAAGAGACACAAAACAAATGGAAGGTGTTATGAATGTAATTCATTTCACAACAGTGTGCAGGCATGAACCCCTGACTGTCAACACCATGATATTATTATCACAGTAGAGCCAACAAGCTTGGTGTGTGCATGGGCACTCCGTAGCATTTTATTGTGGATGTCTTTGTAAATAACTGGATGACACATCACTCAACAGCTCTCAGTTCTGTCTGAGATTCATGCAACTTGTGTTAAATCAGCAGTGCGAGAAATTCATTGAAAATTAAAAAGCAAGGGCTAGCACATCTGCAGTCTGATCTCCAGGAGAAGTTAAACCAGCCTTGTGCTCTTCAGACTCACTCACCCTGCAGCATTATTGACTAACTGTTCCAATTATGTCCTTCTTATAACCTACAAACCAGCAATTTCCCTTCTCACTGCCTTACCTCCCAGTGTTTAGCACCTTATGAAAGGTTTGAACATGACCTGCTAGGCAGACGAGTGGTTCCAATTATCTAGCTATTCAGTATAAAAGAGCCACTTGTTATCCTGCCAGTGATCTATTGAAGCCAATGAATAAAAATAAGACATGACTAATTATGAAGTGTTTTTAATTAGGTATGAAAATCTCAGATTTTGATCCTATGGCATTTATCCAGTGGTACAGTGTTTCAGAGCCATCAGAATTGTCGTAATCAAACAAGTTCCTATTTACTCTAAAGTAAAAAACCTTCATTAGCAAGAGCCTCCTCAATTCATGCTTGCCAGGACACTGAAAAAATATTTTGCTGCAATTGTGAACCAATGATTGTGTGATTGAGAAATAAATTCTGGTGGGGAACTTTGAAAATTAATGCCAAAGTCATATTAGCATAAAAAATAGCTATCTTTATGAAAAAAATAGACAGGGAGCTCTGCTGGTGTGTTATGCATGTATGTGTCAGTGCGTGTTGTGTGTGTGTGTGTGTGTGTGTGTGTGTGTGTGTGTGTGTGTGTGTGTGTGTGTGTGTGTGTGTGTGTGTGTGTGTGTGTGTGTGTGTGTGTGTGTGTGTGTGTGTGTGTGTGTGTGTGTGCGTGGGTGTCTGTGAGAGCAAGAAGGAGAAACAGCGAGAGCGTGTTAGAGAAAGATACAGTGTTAATATTCGTAGGGGCAGGGAGTTAAACAGCCTTAGCCTGAACAATAGATTATAAATCATTCTGACTGTAATTCCAATATTTTCTTGTAAACCAGTTCACAGGGATATAAAATTATTGATATATTTTGCATTTATTTATATATATCTGTTGTTTTCCACCCTCTGGCATTTCATCACAGCACAGTGATCAGTGCGTCACTCTGCTCTCTCACTCCTCTCCTAATTTCTCTCCCTCGTTTGAGTCAATGCACACTGTCAACCATTAGCTAAAAAGAATTGCATCATTAATTAAAAATAATGTGATTAACAAATGTTGTTGGGACATACAGACAGATCTATGGTGGGATTTATTGTTTTCATAAAGCGTAACTCGCATTTGTAAAATGTAATGAAATAATATCATAAGCATTCTTGTTCTCCTAATGGATAAAGCCCTACGAAGCCTGATGACTTCTGAAGAAAAAGTCATTATGTGTAATATATTTGTGAGACAGAAATCATTTCTTTTTCATGAAGTCTGGCGACTACAGCTGAAACCCTTTCTTGTTACGCTAATGCATATCTGATGTTGGCCCCGTCACAGAGCGATCCCAGTTTGTGCAGCTCAAGATGGACTGTTCTCACTGTCATGAAATCTTTACCCCTCTAGCCACCAAACACTTGCTAAATGCTCCAGCTTATTATAATTTAGCTCTTTCAAACCATGGCAGCATTGCAATTGACTAGGCCCTTAAGCCTCCATTCCTACTCCTTCTATTTGTATGACTTGACACCCACTTTATCCCGCTGACAGCTTATTTATTGCTGGTGACCTCCTCTCCAAAAACACCGTAATGTGAAGATCGTTCATTTCAGTGGACTGCTGTGTAGCTCTTGTTTGTAACAGCCTTAAGCTAAATGGACAAGTACCAAGATTCTCTCATAACAATTCACCAAAGGTCATGTAAAATAACTGCTTTATGACATAGACAGTCTACAGATGGTTCCAAAACATAGCATGTCAGATAATAAGGCTGTCGATATGTGAAGCAGTCTGAAATCCATAGAGGATCTTATGTGTGGTAGAAAAAAAAAAAACTGTAATGAAACTGTTGGGAATTAAGATACATGGAGATATTTGGCTGATTCACACCTACACTGTTGAGCAGTGTTACGAAATCAGCAAGCACATGCCTGAATAACTCCATTGGTGGCAGTAATTATGCACTAGTTCCATATTTATTTGTATGCTCTCCTGGGACACTCGGCCTGATATGGATCTGTTGTAGTCATTAGATACAGTAGTGTCCTGGAAATACTTTCCTGATTGTTGTCTCTTCAGTTTGACAAGAGTTTGAGTTAATTCCCTGTTCACCCACTGTCTCATAAAAACAAATGAAAGGACAATACTGTGGTAGGTAATGAGGGGAGTTTGAGAAACAAAGTGCTTAGAGGTGTAGCACTACAAAATATAGCCCTTGTGAAACAGGGTGCTGTTAAGATTTTGTAGCTTCACATATCCCCGCATGTACTGCCATCTCCTACATTCATATGCATTATCCGATGAGGTCAGGGAGCATGAATTGAGGAGGAACGTGCTTCAACCAGGCATTGGTGCCTGCTACAGACAATCAGGCTGTGAGGATGAACTGCAACCGCAAGCGTCCCTTTTAAGGGCTAATGAATTAATCTGTCGTCATGTTGGACTACATTGAGAGCTGGCTGCTCTGTGTTGTGTCACTTAGCATCAAAGAAGACAAACATTGGCAGATCAAACACTGTACTTTCATTAAAAATGTAGCAACTATCCCAGGAGTTCTCCCACATTTGGCCGGAGAGGTGTGTGGGATAGTAGACAAACATGGCCTTTGTGTAAGAGCCCTTCTGGCACAGACTTCTCATCATTTCTATTTCTACAGGAATGAAGCCGGAGCTTGTAGTAAACAAGTCTCTATTCTAACAGCCGTATGTTAAATAAACTGTAGTCCCAGATGAAAATATCTGTAGCAAAGTAAACTGTACTGGCCCTATGCCTCAGTGTAGTAGTGGAGTTAGTAATGATATACAAACCAGGCAAGGTTTTTGGCTGTGGTGCTCAGCTAAGGTCGGACTCGCAGACTGTCTTTCCTCTGACCTCAAGCATCATAACGAGCCTCATATTACCACCTCTGCCGGGAAAACTGTGGAGGAATCCAATCATAATTACATAGTTGTGATAGAAATATGAAAAGGGGAGATGACATTATGGATTTGCTTTGCTTCAGCACCTCACGCTAGTGTTGCTATTTGCTGCCAAGGATTCCCGTAATGACTGCTGTGTAAAAATAGAAAACCCAAGCTGAGGCATATAGAAGTGTTTGATCTTGTTAAATGTCTTGAAAGAAATGTAGCCTATTTTATTAATCACTCATTGTTTATTATTATCTCATATTAAAGCATTAATATAGGTTAATATAGGCTACTACTCTGTCACCATACAACTTTATGATGGTAATGGGATGATTGGAAAAATTGTGTGGAAGACCCAGGAAATATTTGAGCTTGTGACTGTGAGAGGAATTAATTGGGTTGAACATTTACATAAAGTGCAGCATTTTCTTTATCCCCTAAAGCATTTAAAAGGACAATACCATGTTAAGGATATAATTTAGGTTTATCTTTGTTTTTTGCCCTCCCCTTTGAGAGGCACAATTGAAGGAAGCTTAATGATGTCTATTAGATTTCAATTTCAGTTTCCAGAGAAATCATTACTGAGATTTATGAGGACACTCTTATCCAATCAAATACTATCGGTATCAGTATGTGAGCTTTCAGATCAATTCTTCTGACGATTTACTGCCATGAGGCAAACAAGAGGATCAATTTTTTTTTCTCTGTTCTACCTTTCTTATTACATTTTGGGGCAAATAAATGGCTAGCTAATTGTGACATTGAGTTGGTAACTGGAGCAGGAGATTTGGATACTAAGCATTCAATTTTATTTTTCTTCAGGATGTTTTTACTTAAAGGTATAAATCAAAGATAGGTGTTTTGGGGAACTGACTCAGTCTGTAGTTAATATTACATCTCATTATACAAAAAACCCCTTTAAATTATATAATAATAATGAATATTTCTCTAACAGAATTGTTCAAATAATATTTAAACTTCTTATGACATGAACCACTAGTAATAAAAGGAACATAAAGTAAAATTCTGTTTAATATTAAATTATTTCATAATTTAAATGTCAATGAATTATGCATTACAAATGGTACTGCTGACTTTAATTTTGCTGAAATCTTTGATGTAAAGTCCATAATTAATTACAAGTTTTTATGGTGTGCAAGTACACATTTAAATTATATTCAGCTTTAGCAATTTAAAATTAATGATTTTTTTGAGTGAAGTCAACTTATTGAGTATAAACTACATTTTGTCTGACAATTATTTCAGCATGCTTAAACTTGGGATGACTCTACCTGGCAGCTATGAAAGGGAGTCTACATAAATTTACATACATTTCTAGTGATTTCAACAGTGTGCATAGGTGAAAAATATCATTCAGATGAGTGGTGTTTTAGTTAAATGTTTAATGAAAAGGCTTTGTATGAACACCTATTCAATATTTTACAAAGTTGTGGTAAGGAAAAAAATACTTAATACATACAATATATGTTGAATGTCTGCACTGAACACTGTATGATCAGACTTCCATTTAAGTTCACACCCACAGTGTGTATTACACACTGTGTGTATTACACACTGTGGGTGTAATACACTGCATATTTTTGGTAGGCAGTCACATGATACTGTGCGTGCAATTTATTGGCTGACGGCATTCGGAAGAGCGCTATTTTCGGTGAGTCTTGGACTTACGTGAAACACAGAAGTGCTTTAAACAGTCGATAAGATTATAGGAAAAGGTTATACAGATAGAAGGTGGTTTAATATCAATATGGGGAGGGTCATAAACGTTTAAATTACCGTATATAATAAGATAGTTTGTCGCTCTATCGCGGAATTCATTAATTGCGTGTGGTGTCTGGAACGCATTAACCGCAAAGAACGAGGGTGCACTGTACTGCTTCTATCCTATGGCTATAGATATACTGGACATTTATCGCATTACCTCAAGGAAGAGAAATGGCCTTATTTTTTTCGTTTCCATTTTAGGCGTATCCACTGTGTGTCTGTGTGTGTGTGTGTGTGTGTGTGTGTGAGTGTGTGTGTGTGTGTGTGTGTGTGTGTGTGTGTGTGTGTGTGTGTGTGTGTGTGCGTGTGCGTGTGTGTGTGTGTGTGTATCTGTGTGTGTGTATTTATATTTATAATTGTTGTGTCAATTGTCAATTGGTGTATTTTGAGAGTCTAGCTTTTTGTCAATCATTCTAATTTTCTTAATTCAACAAATTGTATCCTGTTCATTTTAGAAATCAAATGGTTGCCAGTAAAAATGGTCCTTCTTGTCATGATATCACATTTGTAGCTGATATAACCAAATCCTTTGACATGTGAGGTGATTAATTGCCTGTCACCCTTGACTGACAGGCTGTATATGGTGAAATAATTCAGTACAGCAAACAGCAGCTCTGATAACACGAGATAATATGAATTGAGAGCAATTGTTCTTTCAGTTGTGTGAAGTCAGCAGTTAAAACACAGCCTCTGGTTGACAAATTGGGAAAATTCAGGACATTTAGATAGTGAATACAATGAAATCCTCACAGTCACTAGACCCTTACCCCCACCTAAACTCTATATCTGTGCACTGTTCTATTGCAGTACAGTTAGATCCTTTCAACAATTTAAAGCTCGCTCTCAAGCTTTACTCCTGGAAAAAGCTATTCTCTATCTTCAGTGGTGTGTGAGGAGTCCTGCGGGAGCCTAAAAAGGCTTTGGATTGTTGACTTGTCTTAATCTTCTCTCACCACAAACAACTTCCAACACCTTATAATGGACAGGCAGTTAGACCAAAACTGGCAGGGTTCCGTAACAGGTTCAAGCCAGAACAATCCTGTTCAACAGATTTCTGAAATGAAAGCCCCACAACTGTAATGTCGTGATCTAAATGATACATGCAGGGCCATGATTCCCTCAACAAGAGGAGCAGGGAGCGGAAAGCGAGCAGCTTTGCCAGCGTGTCTATACCTGCTGCAACTTTCTGATGAAACGAACCCTTAACATAAAACACTTCTTCAAGTTTAAGTGATAAATCCTTGACTCAGTATTTCTCAGAAGGCTAAACTGAGATATTCTCTTCACAGTCAGCAGAAAGTAGAGTGGACTGGCTGCTTACTCTGTGTTGGATTAATAAGTCTGGGCATATTGGCATATATACAGCACAGTCAATATGAACTTTTACAGTTCATTGCCCAGAGACTACATCTTCAGTACGGTTTTATCTGCTGCTTGGACTGATATATTATAAAAGCCGAAGCTGATGGAGTATGTGTATTCCAATATATTTAATTCATGGTAAATTTAATGAGATATTGATCACAATAAATGTAATTACATACACTGAACTGTTTCGATAAATAGTACCAGGACTATACCAGAGATAAAAAGCTGATATATTAATTTCTTCTTACACAGTCAACTTAAGTCTTCCAGCTCAACCAAATATTAAAATAAGCACAGATACACTGAATTGCTTTAAAAATATTCAAAAATATGCATACTATAAGCTCCTTCTAATGAAGACAATCCCAAAGCATTTCTGCACAGGACAGCTGACAGCATCCGACCTGGCTTCATAAGCCACAAAGGATTTATTCTCAACCCCTCCCTATGTCTCCCTGCCTTGCTAATTTGATGTAATTAAATTAAATAGAGACAAAAAGAGAGCCATTGATGCCTACCCCCATGATTGCTATCCTTATTGCACAGCTCCAAAATCAAGAAATCTAATAAATGTGGGGAGAGCAAAAGAAAACTTGGGAGCTCTTAAGACAGACCTCAGGGCAAGTCTAGTACAAAATGACCAGTGCAGATGACAAGGAAGAACAGGAAGAGATAGTGTTTTATGATCGATATGGGGTTGTCGAGAAATTAGTTTCACATTTTGTTTTGCTGTAGGGAGCAATAGCCAAAACCAATCTCACAGATTAACAGCCATTACTGCACATTTAAAGAATACCTTAATAAGTGAGTGATGTTGGAGGACAAACTCCACCCCATTTTTTGGTAGCTTGAGAAATGAGCTACTTGACATAAGATCTTTTTGAGATACGAGCCGTCTCTCTGTCCATATTTTCATTCGATATACTAGCAAAAATTTGGGATATGAGTCATGCTTTAGGACTACGCTGCTTGTTAGCGGATGGATACAATATTAGCTGAGACCACAACTCGTTCTCGCTCATGGAGTAAAGATGTAGCATGTGTGTGCTTGTGACTTTACATGAAATATTTTTTGTTAAGTGACATTGCTTGACCAATTCTGCTATTAATTTCTCACATCAAATAAAACATATAGTATTTCCTTGCTTTATTAAACAATTTGAACATGTTCATGTTTGACTTTAATATCCTTTTGATAGTTTGTTCAGTTATTTATACTGTTGGCTAAGTCAAAGTGAACCAGCCAACTAGCAAGGTTCACAAGACAGCAGAGAAGGCTAATTGTGTCAATCTGATTTTGGTAAGGCTATTAGATAGTTTCCTTATGAGGACAATCTTGGAATTACACTGCAGGACAGATCAATACCTAAGATTTATTTGGTACAAAAAGTGAGGAAAAATATTGTCACCTCTCCTGGTATGACAGGGTTAGCTGGCTGACTGGAATTGCTACAACAAAGATATTGGCCAATGTTGACAAATTTTATGATGTAGGTCGACAATGATCTCCTCTCTGAAAGACAAGCAGCTGGTGTGATATAACACGCTTCTGAGTAGCCTGACACTTAACAAAAGCAGTGATAGTAGCAAATCACCACCTGTCGAGCTAGTGTTAATTCGCTCTTTAATGTAGTGCTCAGATACCACACGTCACCATTCCAGTAACTAATATATTATAAAGCTTCATTGGAACAATCAGAATCCCCTTTCGGTAAACCAAATTATAGCATTTCAGTTAATCTATTGAGCACTTTTTGCTGGCATTATGTTTTTGTCCTGTTGTTGGTCCAGTAGTGTCACATAATCATTAATTGTCTTGTAAAATTAGTACTCGCTAATCTGCAGTGAGAAATATCAAAAATAAGCAAAAAATTATGCTATGAAGACTTGAGGTACCACTTCAGCTGTTGGAGTTGGACCATAGAATGTGATAGGTGAACAAATCTTAATGTAACTGCCAGCAAGTATCTCTTTGCTGCAGCTCAGCAGAAAAAACATTGGGGAATCATAAAAGAGAGAATGAACCTTAGAAAAGTAACTTTTGAAGATATCGCTTGATTTAACTAACTTAGACTACTGCACAGAAATGCAAGGAACAACCATTGTTTACTATTTTATTCAGTACAGTCAGCAAAAGTTATTCTTTCGACACACATATGGTGTGTCAGATAGACCTTGGACAGAAATTATGAATCAAGAAATCTGCCCCTGCTTCGTACTGTCACAGCACTTCACAATATTTCATCCTCACACTGCTCTGAGCAGATAAGCCTTCACCTCATCATGACGGGGCCCCAGGGCAGCCGTACCAGCCATCCTCCCTCTTCATGGCGGGCCACCATCAATTCATGGTTGAGGTAAAGTTCTGCCTCCTGGGTTGGTAACATTATGCCATGAATGCTCAGTCGACCAATGTCACTCACACTCTCCTGCCCCCTCCTCCTCCATTCTCACTTCCCTTAAGCCCTAAGTGATACATGAGCCCCTGCCTTGTGGAGCAGAATGGCACATCCAGGCAGAGCTGACAAGAACCAGTGTCTTAATGGAGCCCTTTGTTACCCTGACCAGCTGCATATCTGCTTCCCCAGCCAACAGCCCTGGCTCTGATAGAGGTGTCTCACAGTATCGACAGCTTCTAATTTACTCTCTCATCATCACTTGCCTCATTTGCTCCTCATATACAATGCTCCCTTTCTCTCTGTTCAGTTCAGCCATTTTGTTTACCAGCAATTTGTTGATTAGATTTTTCAGGATCCAGTATTTAATTTGCATGCCAGCCAAAACACGCATCAAAGTTAGACTTATATCAAATCAAGCATCAGCACACTCTCTACTTTTCCGTTCCCAGTTAAAAGCCTCTTTGACTGATTACGTGCCAAAAGACATCAGTGTGTTATTTAGTTTCAGTGTGTATGTGCAGCTACCATCAAACACCACAGCCCCCAAATGGTCTGTGGAAACTGTTGTCTTCTCTATTAGGGAGCCAACAGATGTGGAGTATGACTGCAGTTCTAATTACAGAAAAAGACAAGTGTGTGGGATAATTACACAGTGGAAGTGAGGCAGAAAACAGAGTCCGGGGCCAAAACTCAGATCTGAGACTAGAGACAACTTTGGCTGCCCGTCACCACGCTCAGCAAACCTTCACCAGCACAAACACTTCTCTCATAAACATGATGCTTTTAAATCATACAGAGCTGCTGTGATTTATTAAGAATATTCAACACTGGTCATGTTGGTTATACAGTATAAATATAAGTCGTAGTTATATTTTCTACCTATTATGTATTTCTTATTATTTCTATATGATTTATGGAAATGATGGATTTGCAGGCTGTAAAATGGACTAGTAACAAGTTAAATTAAATAGAAAAAAATCCTCACGTGTCGATAAAAATGCAATTTTGGTTTTACAGCAAAAAACCTATTATCCAAGCTAATATGTCTCATTTCCATGTGATTCCTGCATGACACTCATTCTTTTCTGTTTACTACTTTTGGTATGCAGTACCCAGGAGACAACAAGCACGCCTTGGCCTTAATTGCAGGATTAAACATCTGCTTTGCCTATTACTGAGTAGCCTCACTTTGTAAGTAAGCCTCTACTAAATAGTGAGATATTATTTAATTAGCTGCAGTTCTCATAGAACTGACGAAGCTGGAGACTATCCAAGGAAAAAAAAGACAACAACAACAACATACAGAAATAAACATGCATATGCTGATGCGCCGAGGTGTGTGAGAGGGAGTTTTGTCATACAGCATGACTGTTTTACACTTTATATACAGCTCTGCCTCCTCCTTATCAACAAGCAAAGTAAGACATCTTTAAAAAGCTGTCCTCCGTCCCACATTGATGCCATGTATCCAACAACAAATAAATATATAACAGAAAAAATGTGCGTGGGCAAGCATTGTGTTTCTACACTACGTTTCCAACTGTGTGCTAATATTAGCTCGCACTTAGGTGTTAGGCAGGCATATTTTTATCAGCTCTTGCCAGCAGGCTTGAGGCACTAAGACGGAAGGAGAAATGAGGAAGGTGAAATCCCACACAATCCTATTACAGTGGATTAAGGGGCAAGTTTCTTTCTGTTGCCACTCTGCAGCAGGTGAGCAATTGCAAATAAAAAAAACAAAAAAAAAACCCCAGAAAGAACCACATGAGTTGACTATTTATTATTGAGGCCGCCTATTGTTACACAGGGCAGCCATTCATTTGTAAAGCTTTCCTTCCTTTAAAAACATATTTGAGGTTATCATTAAGCCGGCATACATGAACATGAATAAAATTGTTAGAAAATGATTGGTGAGTGTAGAATAATTGTAGCGCTGTCAATCATGATGCCCACATACAAGAGCTCAAGTTTTGTTTTTCTTCCTCAGCAATCATGTGAAATTCAAGTAGAGGCTCATTATTGATTGGATGATCAATGACAATCATACATTTTTTTCCCAGCTGGCTGGCTCAGAAACCCATCTGTGGACGCCCTTATTGTTAGGGTTATCAGGCTTTAAAGGCTGATGGATTCTGCCGTCCATCTTAACTTTTTTTTTTTTTTTTTTAAGTTTGCCAGAAAAAAAAATAGCCCATCACTGTGAGCAATGTACTGTCGGAACCATTGTAGGTCTGGGCAACTTTATCTTTAGTGAATTCCATGATCAAATTCTACCCAATAGTATGATATACTACATGAATTAGTACAAATTCGCACTTCATTCATTCATATTCACACTTCTTAGCTGTGACAGTCATTCAGAGTGATCAAAGAGATGAAAGATGATTTGGGAGAGAGCTGCTCTTTGTCTGTGTGGTGAGCTTTGTGAATTTGTGAGTGCGTGTGCACGAGTGTGTGTGTGTGTGTGTGTGTGTGTGTGTGTGTGTGTGTGTGTGTGTGTGTGTGTGTGTGTGTGTGTGTGTATGTGTGTACACAGGTCTGACTGGCATTGAGAGGAGCTGCCTCATTATTACAGCAGACAATGACACTTCTCTAGGGTGACTGAACTCAATCCAAACTGGATTTGAAAAAATGTGCATTTGCATTCTTAATCTCAAACTATTTCAATCAATTTTATTTTTTCCATTTATTGTACCAACCAATGGTATGAGTATGTGTAAGAGTTTAAGGTCTATCAGAAGGGACTGCAGAGGATGCTGTAAAAGTTTGATTAGCATCACCGTGACCCTGACACCAGCTGCATTACTTCCCTTTGGTTCCTGTCTTATATACACTTATTGCTGCAATGCAAAATCATCACTGGCTAGAGCATAGTTAATTTTTTTAATATTTCAGAAATACCATTTTACCTAATGCATTTCTTCATATGAGCTCTTTCTCACATAACTCTCATTTCCTCATTGTTTTACTTTCAATAACATGTTTTGGACAAATGTGCAAATCTTTGTTAATTTCTGTCTTTTTCAACATAATTGTGCTGTTTGTTATATAGTACATTACAATATTTGTCATACTCTTTTGATGTATCCTGTTGTTAAAACAAATTCATTTCATCAGAAGGGTTATGTCTGTAATCCAATGATATTCATGCATCTGGTGTAGTCTGTTATTGTCACAGTGACATTATCCCATTACACTCTACAATTTTATTTGCAGGCTTAACAGCTGTTTATATGTACAATCAGAAGTGATGCTGGAGAATGGTGCAGTTCAGCTATTATAGTTTTATTCCATTCCCATGCAAAATAACTCATAATAACATCATATGGATGTGACACCAGCAGGAAACATTTACCAGACCATTTATTTCATTCAGGTAATTTTAAAAAATGAAGAAAAAAACAAGCACTTTAAAAGGAAAGCCACAGAGTAAATATAAACAGAGACAGACTAAAAAAAGACAGAGGAAGATGGCAAAGATAGCGATGCTGTTGATGATGATTCACTGAGTGCCTTGTGGGTAAAGAGCTCCCTGACTCAAACTCATCGCGGACCTAGCCATGTAAGGGGTGTAGCCGTCTCCTTTGGGAAAGTAGTGGGTTCCTCAGCTCTTTCCCCCCCTGTCTCAAAGCCTCTAATCTGAAACCAGACACATTACTCAGCTGACCCCTCGCTGCCCACCGCACGCACAGTCAGGTCTCATTTCCCTTCATGCCTACTATACCCTGGTCACCACCGAAACCACACAGACCACTGCAGGCTAAAAAGGCAGCCCACTCTGCTTGGATGAGTTCAGCAGGAGGAAGCTGGGGGTGGGTTAGGAAGAGATGAAGTCGAGTGAACACAAGGAAAAAATAAATAAATAAATAAATAAATAAATAAAGTGAATATGTGAGTGAGTGAATATTACAAGAGTTAAATAAAAGAAAGGAGTTAATGTCCTCAAAAATAAAAAGAGGAGAAAGAAATGACTGGTCATCATGCTCTTCTTTGTGGGTCAATAACTGCCTGTGCTCCCTCTACACCAGACGAACATGTACTCAGATTCTTATCAAGGCAGCTATCATCTCTACTGCCCCACTGAGGCAGATATACTGTCATCCTCACACTATCACAGAATGACATCAGCTTGGAGACATGGGAGTAATTATATTATGCAAGCCTACAACACACCGGCAACATCAGAGGCCTCCGTCTTTCTTCCTCCCCTTTCCTCTTTTTTCTCCACTTCCTCCATTCCATTTATCTATTTATTCATATTTTATTTTATTTCCCCTATATTACTCCACCACCACCACTCTGTCTGTTCCTTACAGAAGAACTTTATCTACGTATAATCCACTCAGCTGTTAGTTCTGAAGGTGGAGAGCGTTCTGATGGATAATAATCACTTCACCGACTTTGATCAAACCACCTATTTTTGAGGCACAAAAGGTGATTGATCTTAAGCTGATGGAGGAGATGAGAAACCAGGGGTTTCCTCCAACATGGTAGGAATGACTCATAATCATCATGGATCTTCCACATCTGAACATGAGAGAATAAAAGGTATTCATATATATATATATATATATATATATATATATATATATATATATATATATATATATATATATATATATATATATATATATATAATTGTAGAAGTTATAAGCAGAATATCTACAGGAATCCAGACAAATTTGATTTTACTGATTAGGATCATTTGTTTAGACTCCAAAACACTTTATTCCATTGATGAGATCACATCATTGATCCAGTCTCAATGAATAAGAACAGCAAGTACAGGTGAAAATCTGATAACCTAGTTATCCAACATATTGAGTTTCGTATCCATCTCTGGGAAAGATGGCTGTCACCTCTGGGAATCTGTTCGTGACAAATGGTATGCTTGCTACTCTGAGTTGATACTGTCTGAACCTCATTACTGCTAGCCCTAAACAAACAATGCATCACACTCCAACTCAATTTCATACATCCTGACCATGGTAATTTTTTTATTCTTTCCACATAAATCAGTGACAGAGCTGAAAAGAAAAGAAACAAAGGTTGTCTACTCTTGGAGTATGTTGTTTCAGAGAAATTGGTGGTTTCTAAAGAGATCAAATTTTGATTTTTTTATTTATTTTTTGCATGACATGCATATAATTTAGACAAATGGATGGCTGGTCCAGTAATCAAGAGCCAGAGGTATCAAATCTTGCTACACACCTAGTGAAAATGTGTCTTTTCATATTGGAGATATTGGCATGGAAAACCAACTGTCAACTCTCTTAGCTTAATTTGTTCTCATTACTTGAAACAATGTTAAATGCACTGTGACAACGATGGTGAAAGGCAGGTGTGGTTACATAAGAATTTCCTTGATAGTGACACCAGAAGTATGAGAGGTGGATAAGGGTGGGAGCAGCTAGTTCTTGTTGTTTAATACATAGAAATTGCATGAGTATAAAATTATACTGTTGAGACACCTGAGGGCATATGACTCTCATTGTCACTGATTAGACTGGAAATGGAATTGTACATGTTTAAATGACGCACTGAAGAGACATTTCAAGTTTCAAGAACAAGCCCCATGAAAATGAAACCAATTGCAGTGAAGATAAGACAGCAGCAGCGGGGCTGTTCAGCAGCAGGCTTTGTCCTGAGTGAAGTACAATGTGAAACAGCCTATCTCTCTTTTTGCATTCACAGACTCTCCTTGCGCTCATCAACCAAAAATGACTTCCAAGTGAGTCCTCTGTCCCTCTTGTAATAACGGTGTAAAGGAGTGGCCATGATATTAATGATGTGATATTAACTCTTGGAGTCTGCCTGAAGGCATCGCACACCCTCTGGGGCACTTGGGAAGAGCCGTGGGGTAAGCTGAGCACTGTCCGCTGCATACGGGTCATGGCAGAGTGGCCTAATTGCCTCTCTCTTTGCTTAGTAGGCCAGAAAACCTTCCATCTCCATCATCATCATCATAATCATCACTGAAGAGCACTGATTCCCTTGTTGGTACAGGTCAAACTGCTCCTGAGTCCAATCAAAATGTCCTCAAAATGCCCCTAAAAGATTTTACATTTTAATATTAGACATTTTCTGCAGGAATGATTTCTTGAACAAAATGAAAAAAAATATCTCAATGGAATCCAAGGTAATTCAGCAGTACGTCAGTATCACAATAGTAGTGATTACGTCACTCAGATAATATAACTAAAAAAAGGATTACTTAGTTTTGAAGGGTATCATTCTGTCTCCACCCCAAACATCAGCATCATTCTGAAATACAGTTTCAGAATTCACGGTAAAAAATATTACAAGAATAGTGAGGAAAAAAAGAATCTAAACTGGATCGTTGCTAAAATCAGTTGTATACAGACTGTATTCAGCAGAACATACTGCAGTCTGCCAGGAGGACTAGGGGTGAGGTTATATAATTCCTCATTGTTGAGATTGTTCCTCTTTTCTTGCTCTCTTTCACTCTGAATGCCTTTGTCATGAACCTCTTGGCAAACGGGATAAAGGGGCCTCGTCTCCACTGCATGCTGGGCAGGGGTCAGGAGCGGCTCGATGCCCTGCAGGGCTCGAGGAAACACATCTTTGTCTGTCCCAAACACCCGGGGGGCACACAGAGCACCGCACCATTCTAATCCTGACTAATCTGGACACAGTGGAGCATCTGGAGATGGGGATATGGCTAATCTCAGACGTAGAGACAGCATTTTGCTGAGACTGAAAAAAATGGGATGTATATTAGTGAGACTTAGGGCTGTGCGTGTCTTAAGGAAGAGAATCCTCAATACAAATGGAATAATAAATACATGTCAAGGTGTATTTAATGACTGAGTCATCAATAGCATATGCAGAAAAAGTAATGTAACTAAGCTGTAACTAAATGTAACTATAAAAAACCAAACCAAACAACTCATGTATGTAGAGAATATATAGATGGTGAGTAGGATGTACTTACTGTGCCCTGCTCTTAGGGATGCAGGCGATCTATGGATAGCAATAGGCACAACATGGTGACGCTTGTTTCCGTGGGAGAGGTGAATGTGGTGGAGATTCTCCATGGTGCCCGGCTCTGATCCTGCCACAAAACTCAGGGCAAGAGCAGTGATCCACAAGACCAGGTGGGTGACTGGAGCTGAATTCCGATTTAGGGGCTCTGAAAGGGCCCTCGGGGGAGAAAACTGTGTCCTCCAGCCTCCAAACATCTTCCCTGAGTGGCTGGATGAAGCTTCAGATTAAGGTGAAACTTCAGTGAGCCTTAGAGCCCCATGATTTTGACCATGCCAATTCTTACTACACCTGAGATGCTCGCACCGATCCACAGAGAAATAGAAAAAAAAAGGGATGCCACACAAAATGTCAGTTGTGGGGGGAAAAATTAGCCTCTTAATTTTCTCCACTGAATAAGGAAATCCGTAGCACCACCCAGGGAACAAGCGAAGTGTCATAAATCATCTCATAATCAAGAACATTCACTCAAAAAATTTTTTTTGATAACCCCAAACAGCAGTGGAGATATCCCAGCTTGCTCCAATTCCCCTAGTTCCTTTATTTTCTTTCTCTTTCTCCTTCACAAAATTAGAAACACGTTCCCCGCCAAAAACTGAAAATATTCCGAAAACATGCAGGAAAAAAACGAAAGCCAACTGAAGCAGAGAGTGAGAGGACCTGTGGAGAGTAGATGTTGCGGTTTCCCTCCTTTTCCTCCTCCAGGGGTTTCAAAGGATGTCCAAAGGAATGGGACCATAGTTACATCCGAGTCTCATTTGCATGTGTCGGACAGCTGCAGCGGTGCGCTGGAGACGGCACGATTGCACCTGTAAGTTGTGCCAAGTAGCGCATCCGTTCCCCATCTAGAGATCTCTGCTCTCAGTGAGACCAAGCAATAGCAGCTACAGTACCTGAGAGTGCAGCCCTGGGCAGCAACACACAAACTCACACAGGCAGTATCAGCAGCGCTGTTCCAGAAGATGTGCGCAAGAGGATGAGGAGAGAGAGGAGGAGAAGGAGGAGGAGGACAGAGGGAGGGGGGAGCTTCAGCAGCCAGCCAGGAAGCAGGAGCGAGAGTGGCTATGCAAATGGACAGCATTCACATAGCGAATCACTGGAGCCTGAGTGCATTACAGAGGAAGAGCCTATTTAGGCAGAAAAGGAGGAATTGAAGCTATATCCCCCAGCTCTGATTCCTTTCACAACCTCCCCCTCCTGTCCAAGTTCAGTCGTTTTCAGTCCACTCTCCTATGTGGACATTCATGAGCAGTGAATTGAGGAAGCGAAGAACTACAGTATATTGCAGGACATGCCTGAATCATGTCTGTTACTGCTTTTATCACGTCATCTCTTCAGTTTCCTTTTCTTCTTCCCCATGATGTCTCTTTCTTTTTCCTCCTTCCTTGTTGTTTTATCTTTGAATTTTAGGAAGTTGTAGTGTACTAATGGTCCTATGCATGTAAAAAAAAACAAAAAAAACAAAGCCAGACTGATTCATCATCTATGAAAAGTGTTTTCTATAGGCTGTGAACAGGTCCGCATTGTTGTGTTGGTGAGATTTTAGAGGAGTGATGATGACGCAGCTCACAGAGGCACCTCTCCCTCTCTTCTACTCTCACATACACACACACACACACACACACACACACACACACACACACACACACACACACACACACACACACACACACACACATAATAATGTACACACAGGCATGTCCACTCTCACAAACACACATGTAAACAAAGCACGAACAGTGTCAGAGCTTTTGGGCACTGTCCACAGAGAGGGTGCTGAATCTGGGCGAGTCTGCTTCGCCTGCTAATAAAAGAGTGCTACCCACAAGAGACGGTGGATGCTGATCTCAGATTCAGCGTACTGCATGGGTAAAAGCAATGCAGAGAACATGTGGACATAAAAGCTGCACTGATAAACACAATCCGGTTCAGCTGGGAAGTGTGCTCAGTGTTCAGAGTTCAGGACTGGGGAGCTGAAGGCTCAGCTGCAGTGTGCCCGATTCTGTTTGCGCACTAGCCATTCAACATCCTCCCTTTCCAATTGCAGTGCACTAAGCTGCAGAAAAGAAAAAAAACGAAAACACTGTAAGCACTGCTGAGCTGATCTTTACGGTTTACAGGGAATACACAGGCATTTCATGCTCAAAGAAAGCCAACTTAGCCAGCGTGACACAGAGGATAATGTGTCCTTCTCCATTTTCATTTTCACTTCACTGCCACACAAATACAATCACAGAAGCTCCAAGGAAAGAAGAAACCAATTAAATTTCACTTGATCTGTTTACTGAGAAAATCTAATAGAATTGAATAGCAATTTCTACAGAACAGTCACTTTATTGTTACAATACAAGCACAACTGAAGATGTTAGATGGATTAAATTTGCCATCTGGCATTTGGACAGATGAGGATACCTCACATTTGTGGCTAGAATTCTGTTCTACCTATACAGTAACCACAAGCCACTGCAGCAGTGAGCAGACGCTGAACAATTAGGCACTGTGTTCTTCTCACCTTGTCGAATCTCAATAACTTAGTGCAGCCACCTGGTGCGAAGAAGTCACTGGCATGGAACCACTCCTCTCTTCCCATTTGCAATGGTGAAAAGGAATGTTCTTGCTGAATGTGTTTACACTTTTATAATTATCAGCTGGGCAATCTGCATAATTAGACCTAATACAGCAATCTATCAGGGCTGCTTGCCAAGGACAACAACCTGGCCCACAATGTCCTCAAGAGCAAACTTTTAGAGAGAGACAAAATGAGATGTTAACATGGAGGACTTTATTAAAGCCAGATAAAAGCATTAAATGCACTTTATGCTTCTTGTAATTAGCGATTGATATTTAGTGGAAATGCAGTATAAGGATTCAGCAAGTAAAGTTAATGGCATCATTACTGAGCTGATACCTTAATCAGGTGGATCATTAGTTGCTTGTTCATTTGTGCCCCCATGTGGCCAAACTAAGAAGTGCCCGAAAGAGCTGTGTCACAAAGTCAGCAGCTTATTGGAAGTTTTAACACATTTAGCACAACATGAGATCCCAAGTGTTCAACGAGATGGAATAGATTATTTGTATTTGATAATAGGTATGTTAGTACTGAGTGTTCTGATGTCATTGCACTGCTCCTAACTAATCTAAATAGCGGAACAACAAAAAAAAATATCAGCAGGTTGACCTTTGAGCCAAATGGGCTATAAAGCATAAAAAAAGCAAAAAAAGAAAACCAAAAGCTGAGTATAGAGCTGCAGGGGAAACATTCACACCAAATTCCCTCTGCTTGCATATAAAGCCAAACACCTGGGACCAGACCTAAACTAATTTCAGCACACTTACAAATCTGATTGGCTTTAACCAGATGATTATAGAGCATGGAACAGAACGTGAGAAAATACATTTTCACAACTAAACTTTCATCATGGAAGGGCTTTTCTGAGTTTCCATGTCATTCTGACTCTGTTAGTGAGATGTCGTTTTGATAGAGAGCCAAACACAGCTCTTCTTTGTTTTCCACTTAAGACCCAAAGGATTGTGAAAGTCTCTAATGCATTTGAAGCTTTGAGTTAATTTCCCCGCTTTTGGACCAACATATTTCAGTTTCTTTTTTATTTTATTTTTCATTTTTTTGCTTTCCTTTGTAGTAAATAAAAATTAAAGCAAAGTCATTGAGATTAACAACACAGAAAAAAAGGGGGAATCTACAAATTGCCACAACTAAATGATCAATGAGAGACAGAAATAACTGGACTTGCAAGAGTAGAGGAGTATGAAAGGACAAGTGCGATCTCTACTATTCTGTTCAGGGATCACAATTCAGAATAGATAAATTCTAATATTATTCACTTAAGAGAGTAACTACGGTGCGCTGAGCTGATTTTTGTAAGAAAAAAGAAATACTGTCAGGAGAGTAACCGATGGCTGCTTGAAAAGCACCTGACCTGACTGGAGCAAGAGCTTTAAATCAGTTACAAGGCCATCAGACGACACTTAATCACATGTGGAGAGACACTTTACAGAAGAATGGGCACTTACAACCAATTTCGCAGTGATGCGTCTCCTTCTCGTGAGCCACTGCGATGCTTACTGTAGCCCCTAATGATGTGCTATTTTAATTTATACGACTGGTCAAATACTGAAGATAACAGCAGTTTACACACCGAGACACATTTTTCTAATCAGGTGCAGTTTAGTGAATTAGATGTACGTGTTGGTTTAGAGACAACCTAACATGTGCATCAGGTACGTATGCCTGCTGTGTGTTACAGGGACACATCTGTGTCAGGCGCAGCAACATATGCAGCCCTACAGATGAGAGCCTTTATCTCAGGGATGTGCTGCACAGAGAGAATAACCCTCAATGTGCACAATGTAATAAAGGATGGAAAAAACTGTCTAACCAAGTAAGCTGATAATCACGAAGTGTTCACTAGATAAACTAAAAAACATCCACTTGTCAAAATCTGTTCTCCCCATGTAATGATGTAAAGCACATGTGACAGAGATGCCTACTATGACTGGTCACAGTTCAAATTTATAGTTTGAATCACACAAGATCCAGTCAATGGAAAAAAAAAGAAAGAATATCTGTACCTCTACACTGTATAAAAGTCATCGTTTAGTTACAAAAATATAAACATTCAAGGCTAATATTGCCAATCATACAGACATACACTATTAAAGCAGAGATCTTTACAACTGTGTACAGTCTGCAAATATCAAATGTGTCATTACACAAGAAAACAAGATTGGTGAAGGCGAGACAGAGCACACAACACACTGATGCTAATGTCTGCAAGAGTACAGGAATAGAAACAGAGTGCGGCCTTAGTCATCATTAGATGTGACATGATAAGAACAGACAGATACAGGGAGGCAACACTCGATACAAACACTAGTTGCACTGTATTTCAAAACGTCTCTACACAGTAAGAGGCAAGACTGTCAATACTATTTGCTTTGGCTGAAAATGTTACATCAGGCTGCCTGTCTGTCAGATTACCCTGCTGGATCAGTCAGAGTGAGTAAAGTAACCTCTGACCTCTGCAGGTTAAAACGGTATTGATTTGCTCTGCAGAGCCCTGAAGCCCAAGGCTTAAGTCATCACTAAGGCCATGAATATCCTCCAAATGCTCAGCTCAATTAAATACAGTGTATCTCCCCACCTATATTTTTGAAAAAACTCACTTGCAAACCTCACGCCGTCAAGCTTTTTAACTCCACCCACTACCTGTCATTCAAGCACCCAACCAATCACAGCGCATCTGCCAGAGGGAATCACGTGAACAATATGGCGTAAGGCATCGACCAGCGAGACTTTTTGTTGCTGTTACGCCTTTCGTCCACATGACAACGCAGACATCCGGGACGAAAACGCTGGCAAAAGTGAAGGTTTTTTTTTTCGAAATGCCGGGTATGTGTTGTCATGTGGACGCTGTAAACAAAACTTTTTCTATCCAGGGGGCGTCTCCCTGCGACAAAAACTGTTTTGATGTTAATGTGTGTGACCCGTGTCTACATGTGCACACAGAATGGTTGGAGTTAAAACCGGATATTTTCTGATGTATAACAGCTCCACGTCGAAGACGCGTTGATAAACATGCTTGACAGTTGGATATTTGTTTGTCTGTTTCTTTCTCTATTAGTCATAAAGTTTATATATTTATTTATATATATATATATATTTATTCATTCATTCAGTCATGTTCCTCGTCAAAGACGCCAATGCCAGTTCTGGGTTGGACCGGGATGCGCTGCCTGCTGGTGGGAGAACTCTGGGATGGAGGTTGTCCTCCAGGAGGAACTCTGAATTTCCACAGATCCCAGTCCCCTTCTCAGAGTTGTTCTGCGTATAAACGTATTGATCAATGCACTTATGTGGCTACATATGAACATGGTCTGATTCAGGTAGTGGTTTGGTTTATGCCGCGAGTTTTGACAGCGATATAAGACGGATGTTTTCTAAAGCAGAGCAAAAAAAAAATCACCTAAGACCTGCCACAGTGGACAAAAATATTGTTTTTATATAAAAAACAATGATATGACCCAAGCATAATCACTGCCTATACCTCAAAGTTACAAAAGCACAATCATTGTCCATACCCCAACCCCAAACACCCTGCCGTCACTGTAAATGTTTTCTGTATTTCCATGTTTTTCATGTCCAAATTATCATTTTCCATACTGCCAATGTGTGTGTGTGTGTGTGTGTGTGTGTGTGTGTGTGTGTGTGTGTGTGTGTGTGTGTGTGTGTGTGTGTGTGTGTGTGTGTGTGTGTGTGTGTGCGTGTGTGTGTGTGTACTGTATACCTGTGGAAGCATTTGGAGTTAAACAACAAGGATTATTAATAGATTTATTTATTAGATTTTTTATTTTGTACGCGCACACTCTCACACACACACACACACACACACACACACACACACACACACACACACACACACACACACACACACACACACACACACACACACACACACACACACACACAAATACACAAATAGCATATCAAGCATGCACAAGAGTCACACGCTCAAGAACTAGAGCACACACGCTTCCTGTAAGGTGAGAAAAAATCAGCTGTCTACACAGGAAATGTTATGATTCATGTAAAATGCGGTAACACTCATATTCCACGTGAAAACCTATGCTGCAAATGCTACTCGTCATCCAAGCTGTCGACAACATGAATAACATCAAGCTGATGAAACGTCCCACTAATAGAAAATAATGCACAATATAGGTTGTAGAATCATATCAGCAAATTACATTACATTCTCTGAGGGCAAAAAAAAAGAAATGAACAAACCTTTATCAGTTCTGATTCATTGTGAGTATTATTTTGTTTCAAATAACTGCAGCATTTTGATTAATCCAATAGACAAATGTAAAGAAGCAAATATTCATGTATTTGTGCATTAAAACATTATTTTCTGCTTGGATGTGTTGATTTTGGATGTCCTGTATGGTGTAAAAATTGTGTATGAACCAATAAACCATGATGCAAATGTTGTGCACAGCAATTTATCATCACAAGCACTGTGTCATGGTTCTAGTCAGATAATGATGCTGTTCCCTCTTTATGTTGATCATAAACAAACATATATACACTGATATATCAATATACAGACTGTACAGTATCCTTTCCATTACTGCAGCTAGAGCAGGCCCAAACTGTACATGCGGAAGATAATCATATAAAATTTTGCTTATTGCACACTGAGCAGTATGTATATCCAATGGACTTGGTTTGCTCTTCTCAGTCACTGGTTTCTGTGGACAAGGATTCTTTAAATTTGTTTGATTCAGCAACATTTTTTCTTTCTTTGTCATGCAGAGGTTGAATGATGTCGCAATAGTGTTAATTATAAGTGTATATTTCCACAAATCCTTTTAAATACACATTAGACTCACAGAGAAAATCGTATTCAGAGATCCTTGCGCTGCACCAAAGTGCAAATGAATGTGTTTGTGTATCTACTTACAGTATATGTGTGGGTGTGACTATGTGTAATGATCATGTTTCTGCAACCACATCCAAATTGTCAGTGTGGATGATAAGGGACATGAGTTAGAAGCTTTCTGGAGACTTTCTCTGTATATCCTCTGGCAGTCCTCAAGACGCAGTGGGCCGCTAGGGCACAAAGTAGAGCGCTGTATTCGGAACAAGTCAAGGACGGTCCGCACCACCCTTCAAGAGCTTACAGATAATTTGTTATTTGTAATTAAAATAACGTGAATAAAAACTAATCCCTTTTCGCTATACACTTCTACATTTGCTGTGCACAAAAAAAAAAAAGGAATCAATGACCGCTCTACTACTGCTGGTATTATTTTCCAGTGTTCGACCAATGAAGCATTCACTCTAAAACATACTGAAACTGGAATACACAACACATCATACATTTAAAGTATTAATCTGGGTGTTTTTCAGTCTTGTTCCAGTTTTGAATTATTTAAACACCATGAAATTGCAGAAGAATGCATCAGAGAAAAGAGACTATTCTTCAAAGATGACCATGTGGATTGTTTGGTCTCCAGTGTCTTCATCTCACCTTCATGGCACACAGTGCAGAACATACTTTCAAAATGAGCCTCACATTCTAAACTATTCAGTTTGAAATTCAATGCTCTAAAGATTACAAATAAATACTGTTTTACATTCAGCCACATATTTACATGTGTGTCAAGAGGAGCTGTAACACAACCCCTGACAATGACGCAGATGGTAAGCTTATGGCCACTTGGGAACATGAGTCAGAAAAAGTTATCAAGTCCAAACACTGACCAATGGTGAAGAATGGGTTGCTAACAAACATGACCGTCACCCACTCTGCCTTTGGGTTTTTGGACTGAGGTGTCTCAGAGGAAAATACCACCTAATGTGTGGCTGCTGTCTCGAAGATATATACAGCAGTAAGATAAAGTGGCCATTGCTATTAGAAACAGAGGAGACTGTTGTGCAGTCCAGACAGTTATTAGGGTCTAAGAGAACAATTGTGACATGCCAGATAAATTGATCTAGCCTGTGTGGGTACTGCTGTCTTAAGTTCTCTGTGCTTTTGGTTTTGGTATATCGCTTGTATATAAGGTGCAACAAGTGAAGATTGGATCAGGTTAATTAAAAGAGTACAAAGATGGCATGCATAAAATACCAATAACCATACTCTATATCTTACAACCTGTTCATATTGACAAAAGTGATGGTAGGTACTCACTTAACTTGAGTTTTGAAGTTGTTTGAACAAGGTAAGTTTGAATTTTTCCAAAGTAGAATTTAAACAGGTTAGGTTTCCTCTCAAAGTCACTCTGTCCGTCAGGACAGCTCTGTTGCTGGGACCAACTTTGTTTAAGACAGTGAGTGATTTGTTTGTGCTTACCAACCTCACTGTCTACAGATAGGAGAGTAGTCAAGGAGCTTCACCCACTCAATGTGTCCTTCACTCATACAAACTTTACAAGTCGGATGAGTTCAAGGAGACCTTATTTAAATTAATTATTCTGACTTCTCCATGATGAAAAAAATGAAGGAGTTTGCATTGTTTAAAGCCTTTCTGAATATTGCTAATAGAACTTGGAGCACATGGCTATGCTCAGTACAAAGTAATGTGTTTGCTATGGAGACAGGCTGGCAGGCCCCTCTTGAGACAGAAGCTCTTTGATTTGCTTTGTGACATCATTTTACAAGATTTTATCGGGCCACAAACTGCAGTCTATCATATCAACAGTGATATTAAACAGAGTGTTTAGGGGTATATAAAAAAAAGGGTTAGCTTTCAAGCACGTCTGGTTCAATCTCCAGGGACCCTCGGAAACTCAAAAGACTGCCTGAGGGATGAGGAGTAATTGAAGTACTTTTATTTGTCTGGGCACAACATCAGTAGTGAGTCTGTAAGCATTTTGTCTGTTAGATGGAGCATTGGATGTATGATCCATGTCTATTCAGCCTGAGCTGACCATCACCTAACTTAAGTTGAGTTGGTGTCAGGTTGGTGGTGATTGCGAGGTAAACTTGTGAAGCTGAGGATGGTGATGACTATTCAATAATACTATGTTGCAATTCAAGTCATCTCATCAATTCTTAGAAAGGTTATCACACATCACAGCTTTTCCACATATTGTACAGGGTTACTACGGTTGTACTTCTTCAAGACTAAATGGTACAACCCCAGGGAGTTTATCCTCTTATTCTTCACAAGTCTGCAAATTGTTAAGGCTATCCTTCCCAAAATAATGATTTGATAATATTCTACATGACATATCTATTCAATTACAATTTAAAGGACATCTTTATAGTAATATAAGTTGTGTCTAATTGCAGACACATTATTGGTCGGCATTATATGCAGCCAAATGAAGTTACAGTACACTGCTCCAAAAGGAGAGGCTAATTCTCTTGGCTATACCGTTGTGAGGCAAAAATTACCCATCTGCAAACCTGTCCCCCTGTGGAGCCAGCACTGTCATCTCATGGAAATGGAAAAGAGGCCTGCTGCAGTTTCATTGTTAGAAATGGACGAGTAATGTTCAGCGCCAGAAGCAGCTCTGTAGAATGTTCTGACACATATTGTGTCACAACTTGCCCGTTGTATCTCTCGTATTCCTGTTTGCTTCCAACTGCCCGATTACATACAGTCCGTGCCTTATTATTTGGCACTCTGTCAACATGCCAATGTCACAGCAGGAGTTGTTGTTACACATTAACTCTTGTAGAGAGTTGTAGTCACATTCTAATTTATTCACCTTTCGCTCTGCAGGTTGCCAAGGACACAACAGGGTTGTCAATGAGTAAATAATGACAGCTACCTAGTAAATATATGGTTATGATTTATACTTTTTAGTTGAGAATGGAATACCAGCCAGAAATGATTGGTTCTAAGTAGGTGGATAACGTGATTACAGGTGTCACTGTCATGGCACTCGACAACAGATAATAGGTATAATTTCTGAAATATAAAGCTTGTTTGCATAAAATATATATGACTTTTTTATTTGCAGTAATTTAATGAAATCTATTTCATGCTTGAGATATGACAGATCTGTTGTGCTCATCTATTTACCCGATTGTCCATATTAGATTTTGAACGTGTTGTAAGAACACACATTTACAATTGTGTACTTAAATATTTAGAAATTTAGCTGCTGAACAATATAATGATACTCGGGCTCCTGCCACTGGGATTTTTTTTTCTTCAGTACAAATGATTACAGTGTCCATCAGTATCTCCAAATTGCAATTCGCTGAAGTGAAAATCAAATTTTCTCCCCAATTAAATGTCTTCAGACTGTGAATACATTCACTGAATGTCAACAGCGGCAATCACAAAGTTTTTAAATAGTTAAATAGAAGCATGCAATCTTTTTCTCAGGGATGTTTGAAAAGAGTGTGCTTACATGAGTTGGGGAATATTCGTAGAGCATGTGTATCACCCAGCAGGGTATTTTAACCGATACTCTGTCTTCTAGTCAACACTTTAATTAGTATTGTGTTGCGGAGAAACAACAGCTTCTTATTTCCTGTCAACATGCCCCTTCGGGCTACCAATTAATAAAAACCACCTCAAAGATTCGGTTCTAGCCACTGCACCGCAATGAGCTCTAGATGAGATTCTGATTACAGCAAAGATTACCATGAAGGCAGCTAAATGTGTTGCAGTACTTGTGCTCAACTCTCATCGGGCCACATGCTGTTCACTGACAGAGAAGGGAATTCAGAAACTCTATTGTAATAGACAAAATACAACAAATAAACTCCTCAGCCTGCTTTTCAATGTTGAATCTGAGTCGTGTCACACCATAGACATTGTTGCACCTCTATGTTAACCCTACCATGTCAGCATGATACTAGAACACATAATAACCAAAAGACATGCATCTTCACAGCTGTATTTTTAACCCCAGTGTAGTTTCATATTATCTGTATGTATGTGCAAGTCCATTTCATGAGAATTCAGGTCTCCACCCAGTTAGCTAAAATATTTCAGTGACTCTATATCACTTTCTGCAGGGCTCCAACTGCTAGGGAAAGGTTACAGAGACATTACAGCATCCACAGTGGGAGGAAATGAAACCTGGTTTCCATGCCAACAGCCTTTACCTAAATATGGCCACGGCTCCCAAACCCCTTTAAATCCTGATATTCAGTCACCATGAGGAACCATTGGTGACCATTGGAATTGAGCTAGAGGTGAGGAAGAGGAAAAAAAATGAGGATGAAACATGAAAGCCTCTTTCATTAACTCAGGAATGATAGGAATCTTAAAGAAACGTCAACTCGGTCCCTCAAGATGAGCAAACAGCAGCAATGTAATACGTGTGAAAGAAGTGTAGCTCTTACCATATACCTTCAGGCACTGACACACATGAAGCATGAAAATGGATCTCGACATTGCATGAACCATCTAATAAATGGGTTTCTGCCTTTCGTGGTAGAGGAGCATGTGGCAAATATAGCCATGAAATGCAACTACATATAAAGCTGAAATCATTCTTTTTTGTTATTAAAAATATTGATAACTTATGTCATTACCAGTGGCCTTACTTGATCCGAAGCCCATTTAATGACATTAATATTTAAAAATGGTCACTATTGTTATTTGATGCACATATTAAGAAATGTTAATGGATGAATCACTCTGTATTTCTTGTAAGCAAATAAAAATATTACTTTACATGTTGCGTAGCAAACAAAAATAAACTGATAACAAAGACAAATTATTTAAATATATTTTTGTCAAACCATGTAATGGATTAGTTAAATTTCACAATAGTCTTACTGTAATGTTGGAATGTGGGCATGTTTAGGAGAATAGCTGTGTAAGGGAATGGACTTGTGATATTAAACCCTTACCGAAGCTGGCCAAGCTTTCATTCCACACTGGAAACCCAACTATTTTCAGACCCATAGATTTCTTTCACAGAGCTGAATTAAAGAAGACCACATTTAGGGAAAAGTGAACGCTAGTTGCTTGTGACAGCAGGATGTTTACTCCAATGCCCAATGTCTCCCTGGCCTCACTAGTGCAATGCATGTCCCCTTGTATTGACTGAAACCAAACTAAGTGGTTCAATCATAGCATGCCACCACAGAGGTGTGTGTGTGTGTGTGTGTGTGTGTGTGTGTGTGTGTGTGTGTGTGTGTGTGTGTGTGTGTGTGTGTGTGTGTGTGTGTGTGTGTGAGTGCGTGCGTGCGTGCGTGTGTGTGTGTGCGTGTGTGTGTGTCAGCATGATAAATTTGGAGTCTCGCAATGAGTGTAGTGGAACACAAGTGACCTAATTTTGAAAGAAAATTGAAAGAACACGCCTAAAGATTTAGAACAGACTCAAGTGGGACAAATACTTATAAATTCTAAACGGTACACTTGACTAATTTGACTAAAAATGGAGATAATGCAGCAAGGATGCAAATGTCAGTACAACTCCCAACCAACTTTTTACATGAGACATAGGAACGTCTAGTCCTTTTTTTTTCAAAAGTATATTTATCTAATGTTTTATGGTCTGATGCAACAAAAACATGTTACATGTCATTCACGTTTTTATGAAACATGGCGAGACAAGCACAAACAGGCTTATTTTATTTTAATCCTGTATGTGCTGTTTCTGCAGCAGATCACATCATAGATAGGGACCCTGGGGCCCAGACAGACTATTCATAAGGTACAAAGACAAAAGGTTGAGCATTGATTCGAGTCCATTAGAAATCAAGAGAGAGGGGCACGTGTTTGCCCCTTGGGCGCAGACAATGAGGACTAGACCCACGCACCGCCACTATTGTTGATACAATATTGACACGGCACTAATAGCTCTGGCTGCAAATCTGGGTGAAGGAGCAACCAGGCAGGACATAAATGGCGTGAAGGCCAGGCTTACTGCTTACTGTAGCCTCTCCGTGACCCACTTTAGCACAACAGCAAACACCATTCTGTTTGTCTGTGCACATAATACTCCGATGCTTGACCACTGCATGCAAACTTCACCAGCAGGTCTAGACTGGAGTTACAGTTCCCCAACACCCCACCCCCACCACTTTTACTAGAATGCTTTGATTTTTCAATCCCACTTAACATGACAGAGAAAACAAAAAACAATAAGATAATTTAAACTGTAAGCCAGAAGAGGGAACTGCTGAGGATTTGTTTTTGTCTGATTATCAGGATTGTCTGCAGTTGCACGACAACACTGATAACTTCACTACTTCTACTTCAGTACTCCTACTGGCTTGAAAATACTTGTGGTGGTAAGACAAAATACAAGCCTCACACCATTCACCCCCCCAACACCATTCACAACCATCATTATTCTTTTCTTTTTTTTTCGATTTATATTGACCAGCATGTGTTTTTCTTTGCAGTTTTACTAAGTATAGGAATACAATGGCAGTGATTGGTGCTATAAATACAACTATAAGACACTGTGACCACTCAATGACCACACTGTAACTCAATGAAAGAAAATGCAGGCACATCAGTGGAGTGAAGTTCTAGGAAAATAATGAAGACAGACCTGAATATAGGTTTTATATCCATGTCATCATTTTGCATATTATTCTGAAGAGACTGACACAGTGCTATTCCGAAAAGTTGAAATGCTTTTATCATGAGACACTGACAATTCACTCAAGAAAATGGTGCATTTGAATGGAATCCAGAATGGGTGTATATACAGTACATGTGCCACGTGAATAATATGTCTAATTAAGACTTCTTATGAAATGCAGAAGCATTCACGACAACCATTAGTTTGGACAAAATTTCAGAAAAAAAAACATGTTCTGTCCTTTAAATCACTATATGTTCTCATTATCTTTATTTTATACTGTGTCAGTGATAGGTCAACGATAGCCACTCTGTGGAAATGCAAACCTCAGAGAAAAAAAAATATTTTAGAACGCAAAATGAAATGTATTCATTAGGAAAGAGAATAAAACTTTTTTTTTTCCTTTCTTGATTTTGCACTGTCCGTTACAAATAAGGATTTTGAAACTTGATTTTGAAAAACTGATGTTCAATACACAGTATTTCAGAGAGAAATATTATATTTTCTGTTTCCTAGATGTCATAACTTATCCTATTATACAGCATGTGCAGGTACTTATTTAGTCAAAAAAAATCATCTAAATTCAGACTTACACAGCAATTGTTCTGCCCATACAGAGGCATGAAAGCTGCTATCTGTTTTGGAGTTTTCTTTCAAGTACCTGTAAATGTTTCTCAGACATGAGAAAAATTATTCAAATAAATTCAATAGCAACTGACTGTCATATAATGTTCTCCAGGAGAGAGAAGGTTTCAATACAGAGTCATCTGCACAACATGAAAAGGAGTTTAACAATGAGCTGGTATTATATCAGATATGATATAAGCTCCTTTATGATTTGTGACTGGCGGCTGTACAATTTTTCCTCCTGTAAATGTTAAGGGGCCAGGGGCTGTGAAATAAGGTTTTTCTCCTTGTGAGACAGTGGGGAGCTGAACCTACCCGCTAGAGAAAAAGAAGAAAATGTTTTGAGTTCCCTTTGCAAGTTATTCTCTCAAAAATTGCAATATTGTAAATTGCCTGCATTTTAGCTTATGTAAATATGTCCTCAAAAAAGTGATATTTTCCTCAGAGAGGCTTCTGTGGTTCTTTTGCATCTCTCTCCTCTTCCTCTATCCCCATGACAATCCATCAGCACAGATAAAACCCAACCATCTCCAGCTTCATTCTCTCCAGTCATAGATTTCTCTTGGCGGAGCAAGTCAAATCGCCATTCAGAGAACCAGTTTAGTTCCTTCACTGTCAAAGAGATTTCTTGGAAAGCATATTTTTGTGGTTGCAAATTACATCCCCTTGGGCCTGTGCACCGTTACGTCCTATTGTTTTATCGGGTCAGCAGGAATAATGAGACAAACAACGGTAGCGTCTCTCAGCAGGTACAACCCCTCTGCTCAGATATAATATATGCATGCATGTCATATGAACTGCATAGCTCACGCTGCTGTAAATGAGCTCAATGGGTATTCTTAGGATGAATATGTATGACAGAGAAAACAAGGGTTCCAAATTGCATTTTCCCTCACTTCAACGTTCAAGGAAGGTTCATGAGGAGGTTGCCATCAAAAAATATCCCTCAATACCTCAACCACATCGCTAGTCCTCTGTTGATCCAAACAAAGTCTAAGGAATAAAAAAGAGAGCAAAAGGAGCAGAGGCAGGCTTGGATAAGGACAAGCTCCACTCAAGCTCACATCTCATGGACAGAAGAATCCTTTTAGTGTTATCATATAAGATTTGTTGGCGGTATGTGGCTCCATGGGAATCTATTAACGCTCTCAGCTGATAACAAAAGATGGAGTCCGAAGCTGGTAGAACAGACACAGAATGCATTAACATTTATGGTGCACTCTCCTCTGCTTTTGTGTCATCTCCTGCGTGGCCATTCTGTTCTTTTCTCCTTAATGCAGTTCAGCACTTTGCCCAGTCGCCCCTTACTGTGTGAACCACTGCAGAAGAAAATAATGACCAAACCAAATCTCTTGTGCATGTTTTGCATGAGAAAGTAGCCCATTTTCTAAAGGTAGCGCAGACATTGGCCTAGTTCTTTTAAAAGCTATACATTAATGAGCAGGAACTTCTTCACCATATTTCAATTAAGCTGTCTTTAAAAGTTATGTAATATTAATGGGGATCGTGGTGAGTCTGATTTTTCATGATGTGTATGAAGTTATAATTGGCATCAGTGAATGCAAAACTGAAGAGGATGTATTCTAGTAATATTCTGATTAAAGCATGCTTAATAGGTTGATGTCACTTTTTATTTATTAGTTTAAGAGTCAATGTTTTAGTAAATAGAACAAAAGTTTGTTTTAATATTTAATCACATTTATTTCACTGGACTGGCAGCCTGGCATCTCAGAAAAAGGCTTCTCCCTTACACCACAGAACAAGAGTCTCAACAGTCTCAAGAGCGCTCTGAAGACAAAACTCAAAGCAATGCGTGTGAAGTTCATTCCACCTGTCCAAGTTACAATGTAGCAATCATATAGCTACAGGTTTTGGTTTTACATAGTCCAACTGGATAATTCACAAAGCAAAAATATCATATTTATTGCAAATGGCTGGCTTTTGTACAGATATAGCAAGTAGACAGAAAAAAAAATAATGAGCTGGATTATTCAGTTTAAAAACAAAGGCAAAAAATGGCCCCACTCTTGATACTTAAACCTGCTTTTAAAGATCTGATGCCAACATTTTCTCAGAGACAATTCATTATCTTACAGTGTAATGTTGCGAAATGCATAAACAGCATGTAATTTCTAAAGTCTTTGACCTGGTCTTAAATCACCACAGACAAAGCTTACCAAAATAAAACTCATCACACACACACACACATACACACACACACACACACACACACACACACACACACACACACACACACACACACACACACACACACACACACACACACACACACACACAAACATACACACACTTTGAGATTGAAGAATCAGGAAGTGAAATCTTACCATCGTTGCAGAGTGGTCCACCGAACGTCGTCATGCTGCAGTCACAGCTGAAGCCCTCCCACTGCTGCAGACACACACCCTGGTTGGCACATGAGTCCTCTTGACATGTAGTGCTGGGGCCTGAATATGGAGATTAATAGGAATTTGGTAGGCAGAATTTTATAATAACAAGCTATGCAGTCTGCACAATGAATGCAGTGAAATTAAATGCCACACAGGAGATAGACACAATAGGCTTCTGCGGACGAACACGAACAAACATGACAACAGCTCAAACACACATTTGCTATGCTATCACTCCACAGCTGTGACTTAAGTCTTAGTTTGTACTCTTTCTACAAATGTCGTGACACATTTCCAAATTGTTGCCAACTGTTATATTTGATGCTGAGTGAATTTATTTCTATTTATTGAACAGAGACAAAACATAATGAAAAGCAAAAACAATTTTAAAAAGTTGAAATAGTTGAGAATTATTAAATTAATATTAATGCTTTATACAAACAGCAGAATACAGAATATTATGTGTGATTGGGTCAATGCGCATCGACATCTGGCTCAGAATGTTAATGATTGTCTTAATGATGTGTGTGGATCTGATGCCAGATAAATATATCAATATACAGATTAAGATTTTTTTTAATCAAGTACAAACATGCCTGGAACCTGGTCAAATATCAGACAGATAATTATGTTAATCATCTGTGTTGAACTCCCTGTCCCTAAGAGAAGACTTTTTCACATCGAAGACATGGATAAGGTCTCTTTGCTATAGCAGAAAATAGTTATGAGTGACGTGCGGTCATGAGAGAAAAAAATGAAAATGGAAGAAATAAATTGAATGGTTATATTTATCCAATTATGAGTATCATAAAGTTATTTTCTATTCAACATCACCACTTTCAGGTTATTTTTACTCATGGTGAGGCACCAGCCAGCTGTGCCTCACCATAAATTGCGCAATAGCTCAGATTGCTGTGCTGGTATGCTATACAGTGAGAACGTAATGCTATCTCTCTATATGTCACTATTAAAATGTTCAAACATGTTTGCTCTGTGAACTAAATTTCCATAATTTAGATAATGTATATAATGTACAGTGTTTTTTGTCAACAACTGCATGTGTGTAACGTCTTTCTTGATTTGAGCGGTCCTGAAACTGCTGGAACAAGGCACTAAATGATGCACGATGATGTCGTGCCTCATTGGTAGGGGTGCTGGTAGGGGTGCTGGTTATCCCAGGGATTCGGCCAAGGAGTCTTCTTCCTCGGCCGTGGAAGTGACAGCAAACTACTGCCATTCATTTGTTTTCCGCTCGCCTTCCATTACTATATAACTTTTTTTCGCTGCTTTTGTTCAGAAGGAGCGGAGCAAGGACTTCGTTTATAAGTAACCATAACATAAACAAACATGTAAGTAACAACATAATATATTTTTTAATCAAAAGTGCGTATTTTTGTGTTACAGTTTGTACGTGTAAAGAATTTAAATAATTTTGTTCTGAGACTTTAAAAATCACCCACTCACTGTTGTTAATTAAATAGTGAATAAGCTACACTGTAGGTTCATATGTTTGTAAATCTAATTCTGATGAGATCAGTGCCTCACCAGCCATGAACCTCACCGCATGTCACTGTTTGTTATCCTGTTAAAGAACCCAAGACTCATAGCTGCATTTAATGGGGGGAAATAGAAAAGAGCACAGCAATACAATGGGAAACCATAGCATAAAATCTCAATGGAGTACAAACTGAGTTAACCTTGGGGGGCATTGTTGGTAAAATATGAAAGCTTACAATATGAAGGCTTAAAATGAGTCAGTCTTTATTTTTGTGAATGAGATAAGCTTAAGACTACAGAAAAAAATGTTTTTAGGAAGCAGCCCCTGTAACAGTCACTTCTGAGTTGAAATTGGAAAAATGAATGTTTGTAAAACCAATTTTATTTCCTACAAGTGCATGCAGTCAAGTTATTTGACAGTGTATTTGCGTGATACTAAATTACTTCAGTCAATGACAAAGTATTCATGGAATGGATGACTGGATGGCTCCCGCTATATGGGGATGCGTTGGTTGATTATTATTGATCATCTAGATTTTTAAACAGCATTATGAAACACTAAACATCATGTAATCTGAATGATGGACCATTTACATAAATGTTTCACCCATCTTGAAGGCAATAATTACTCATGCATAGCACATCCAATATTTGTGATAGTTTGGAGATGAACATTACATTTAATAAGTGTATGTTTATTCCATAGTGCATTTACCATTTGTACACAGCTGTTAACTGCAGACAGATATTACAGCTTCACTCATGCACATTGTCTTTTTTTAATAAACTGTACTGCTGCTCAGCCTCAGAGTAGCTATGGTAACTGCCTAATAGTTTGTTTGCCCACTCAAGGCTGAGAAATGCAAAACATAAAATACTGCACACAATGTTCATTTTAGTATGTTGACTTTTGGATATAAATATTTATGAACACATTTAAGAGCATATTAGTTCAATTTAATGATTAAAATTTAACTTAGATATTGTCATGAGATGACAGTGTGTGCACTAGCACAATTGTAAAAGCACTCATTATGACACACCACAATTAAAAAACAATTAAAATACAATCATGTGGCATCTTTAGAAGTGATGAAACAAGAAAATCCTTAAATTCTATAAATAAAACTGATGTTACATCTGTGATTATGATGCACTTTATTATTATTATTATTATTATTATTATTATTATTATTATTATTATTATTATTATTATTATTATTATTATTATTATTATTATTATATACTTTGTTATTCATCAAAAGCACCAGCATGTTGTTTCCTAATCAGCAGTGCTATTTGATTTACACGTTGCAATTTCAGCAAATACATTCTACAACGCTGATGTCTGCTTACTGATACAATGTTAATGTTAATAACAGTGTCTTCTTAATCAGGAATATGTTATTGATAAAGGCAGCACTAACAACAACAATGACCCTTTTCATCTGAGAAAGTAATAATTGAATATTAAATAATACGTCATGACTTATTAATCAATAAGTCATGCAACATTTGTAACTGAGCGAATAATACACAAAAAATGAAAAGTTAACAAAAAATTACAGCGATACATAGATGTGTCCAATAAGAGCAACACACAACGAATCAGAATGTGAGGCCCATAGATTGGGATACAAGATGTTGATGCTACTTGTATTCCTATGGGAATGAAGCCCATTTCATATGACAGGTGGGTGAATTTAAACTCTCAGTCATCTTGCTTGGGGGGATGTGGAACGTGTGGAGGTAGAGGGGGGAGGTTGGGGAGGCATTGCAGATGCATAGAAGGAAGGGCAATCAGGCTCTGTATCAAACAGACAAAGCTATCTACCTTGAAAGTCAGCTTTCATCAATGGAACTTTTGTCAGCAAAATAATAGGAAAGGAAAAGGTAAAGTATAATAGCTGTTAGTAAAGAACCAGAGAGAGGGAGGAACAAAACCACAGATTTTTGAAGCAGGAGAGACGGAGCAAGGGTTGAGGTGAGTTTCTGTCCACAAACACTCTGAAGAAAGTTGTATCACAGGCCAGGTAAAGCCAAACTAATGATGACTTGTTTCATAATACCGTTATCAGTTTGAAGAAACACACTGATGTTAACCCATTATAAAAGATAACTCTTCTTCAAAGCTTGCAGAAGCTACACTGCCCGGCCAAAAAAAAAAAAGTCACCGTTTGGGTTTCAATAAGCAAATTGCAGTGTTATGATCAGGGGTTGTCTAGGCTCAGCGATATTATTCAGCAAAAAAATTAAGTCAGCTGAGTATCTGAATGTACTGAATGACCAGGCAATCCCATAAATGGATTTTTCCTCTCGGATGGCATGATCATATTCCAGGACAACGATGCCAAAATTTATCGGACTCTAATTGTGAAAGAGTGGTTCAGGGAGCGTGAGGAATCATTTTGACACATCAATTGGCCCCCATAGTTGAGCTTTACCCCATCCAAAGTCTATGGGATGTACTGGAGAAGACCTTGCAGAGTGGTTTGACTCCCATCGTCAATACAAGAACTCGGCCAAAAATGAATGCAATTCTGGACAGAAATAAATGCTGCGACGTTGTACGAGGTTTTCGAAACAAACAATGCCCACCGCAATCAAAGCTACAGGCAGTCCCACAAAATATTAGAGTGTGTGACTTTTTTTTTTGGCCAGGCAGTGTATGTGTTACCTTATGAGTCCTTGAGCTTAAATCAGTAAATGTGACATGAAAGCCATTTTCACAGAGGAAAATCCCTCTTGGAACAAAATTGCCAACAGACACAGACAGGGCGGAAAATATGATTACATTTGTAATGTTGGCCCATGAAAGATCATAAGTTGCGTACAAGAAAACAAGTGGCTCAATTGTGAAATTAAACTGTGAGTAAGGTTGAAAAATAAATCAAATATTGTCTCTGGATGTGGCTCACACTGGGTAAATGATATTCATACATGCAACAAAGGCTTCATACATAATTCAAAAGGATTGCTTCTGGCAAACTCCCAGATCCAGTAAGCATCCATAGAGCAAAATAGAATGGGGATAAAATTTGAAATAACACTGGCAGGACAAATATGGCAGAGAGAATAATCAGATTATGGCTAAGTGGGACAGAAATGGCTGCTCGTTGAGGACTGTCAGAGCTTGATACATTCTAGCAGCAAACTAACACACTTTATGGATGGTGTATTACTTGCCACAAGTTGGCAGTGTCGGTGCTTTGGTGGGTTGGTCTGACAGTAGATGAGCATGTCCTAATCAAACAAGTGTGGTGAAAGAGACACTGAGTAGCAATACAGTACTATATGGAGTCCAAATGACCTTCAGTTATTTGAAGAACATGAAGAGAAATTACAGAAATTAATAGAATAAATATTTGCAGATTAATCATTGAAGTAAAATTTAGAAGATGTTGTTTGACTCATTTTAAGTTTGGGAACAAAATACAGGGTGCAAGTTTCCCCAACTTGTGAGAATACTCACCTTCACATCCTCTCTCTATCTGCCCCACGCAATCCAGAGCATCTGACATCAAGTCTGGCAGTCGCCCGTTCAGATCCACTGATGCCAGACAACCTTGAAATCCCTCCTTTGCATGTACCAGTTTCGGCAGCTCCTTGTACATCTCTTTTGCCACCCCGCCAATGTAAAGATTGCCTGTGCAGAAAAGAAAATTATGGCAATACTGACCCCTAGTGGAAGGAAAGGGTGGCACCAAGCTTGCTGGTTCATGCTCTATACTGAGCGAGCATGCACTTGTACTTGATTTGGGGCCAATTATCTCAAGATCTCAAGGTAGAACCCTCACTTTACCAATATCCATGAGTTCACCTCCAGGAAATAAATAGTGAATCATATAAATAATGTCAATGCAGTCCATTCCTCAGGTAGATTGCATATTTTCAGGAACAGCAGCCCTCTGTGTTGTCGGCATCATACAAAACTGTCATTCTGGTCTACGAATCCAGCGAACTAGTGTAATGGTTATGACAGTCACCTCTCTTGCAGATTACCCAAGGTAATTCTCACTGTCAAGTCCAATTTTCATCTTTATTTTATTTGATAATTATATCAGCCCCACGACTAGGTTGGTTAATGATAAGGGGCGAAATATTAATTCATTAGATTTATTATTTTCTGAAGATCTTACCAACAATGAGCAAACAAACAACAGAAGTATTTTCTTTGGACCCCTCTTCTAGGGCATGTCTGTGGCAGTAATGTGAGTCAGGGCTAAGGCAAGCTGCTTTTATTCACCCTACTAACAGGTGTTATCTTGCTGGTATAACTCCATTACTTTGTTTCCCCACAGTTACCTATAGCTTTAGTTTTTGCCTGTCCCAAATTACTTAAATCTTGAGAATTACAACAGCGAAACAAAATCAAAGACATACAGATTCACACACCCTTAAGGTCAAGGTTTTTGGCTCCTGTGGTGGTTTGTGTGGTGACCTTGGTATCAATCTTGACAGTGTGGAGATTGTTGGTGTCCCTTGAGATTATGACGTTGTGCCAGTGGTTGTCATTCAGGGGCTTGTTTGAATTGCCTTTGATCAAGTGAGCTCCATTTCCCAGGTCCGACACATAGTGTAGGTACCTGTAACCAGGTATACAACAACATAAATGATGAAGTGACAATGTGCAACATTGTGGCTGTTTCCAGAACAACGCAATCAAAAACTAAATATTAAACTAAGTAAACTGGAGCAAGAGTGTGCATGTGTGTGTTTGTTGGTGTTACTGTGTGCACAAATGTCTTGATATTAGAGTATCACAAATTGCAGATGTCTGAAAAAAGCTAAACATTTTGCGGGATGAAGAGTTAACAAAAGGTTCAAGGCTGTGCCAGAACCTTTTGGTTTACAGGCAATTTATGATTTGGATACTCATTTTAATTAAAATGGTAGGACTTCAATGCTCAACACATTGAACAACACCTTGACTTAAGGCATTACTTAAAAGAAGGTCATTCTATAGCTGCGGTTTAGCAATAAAAGCACACCCATGTGAAGTTAATTCCCTTTAATGTGGGCTATTTGTTGTGCTCTCACAAAGATTAAAAAGAACAGCAGTAGCCAACAGCTTTCAGTAAATGTTCTGGCACAGAGGTGATAAGAAATAATTTAAATCCAAAGAATAGCAATAAAAAAACAGTCAGTAATTATATTCTGTCTGGAATTTGTCACATATCATTAATAGCTGCATTTTCAAAGTTATAAGTCATTTAATGGAGATTTTTACACTAATAAATATTGTGCCACATCAAGTTATGTTGGTCCTGCCCAGTAAGAAAGAACTTTGAATGACCTGTATACTGACAGCATTTGGGTGAGAAAGTAACTGATAGTAAAAAGAGAGAAAGGCACTATAATATTTATAACATGTTGTCTGCTGAAATACCCTGTAAAAACTGCTGAAATACCTGGTATAAACTCAAGAGTGTACTGTATTTGAGCACTTGAGAGCCAAATAGCCTGCAGGTAACGTTAGCACAAATTCAAGGCACTGGTTCCAGTGTTGGTTCAGATGTTCAGCCTTCTTGTTGATCTTAAAAATATGCCTCAAAATATGTATTTACTGTATTACTTAACAACTTCCATCTTCTATGTATTTGCAGTACTGTTTACTGGTAGATTTTTTCAAGGCAGGAAAGTGGGGCTAGGGTCTGTCAATAGCTAATGCATTACAGGGGTACACATTTCTCGTATTTGCGCATTGAAATTCTGAAATGGCCAGTTAAAACCAATGTAAGTCACAGAAATAAAGATGCATAGATCTACTCGAAAGAGGTCGGTCGGTCGAACACTCGAACACTATGAACACTATACATACAGAGAAGAAGTCACTTACCCTTTGACCAGCTCCACCACAATGAAGTCATTCCCATCCCCGCTGTTATACAGGATAAGGCCGTCAGACGAGGTGGTTTTGAACTGAAAGAAAAGGTGCATGGAGTAGTAGGCCTGCAGGGTGTTGAGGGTCACGTAGCTGGAGCGAGACTTGAAGGTGACTGGGTCAGCAATGATGTTCTTGAATCCAATCATGGCATTGAGCTCACAGTAATCAATGTCACCGTTTTTACAGAGGTCAATGTAGGCCATGCCATTGAAGGAGAGGCTCTGGAGATGACCAATGAAGTTGGACGGCACCATGGACATGAATCGCTTCTCCGTCACAATGCCCGTCTCAATGTTGTGAAACTCCAGTTGGGTGTGGTCTCCTGCCATTTGACCTTGGATCAGCAGAAGGGGGCAATTAAATGTGTAACACTTTGCAAAATAAAGGGTAAAGGACCCAACAAATGTTTATTATTAATTGATTAATTGTAGAAACTCAATATTAGTCCTACAAAAGTAGCATCTGACCATAACACAAAAGTTGACAAAAATAATAGACTAGAAAAAAATCTATCCTAAAATTGAAAGTGAATGGTGATGAGAGTTATGACGAAAATCTGTTCCTTCAGGTTTTATATACAGAAAATTACAAACAGTACCGTACTCATTTCCTAAACATTATACACTACACATATTAAACTAAAATGACAGTCTGCAGCTTAAAGTTACACTGACACACTATCTATCTATCTATCTATCTATCTATCTATCTATCTATCTATCTATCTATCTATCTATCTATCTATCTATCTATCTATCTATCTATCTATCTATCTATCTATCTATCCATCTATCTATCTATCTATCTATCTATCTATCTATCTATCTATCTATCTATCTATCTATATCTTTTTTTGATATTTTTGTTGTGAAATGCACGTTACCACGAGGTCACATGGGTACAGTCCATTTAATCAAAAATCAGAACATTCTTTCTCATTATGGAAATCTATTCTTTGGCTAGAGGACATCATTTTAATTCTGTCATTTGTTTTTAACAGCAGATGCTGTCCATATATTTGAGATTTAATAGACATTTAGATTAAAATTAATAGATGAATAAATGATTACAATGGAACTTGAAGTCCATTACTGATATTATTAAGGGAAAAAAAACAAAACTGTAATGCTTTTAGAGGATCCGAGGCCGAGGATGAGGTGTACCTTCCACAGGCAGTAGATCATCTACGGTCAGTTTCAAACTCTTGCCCCTCCTGAATACACGTACTGTGTGCCACTCATTATCGTTCAGAGTCTGACCAGCAAAAATAGTTTCTGGACCTTTGCCTGCAGGATAGTCCAAAGAGTGATTAACAAACAAGCATGTACAGAAAGCGCTTCAGACAGACAGAGAGATAGAGCGAAGGGGGAGATCAAAAGGTGGACATAGCAGAGTAATTGGAGAAATACAGAAACCATTAAATTAGAATAGTAAATGGTCCATAAAAACACCTTTCTAACTTGGATTTCTGTACTTATAGCACCATTAGTTAGAACACCAAATTGCATTATTCTCACTGAAAACCTGTTTTCTTTTAATCAAGAGAAGGGAGGCAGTAATTGAGAACATTGCATTGTAATAACCAACAATACTCCCACAAACCCTTTGGTTTTCAATGTATAGTGTCTAAATAAAGATAAATAATACCACTTGGTGGCAGCAAAAAACTACCAGAAGGATATGGCAGATTAACGCACTTCCTCTGCGAGCATCACTCTCCATCTTGTTTATCTATGAATGTGCAACCCATTATTTGATTCGTCTCATGTCCACCTCATGAAATGAAATACTGCTGTGATGGAAGAAATGTGTTTGTGGTGAAAACAACCCCTTAAAAGCTATACAGACAGGGCCATAGAAATTCAGGAAATACAAAATGTGATTTTTTTTTCTGTAGCCTCATACATAAATAGATGTTTTCAAAAAAAAAAGCTGCAGGTGGATCAGGATGTCAGAAATGCTATAGAAACTAATCTACGCTGATGCATTCTCATCAAATCCAGAAATAATATCACATGCATATGCAACCCAATAACATTTATGCTATAATAATCCACATTTATCAAGCAGGCCTACACTGATTCCTGAAAAAATCCCTTTCATAATGCCTAAAGGTCATCACTGATAACTGGCAGCAAGGAAGATGTCTCGAAATCAAAAATACTAAAGACTGATAATCAATGATAGAATCAGAGATCAATCAGAACAACTGCCCCAAATATCTGCGATGCTAGGGATAAACCTTGGTATTTTGTCCAATGGTGGAATAAATTCCTTCTCTTTTTTGAAGGCCAATAAGAAAATGCCACTATGACAGCATTAAGCCCCCCTTCTATTACTCACTGTAGGGAGCCTTTTAGAGTGGTGCCAGGTTCATTCTCTTGCAACAATTTCTGGCTATTTATTTTTTTTTCATTTTCTGCAATCTTCAAAGTCTTGATGAAATGTGTATGCAAATCTGAGGGTGCCAAAGTACTGGGACACACTCAGTCTCTGAGGCACAGTTCTGCTTTGTAAGCACTGCATACTGGGGCAGGATTGAAACCAGGCGAATGGCGAGGGATTAGAGAGGAGAGATATGAAATAATGGGATGGAGGTGGACTTGAAAGCATCCTTGATCTTTGCCTTCCATCATTCTGTTCTTGTTGCTCTCCAAGGAGAAAAAGGGAAAGGGGAAAGGAGGTCAGTTGTATTGAGAAGTACATTCCTGCACCACATCTACTACTGTAGGGCCTGAGTTCAGGTCTGTAGTGCAAACAGCAAGCTGGTGGTCAGATGATACATGCTTTATGTCACTTCGTCTGCCATATCCAGCTCTCTCGTGTACTCTTTCAGATGTGATCTATCTGTAGTGATGGATCTGCAGTGATCTCTTCCTGCCTCATTGACTTAAGGCCCAGGGGAACAGTGGAGAAGAGTGCGAAAAAGCATGAGAAGATGTGATTATCCAGTCAAGCAACTCTAGCTGGCTGGGTAACAGGCCAGATTTTGGCGTTCCTGTTCGGACAATGTGAGTCACGGTGGTGGGTAGAGAGGGTCACTGGCCAAGCGGCAGGCCACTATAGCTGGATTACTGTCAACACTGACAAGAAAAGTAGGTCCTAGCAAGCTACAGTACTTGGAAATCTGTTTGTCAAATCAATGCCTTGGTACCCAAAAATCTTTTTCTGAACAGATTACAAAAAGTTTTAAAACACTAAATGCTGATAGTCATTAATCCAATTTAAGGCAGTCTCCTCCATCCGAGTTTATTTGTATTAAAAGTGATGCTAAATATCAAAGGCACATTTTTTGAACATATATAACTATGAACATTTTTAACTTAACTATCAGATCTTAACGGTCTGGTATAACCGGTTATGGAGCTGTTGGTGACTCTCAGGGGATGTCAGTATTTACTTCCTTCTCATAATCGAAGTCAGTTAATATTTGTTACAAACACTATTTAACCTGGGCGGCACGGTGGCGCAGTGGTTAGCTCTGTCGCCTCTCAACAAGGTGGGTCCGGGTTCGAGTCCCACTCTTCACGTAGTTTGCATGCTGTCTGCCTGGGTTCTCCGGCTTCCTCCCATCTCCAAAAAGCATGGGCTTCAGGTTGATTGACCGGTCCCAAATTGACCTTGTGCGTGTTTATGTGTCTTTGTGTGTGGCTCCGCAGTACACCGGCATCGTGCCATGAGTTTCCCCCGCCTCACACCCTGAGACTAGCTGGGATAGGCTCTGGCTCCCCCGTGACCTGCGTAAGCGGATGAAGTGGGTCTGGAAAATGACTGACTGACTGACTATTTAACCTGTTAACCTCCTTATGAAACTAATTCAGTGCAACCAGAAAGAACATCCTTGTAATTTCTTAATTTCAATGTTATTTCACTTTGCTGGATACTGAAATCATTTTACGGCTTTAATTTCAATGTCATTTAGGGTTTTATGATTTGTTTTGCTGAAGGAAGGATAGACTTGTTCAGAGCGAGAGGTGATGGTTTTTTGTTTTTTTTTTCAAATTCACTTTTCCCTCAAGACTTTTTACATCAGCAACATGGCAATAACTTTAACATCATAGAGGTTTAGCTGCCACAAGGATCAAATACAGTATTAATGACTATTTGGAGAGCCTTGCTATTAAAAGCCCCTTGCACAATCCAGTAAGTTTTTATATGTATTGCTGTTAGGTTATGCTTTATATTGTCATGACCAGCATATACTGTATTTGTATCAGCTTAATGTAAATGTCTTTTCTGTAATTGTTCACATGCTAATAGAATACAAAAAAAAAGAAGAAGTCATTACCAAGTAACGTGTGTGTGTGTGTGTGTGTGGGGGGGGGGGGGTCCAACTTAGTCTCCCCACGTTTACAGAGACTAATTTTGCTTTCAGATATATATCGTTTGATCCAGATTTTGTATTTTTTGAGATTTTCAGGTCTGACACCATATGAAAGACCTGGACTTTGTTTCAACAAAAAAAGATTGATCTCAGTCTGGATGAAACTGAACTATGAACTACCATGTGAATGCATTTTTATGACAGATAACATTGCCATTAAACAAGGTAGAAGAAAAACAAGGGGAATAAACTGAGTTGTGGAAACAGAAGGAGTGGAAGAGGCAATGTATTAAGAGTGATATGAACGTCTATTGCAGAAATCAGAAGTGAATGAGAACATTTTTCATTTATTTCATGAAAGAATGAGTAAATATGAGCGATTGGGAGAGTGATGATAATGAGAACAAACAAACAAAAAAAAAGGTGATGTCAATAAGAGCAGTGTAACAACAGATGAAAGGAACAAATATCTTACGTATGATGTCTTGACCAGGATTCTGGATAGTCAGTAATTAAGTATAGGCAGATGCAGCCCACATAGATGATGACAACAACACATAGGCTTCCATGAAAAATGTGCAATGTAACACAAACCCAAACCATGCTTGGAATTCCAGCTGTGAAAGTACACAAAAGCAGAGAGCTCCTACACATCTGTGTAAACAAGAGATGGCAGTTTATGTGTTACAGAAAGCATTCACCCTCACTTGAAATCATCAATAAATAAATAAATAAATAAAAGAAAATTGTGTTGTGTTGGTGTTTTTTTTTTTTTTTTTTTGTGTGTGTCTTGATGAAAACCTGCAGGAGATTCTAGACTTGGATGGCGCCAATTGAGCCATCATGTGTCCTTCCCTTCTTCTATATCATTTCTAACATGGACTCTGGTGTAAAATGTGTATGAAAGAACATCCAATAGCTATTTCCCACAGATATAGTCAATAATTAAGGATTTATATGCGTAAAAAATCAGTTATGAATAAAAAACGAACCATGGGCTTCTACTCAAGAAGGTCATGGAGAGAATAATGGCACAAAATTGCTCTTATTACTGCATGTTGGCCAAACTGCAAAGTGTTATTATAAAGAAGTTCAACATAATGAATAATAGAGGACCGCAATGGCAGACAAAAAAGTCAATCTGTCAGAAGATATTTTTAACTTGTTGTCACTCAGTGCCAGTTAACAGTTTTTAAGTTGTAGTGGCAGTGTGTTTTGTTCAGACATCTCAGGGCAGCCCCAGGGAGTCGAGGTTCCTAATTGACAGTGATGTGTTCTTTGAGTTGGTGCTGAAATTTTTCATTCACCAAGCAGCAGCACCTGACAAGACACATTAATTAACAAGCAAATAACCAGGACATAAATAATATGGGGGGAAATAAGAACGTTGGAAAACACGAAATAAACCTTAAATCTTCATAAAGGGCCATCAACTGGATTAGGTCTTTTCCGATAGTTACAATTAGCATTCCTTTTTGACACACTGAGGTCAGGCTCTATTAGAGAAAAAACATGCTGTTTTCTGTTTTGTAAATATTTCCTTGCACGAGGTCAAATAAATTTAAAAGAAAAATGTAAAATAAATAAATAAAAAAAATTCTGTGGAATTGTTTGTGGAATATATAGTGTTTTTTCGTAAAAGTTAATATATATGACAATACTATATAAGACAATGTTCTGGTGAATAAGGGAACTACAATGATGAATAATATTTATGATAAAAACAAAACCTTGAAGCAGGAGGCAAAGGAGGAGAAAAGCAAGCAGTGTAGAAATGTTGTAATGTACGTAGGTGATGATGATGAGGTGAAGCAGAATTCAAATAGAGTTCCACAGCCCAATCATATAATCCGGCCGCAATTACATCACAGAAACAAATATCAAAGTTGTGCATATGTGAAGAATCACATCAGCCATCATTTGTATGATGTTTCCAACTTATTTATATGGTAGTAACAAACTATTTGAATTCATAAACCATTGAAGACGTCAGCATCACCACTGATATTTGGACTGGCAGTGTTAGCCTAGTGCCTCACCAGTGTAGAGCATTCACTGTGTGTCAGCACTTCTCACGTATTGCACACACCTTGCAGAGTAGACTTAATAGTGCATTCACTATTCTCTATGGTACCACTGCTATGTTAGCTTTACCACATCCTCACTGCATCATGGCAAGTGCTCAAATGTATGGAATTACAGTACTCATATATGGTATTGGTGCATTCCCAATGCACATTATGTTTTCACACCATTTTTATAAATCAAAAATGACCTTTTAAATCACTGGCAGAAAAGGAAAATTAGAGCTTAGAGCTTTTCATTTGCATATACAAACAAGAGATATAACCCAGGAGGCATGAATAATTCTATTTAGCATTTAGAAAGGTGTTAAGGGTGCCTGGCTCACAGAGGCATGTCTGGAGGTCACATCCTATGATTTGGTGAGGATGCGTTGTTATGTAAGTCTGTTCTCATTTGGAGATGACCTTCTAATACTGTTACACTTCACACATAAAGCGGCCCAACACACACTGATTCCAGACACCATTGTTTCAACTTATATTCAATCTCTATCTATTTCTCCATCTATGGAGCTTTACGTGTTTTAAGAATAAAGTCACTGAAGAAGATCATTGTGTATGATGACTCCAGTATATTTTTTAACTTATCGCCTCAGTATTTAACACACAAGAGATTTACATGGAAAAAAAAAAGTATGACGTATATTCTGTGTTGAAATAAACAACCAAAGACACAAATCTTTCCACAGCAAATCTTACGACAGTCCTCTCCTCCTTCTTTATCTCTTTCGTTCTGCTCTGTGAGGCAGGTTAATGAGAATAATAAAATCACACTCTGTATTTCCTCTGTGCTTTGAATGGCATCATCAATTTACACCTTGCAAAGAGGAAGGGAAACAAAAAGAAAAATGCACTAGGGAAGAATGGGGAAATTGTGCATGTCTAAAAGACTTTCACTTCCAACGCATGGGTTTATGGCAGCCTGATTTCATGAGTGAAATGCTTTGCTAAGTAGAAGAAACTTTATGTAGAATCACAGGTCATTGTAATATTCGGGAATGTCATTAAATCAAAGCCACCCCCAACCTAAACCCCTCGCCCTTGATGATGCACAAAAAACCTTAATGATTTCCATCTACTAGCAAGTCTGGAATACACATGAAATGCAATGTTTATCAGGCATACTATATTTTGAATTATGTTATAAATATGTACTGATTCAATCTCATTTTAACAGCTTGGTGGTATTTTCAGGATCATGTAAAAGCTGCAGAGAAGAAAATATAAGAATATGTACCACCAAATCAAGAGACTAAATGTTCAGAAACAGTAAGTTAGACAAGAGGAAAGAGAAGAAAAGAAGAAAGGGGAACAGTAACTTACTGGTGGTACAGTTAATCCTCATACAATCTAGATGGGGAAGAATAAATGAGAAATACATTTTATCTTTCAATGTTACAGCTGCAGACATCATTAAAGTATACAATCCACCCCTCTGGGGACACACACATGGACATTGACCGTCCTCTGATGCTCATACAAATGGCCCATGTGCTGCAGCATATTTTATAAGAATGCATGTCATAGCAATGTGAAACAGCAAATCATAAGAAGCAAAGTTTAATTCTGTAACATTATTTGTAATGTGATTTGCTCTGGAGCCAATCAACTTTTAAATGATCAATTTTCTTTTCATTTTAAAGATAACATATGAGAGCATCAGATCTCGGTCAGAGTCAGACAGGGCCAGATAGAAACAATTCTGATTCCCCATTTCTTTTCATTTATTTATTTGAACACCCCATTAAAATACCAATGTTTTGTTTTGTACAACTGTCATCACTTTAAATGAAACATTAAAATGAATGATGCAAATCGTGTCTCAGTACTTCTACTGTACTTGCTGTTAAAATTAAGACAAGCAACAGCGGAAAATACACTGTCTAGAATCTGTTCCATCTGCTGTAAAAATATTTACATACATGTGTTATATTTTATGTATTTACACATATGTTGTATGTTATATGACACAGAAGTTGTGGATAACATATTAACATAATATCATCATGGCATGATTGTAGCACAGACTATACCTAACCATGTTTTCTTCTCCTTTTGGCTTTTTCCTTCAGGGGTCGCCACAGCGAATCAGTTACCTCCATCTAACCCTGTCTTCTGCATCCTCTTCTCTCACACCAACTACCTTCATGTCCTCTTTCACTACATCCATAAACCTCCTCTTTGGTCTTCCTCTAGGCCTCCTGCCTGGTAGTTCAAAACTCAGCATCCTTCTACTAATATATTCACTATCTCTCCTCTGGACATGTCCAAACCATCTCAGTCTGGCCTCTCTGACTATCTCCAAATCCTCTAACATGTGCTGTCCCTCTGATGTACTCATTCCTGATCCTATCCTTCCTGGTCACCCCCAGAGAGAAGCTCAGCATCTTAATCTCTGCTACCTCCAGCTTCTCCTCTGCTCGGCCTATGCCCTCTTCATCTTCCTCAACACCAGTCATCCTACACGCCACCATCCTATGCTGTTTAGCTACACTCTCTCCTACCACCACTTTGCAGTCACTGATGTCCTTCAGATTAAACTGTCTACACAAGATGTCTACCTGTGCGCTCCTACCTCCACTCTTATAAGTCACCCTATGTTCTTGTCTTTTTTTCTGGAAGAAGAGGCAAGAACATAACCGTCTCCATCCTTTTTTGCAAAGTCAACTACCATCTGTCCTTCTGCACTCCTCTCTTGGATGCCAAACCTGCCCATCACCTCCTCATCACCTCTGTTACCTGCACCAACATGTCCATTGAAGTCTGCACCAATGACAACTCTCTCACTTCTAGGCATGCTCTGCATCATTTCATCAAATTCCAACCAGAATTTCTCCTTCTCCTCCAGCTCACATCATACCTGTGGAGCATACCCACTAACGACATTGAACATCACACCTTCAATTTTTAGCTTCAGAGTCATCACTTCAGACACCTCCAGGACACTCCTAACAAACTCCTCCTTCAAGATAACTCTTACTTCATTTCTCTTCCCATCTACATAATGATAGAACAACTTGAACCCTGCTCCTAAACTTCTAGCCTTGCTACCTTTCCACCTGGTCTCCTGGACACACAGTATGTCTACCTTCCTCCTCTGCGTCATGTCAACCAACTCTCTACCTTTTCCTGTCATAGTTCTAACATTCAATGTCCCTACTCTCAGTCCTATACTCTTTGTGTTCTTCTTCTCTCTCTTCCTACGGACACACTTTCCTCTTCTTCTTCTTAGACCATCAGTAGTCCAATTTACACTGACACCCTGTAGGTGAATGGCACCGATGGCGGTCATTGTTGACCCGGGCCTCAACCAATCCAGTATGGAAGTCATATATTTGATTTCCATGTTTGATTTAGCAAAAGCTTTACATTGGATGCCCTTCCTGACACAACCCTCTGTATTTATCCGGGCTTGGGAGCGGGATAATATACCAAACCATGTAAAAAACAGAAAAATAGCTGAACCTCAACAACTGCCGTAGCACTGGGTAGGGGCCGAACTGTACCTTGAATGACTTTGACAAACTTTAACTGACAATTATTACTCCTGAATAAAAAAAAGGTGTTACTTTTTCTTTTAACAGCACTTTTGTAACCAGTGCTTGATCAGAAATGTGCCACTACAAATCATTACATAATCAATAGCTAACCAGATTATGAAAATGTAGTAATTGCTTAAGTAATGGTAGTATTGCTTAATTGGAACTCTTGGCCAACCAGTAGTGAAGAACATAACTCTGTTTCCTCATACAACTAATTTCTTAATACAATACAATACCATATTTGCACACAGCAATTCCATATAGACTGCTACTATCTCTGCATCTTTGTCCTACCTCCTGCTTCCTAAGGCTTAGTTCATGCTGCCTTCTCAGAAAGGTGACCCACATCAAACTCCCTTCCCCTCCCTTCCTTCCTATTTGGCCCTGCCTGTCATGTGTCGTCAACCACAGCAGAAAAGTGGTCGCCAACAGCCAGAGACCAACACAAGCCTACATCAGCAGGGAATGCTCTGTTTTTGAAGGAGGGACAGGGAAGACAGGCCTAAAGGGACAAGCATAACAAAACATTCAAATGTGTCAAAGCTAATTTATTTTAAAAAAAAAAAAAGCAACACACAATGATCTTTTGTTTCCAATAAAAAGAATAGTTGTGTTGCGGTAATGACCTGATTTATCAGCCATGTCGGTCTGTGGTGCTGTTATATCGTGTATAGGGAGAATTGTGTTTCCTTGTGGGAGAAAGCAGACAGAGTGTACTGTCTATGAGTCGGTACAACTCCACTTAAGGAGCCTATTTCTGTTTAGCCAGCGGAAAGGACAAATAGATGGTTATCATATGTGCGGCAGTGCTTGGTTTTGGAGATCAAACATTTTACAAGCATCACTGAATTCTTTCTTGACCAGATAGGAAGACTCATTGACTCACAGTGTCATTTCTTTGCTATTTTGCTTTTGCTTTTGGTGGTACGGCTAACCCTTCCATTTAAGATATCGTCATTCATTTATGTGCAACCATACATGTCTCAATATATGAACATGATTTTAAAAAATCATGGTGCTCATAACCAACAACTCACATTCAAGTGATGAATTTTACTTGGTCCCAGGAAAAAATATACATTACAGTACATAAGATAACCCTAAACCCCCTCATCTTTGATTAAATATTAGGTGTCTCATACTGTATACTGTGAATGCAAACCAGATGCATTGGAAACAAAACAGCACCAGAGAACAGCAGCATATGTTCTGTAAAGGTAATTCCCTTCAGAGCAATTGTATCCTGATTTGAGGTTAGTTGCCGGGGTAGGCAACGAGCATTCCCTGCTGGGCAATGGCAGCTGTGTGCTCTACTGGCAGTGAGCGGAAAGCCGCAGACTCTTGCATTGAAAGTCTACACCTTCACCTTGAGTTCAAACTAAGTACCGTATATGGGTGTCTGAGAGACAGAAAGTGAATATATATGACATTTACCGCTTCAGTAGGTGCATGTCAGAGGCGTTACCTAAATTGACGGTCAGGCGGACACGGCCGCTCTCCAGCTCTAGACGCAGGGTGTCAGCTGAGTCCCGAGAGGTGGTGGCTATTAAGATGCCGTAGGCTCTCTGTGAGCGAAAGCGCAGAGACACGTCCTCAGCTTCCGTGTGCATCACCACTGGCAGCTGGACCTTCATGAACTTGCTGCCGTCGTAACTGAGGATGGTTGCTTCTGCAGAGAATAAACACAAAATAATATGAACGATTGGCCAAAATAGAGAGCTACACAATTCTAGTTCTATTTTTGGATGAGCTTATTCAGAATTACGACTTGATGAAAACAAAAGTGTATACTGTGTATATATATATATATATATATATATATATATATATATATATATATATATATATATATATATATATATATATATAATGGACATATAATGGACTTGCTAGACAAATCCATTCATAGCTTAGGAATCTACACAACATTTATCTAAGTTTGTTGGAAACATAACTTGATTCTAACGACTCTTTGAGGTCCACAGAAGAATCACACAAAAAAATGATAAAATAATGAGATCAAAGATAATTCCAAAGCTCACCGAATGAGAGATCCCTAGTTGGCGTGGACTTACTGTTGCTACATGAGCAATAGCAGTGTGCAAGGAGTTACCACAGTTTAAAATCAGATTATACTGTATAATATGGTTGCATGTAAGGCTTTAACTCTGTATTATACATATCTGCTGATGACCTTATTTATTGAAGGACAACATCGATTTATTGAGTCAAAAGACTCAGAAGAAACAGAAAACAAGATAACTTACAAAATAAGTACATGTATAGGATTAACTAGAAAATGGATGTTAGACAACAAAATGATTACAGTCTGTTTGAGTTTGAATATGGAGCCTCTGCTCAGGGTAACTGCATTTACTTACAGCATTAGGCAGAAATGTCTGTAAGAGTCAGTAATGCTGACAGAAGGTGGTAACATCATTTCCGGTATGTAACTAAACCATAACCCAATAAGAAAGCCATTACTGTTGCCACCATGCTGACACAGATAGAAGATGAGTTGGAGGGAAGGGGGATGGGAATATTGGCGAATATGGGGTACCAGTGTACACACAGCACCTCATCACCACTTTCTCCTCACAAAGCACCAATGTGACATCCATCCCCAGGGATGATTTCGTCACATTCCTCACCCAAATCCAATTTCAACATGCTCTCCTGGGGTATGTGGCAGATGACAGGGTCGTATGACAAACAAGTTCTCACCACTAAACTGTCGACTTCCTGCCACGCAGCTAAAGCAGAGAGCTGTATTCACAATCTGTTAGTAGATGCCAAGAGAAATTGTGCTGCTTTTCAATCGCTTCCAATGTGTCAAGAGATTTAAAAATACACCATTCATGTGTTGGTCTAATTTCCTCTTTTTAAATGTGTTGGCTTTATATACTGTATGTAGGGTTGCTATTAGTAAAATGTAAGACCATAATAAGGAACATTACTACTGTTATTTATGCTGCTGGAGGTCACACTGATGACTGGTTGCATAAAATATTATATTTAAATCTTCATTCATTTATTGTCTACCGCTTGTTCCGCTCATGGCAGGTCACGGGGGTTGCTGGACCCTAACCCAGCTGACTTGCAAGAGGCAGGGTTACAGTCCAAGCATGACGTCAGTGCACTGAGGAGCCACATGAGTGAGACAAAAAACCACTCACATTCACACTCACACCTACGGGAAATTTGAAAATGATCAATTCACCAAATGTGGATGTTTTGGGAGGTGGGAGGAAGCCAGACAACCTGGAGAGAACCCATGCAGACACAGGTCCCACAGACAGGGACTCGAACCCGGAACCATCTAGCTGTGGGGAGACAGTGTGTTGTGGAACTTTTCTTAAATGTGAGTATCTGTGGCTCATGAAACAATCACGAAACCCTTCACCACATGAATAAACATTGTAGGTTGTTTCATACTGTACATAATCAGAAATGTTAGTCTGATCACCTGACAGCTGTCCTGTCATATACTACGTCCGTACTTTACTTTGAGAGAAGGTTTTGGGGTATCTGGATTCAATATTAATTCAACATCAGAATACTTTGGCAGCACTGTTAATGACACTGCATTTGATGCTGCACTAAGTAAGACAAGCAGTTGTAGAGTAAATGCAGATGTAATGTGCGGTGCAATGTTGTGATGTACTCTCTGATGAAAGAAGATTTTATTTATACGAAAAAATCTTGACTGAATGGACAAATCAAATTAATCACAACTGAAGTAAATATTGCATTTTATTCAAGATGTCAGCTCTGCTCAAATTCATATAAGACATTGTCCAACATACTATAAATAAGAGGATTCTAAATAGATACGAAATATGGTCAATGACATGTGAGAGAACCATTACCTAATGCAAAGTGAAGACTTGTCAAAAATCCAATCCTACAAATCAAATCAATTTTAATGGCACATCATTTTTTAATTTAAAAAAAAAAGAGGTCTGAAGCTGGAATTTCTGTCTGTGCCAGCCCAACAGGAGGCTGTCAGAGGGGAGACAGAGCATACCAAACTAAACCAAGCATTCATATTCCATCTTGTAGAGCAAAATAAAGCATTGTTTCCTGATTTTACAAGAAAACAAGGAGTTATCACATGTGTACAGGGATCCACTTACAAAAGTAACAAATAATGCTGTGCTACTAACAAGAGGGAGTACTGAAAGACAGGCACATAGCTCTCCCTCCATCCTCAAAGAGAACAGGCTCTGTAGGAAAGAAGACCTGTCAGCTGCATGTCACAGGATGGTGATGTCCCACAGTATCAGGACATCAGGCCCAATCCAATTCAAAAGTTTCCGGAAACACCTGCCAAAGCCTTTTGGAAAATGTTTTCATGAGTCAGAGATATCATAAATAATTCAGCACTGCTCATGTCTTCTTCACCACAGATCACGTTGAGTACTTTGGTGTAAACAGTCCAAGAAACAGGCTGATTGGCTATTAAAATATGACAACAACCTGCCTACTAGGTAGATTTCTGGAGACAGGGAACCTATTTTCTTTCTGCACAGATAGGAACAACAGGGCTTTGAGTTGACTTCTGCAGCTCCATGGAGTTCTACATCAGAACTACAAGATAATAGCAAAAACAGAGTAGGTTGGTGTGTCCATTCAGACTGCTGTAACCTGCAATTCAGCAAGAACAGTCAATAATCTAGACTCAGTGTGCACCAATTAGGTTTACAGTCCATTGAGACTATTTAAGGAGATTCACTTTATTTAATGATTTACAAGCTAATCTTGAGGATTGCTGTGCTATGAAGGTCTCTGCATTAAGACCTATTGCACGAAAGGGTACAGAGTAAACAGCAAAAAATGTAACATTAAAAGCACTTTGAATATTATTTCCATAAGGTTAATGCCATAAAACAAATTTGTCTGTTTCTCTCTTTGCAGAGCTTGTGAAGAAATCATACACACCAACATTCCCAGAAAACCAACCCTTCTGACATTTTTCCTGATTTTCAGCTGGCTTTCTGTGCATCAGCACATGGCCTAAGGGCATGAAGCAACCAGTTATGGCAATACTCTAGCGTGGTGAATGGTGACTAATGCACAGTGTGCTGTCAAAAGGTATGACTAAACTGTGTTTAATGCTAAAACTCAGTTATAGTCCCCTTGAAATGCATTTCACAATTAAGCAATAACATTCTGCACTTCTTGGCTTCAGCTTCAGGACAATGGCAAATGTTTTATGATCTGAAATGCATTACATGTGTTATTTTCTTCCCATGGTTACACTAATTTCTTACATAATTGACTCCATCAAGTAAAACATTTCTAATGAATAGTCGACTTAAATACCAAAATAATTTGATATCCAAAAACAAAACAAAATATACAATGTATTGCTATTCCAAAATTTAGGCATTGGGAGGTGGAAAATATATGTCTGGGGCCATAACTTCACAAAAGAAAAATTATACGTTGTCAAATTACATTACATTACATGTAATTGATAAACAAAAAACATCCATAAGACACAAATTTTTCATGTTAAACTATCCATCGAATCTGTTTTTTTTATACAATTTCAATATTTAATTATTTGCCCCACACACTACCCGATTACACCGTTATGGATTCCTGCTTCCATTGATGTACCCCAGATAAACACATAGGGCCACTGCTATTAATTATGAAAAACAAAATAGTTGATATGTGTGCCTTCCACATATATAGCACAAAAGCACAATCTAGTTATGTGTGCGTCTGAAAATGTATCTCTAGCACCTACTGTATGTTTTGTAAGTACACATCCCCGAGTAGCTGGTATCATACTAAAATAATATAAGTTATGCTCTCGTAGGAATGAAGCACTTCATTCCTCATTAGGAAATTTTTTTCATGTCCTACAACACACCTACTACACCATCTGGGAGGCTGCCTTCGTCTCCCAGTGTAAGACTAATATTTGGGCTAATTAGCAACTGGAGTAACAATGGAGGGAAAGGCATTTGGGATGCAAAGGGGGAAATTGCTTTGTCTGCTTAATTAAAATCACTCAAAATAGGGCAAATAGCTCCATGGTTCTCTTCTGGAGCTCCACCTCCTGTTCCTTTTTCTCGTTATTGTTCTCCTCCTCTGTCAATGCAGTAGCTGTATTTTGCCACCGGGTGGTACACCATGCATGGATACATGACCGCTGGAATAATTATTTTGACAGCTCCTCAGCCTGCTGGTGCCTGCTCCATCCTGCTAGTGCAGCAGCAATCTGGTGCCATCAAAACAGCTGGCAGCATGCCCATCCTCCATACCATCGCTCCCGCACAGACCCTTACTGATGCCAGTCGCAGAAACATCCATACAGCAAGATGCTCCCATGTTGGGGTGGAGGGGAGGGTGGTACAATAGCAGAGATCTCTGTAACATGAAACACTTCCTGTGAAGTGTGTTCAAACACAAAGCTGCATCTTTTCCGCTTTGGTTCTATAGTTGATGTCTGAACAGAGTAATTCTTGTTGAATACAAAAGCAATAAGTAATTATCTAACTGAAGTGAAATGATCTGTATCACGTGCCCCACCATTCACCTCTTTTCCTCATATAACATGCTCTAATTCTCATCAACTCATTAGCTGCAATTGAAGTTCACATGTGGAAACATAAAGTAGTGCAGATGCAACGCTTATAAAGACATCTATCAGAGATGGAGAACATTTAGTTACTGTGGTACTCTGCTTTGTAAAGTCATTTAGTTTTGTTGTATAATTATATAATTAATAATTCCTGGCTATATAAATACAGTCTATATAATAATGGACGACAATAATTTTTACAAGATAATTGCAAGATTTTGTCACATATCAACATTTTCTTGTCTAAATAAACTGCATTTACACCAACAAACAGGAAATCCACAATATTTATAGTAAACATGATTTGAAAAAGTTTCTTCCAATTTATTTGCCAGACTCTAATCAGCTACTGGCGATAACATTTCAATCTCAGCTAGAGATATTCTACATTCCAACTACTGGACAGTTAGGCTACATTATTTCCCAAGGTGAACGACTTCAGCAAGGAGAAAAGGGGCAAGCACATATAGTGATAGCATAAGTGACTGTGTGAAATGCGCTGCATTACAACAAGGTAATTTGTTTCTCCCATGTGAGATGCTGCCTCTGCTGTCGTTAAAGTAGAGATTCATTATGCTGTTATAACAGTGTGACATGATTGGTCTCTTTGTGATGCTTTGATTATGCATTTTTTCTAATTATTTTTACTTGGATATCGTAATGAAAAGTATGCAAGCTATTGAAAAATTTGAGTTTTTTCAATAGCATAGCATAGTTAGTCAATAGAGACAAATTCACTTCATACAATAACAGCTGCAGCTGACAGATATACAGTATTATTATAAACTACTGAAAAAGAGTCATGAAAATATGTTGAATCCCTTTGGCATAAGGAAATCCAAAAATCACTTCAGCACAAGCCGTCTGACATACAAAAATAGAGAATTACAAAATATGTTCAAGAATATTTTGTAACTTAGATTTAACATATTAAAAAAACAGCCCTGTATTGTGCTGGTGTATCCCTCCCTTCGCACGTAACCATCTTGGATAGGCACCCGAAACACCCATGATTCACAAGGTGTAAAAGTGGCTGAACACGGGATGACTCTGATCATCTTGTGTTGAAGAAAATGGATGGATAGATGGATGGATGGATGGATGGATGGATGGATGGATGGATGGATGGATGGATGGATGGATGGATGGATGGATGGATGCATGGATGGATGCATGGATGGATGGATGAATATCAAGGGTGTACTCAGCATTTCACATATAGCTAGCTGGGATGGGCTCCATCAGACCGGTAACGTGCAAGGTAGATCAGTTGCTGTAGATGAGACAATTGTGATCATCTCGTCAATAAGGAAATTGATGGATGGATATATAATTATAAAACACACAATTATTTTAAAATTTGCATTTTGAAATTCCCATTATAGATTTAAATATGTATGTATGTATTGTATATATTATGCATGTGCAGTATGTATTTGTATTATATGAGAAAGAACATGAGATTAATAACCATACACTGTTATCACTTATTTGCTAAACAATGATAGAAATTTTTGCAATGGAAATTAAAAAAAAAAAAACTCATATAAAATTTTCCAAAAGGCACCACTCAAGCAGTATAGATGAGTTACTTATGGTTCCCGAAAACACATGAACTGTTTCTTAAATTATACCCCCTAAAAAAGACCAAAAAATAGGTTTACATTTGGAAAAACAGTAGTGTAACAGGTATATCATCCCATCATCAATATTGTATGTATAACGTGTGTGTGTGTGTGTGTGTGTGTGTGTGTGTGTGTGTGTGTGTGTGTGTGTGTGTGTGTGTGTGTGTGTGTGTGTGTGTGTGTGTGTGTGTAAAAAAGATGTCACAAATTCAATAAGCTAATACCTAACAAGCAAAAAAGATTGTCATGTGTGTGAAATCTCTGACTCTTACTCTCTGATTCATGTCCCCAGTTTTTTTTAGTTTTTTTAAAAATGTTTTTTGGGTTTGTTTGTTTCTTTTTATTTCTTGCTCTCTGTTTCTGTCTATGCCTTTGTGTTTTGTTTTGTTTGTTTACTTTTTTATCGCTCTTTTTATTTATCTTTCTTGGACCTCTTGGCCCTGCCGCATGCTAACCGGTTGGCTGGAAGAGGCTCCAGCATCCCAGGGCCTTCAACAGAGGATAAAGCAGTTGTTGTCACAATCCGCTTCTGGTTTTCCTCATCTGCCCAGCTCTACCTGCCTTCCACTCCCACCTCATCAGTGCAACTGCCTTCACCTGTGTTTCCTCACCTGGTTATCACCTGCCTGTTCTGTACATATACCCTCCCATTCCTCTCAGTCTCTGCCAGATTGTCTTCGTATCATGCAAAGCTCTCTGGCGTTGATCTCCGGACTGCTTCCTCGGTTTCGACCCTGCCTGTCTTCAATCAGTCTTCCTCGTCTCTGCCCCGGTAAACTGACCAGCCTTCTGTCCTTGACTACTCTGCCTGCTCGTTCCCTGTCTGCTACCTGTCACCTGGGATTCCTGTTTACTGAGACTGTTTTTCTGGAATATTGCTGCCATTCCGTGCGAACCTCAGAATAAACTGTTGGACTATTCCTGATCTGGTCTCAGTCTGTGCTGTACTTGGGTCCTACCTCTGACCTGTTACAGTTGTGGTTGGAGAAAATGAATTAATTAATGAATGGACCTCTTCAATATGCAAATACAAAACTCAACATCCTCATTTTTGAGTCCTTCTTATTGAGGTTTTTTTAATGCTATTTTGGACTGCTTTCCATTTGTAATTATGGACTATTTCATGTATTTTAATTATAACTCTATTAACATTAGTTGTTTTTGTTTAAGGACTTTTAGGCTATTTGATTGTTCACATCATAGCTTTTTGTCATGTTTTGACTTTGGCAGGCGTTTATTGAAGTTGGATGCATTGCCCTGGCCAAGGCTCAATTTTGTATGTTTATATGGCATGTTCAAAACTCAACACAGCTTTGCCAAAAGTGCTACACAAAATATGACTCACGATACCAGCAGAACAAATTAAAGCAAAGACATTACTGTACTTAAATACTTATCAGGGGGGAAGGAGTATCTTTCTCACTATACATCTCATTTCTGCCAGATACAACATTTGGCGTGGACTTGTTTTCACATGACATGGGTTGTGTGTGTAACACTGACGATAAACATTTAAAACGGCTTTTACTATTGTTTCTTTACAGTAATTTAATCTTCATGCTCAGTTGCAATCACTTTATGGACATTTTTCTTATTTCAGTTAATCAGCTTCTTTTACAAGGAAACACACCTGTCAGGTCTATGTCTGCCTTAACAATTACTTGAAGCTGCAACAGCTCAGAGTGAAATCCAATTTTTGCTATTTATATTCTCTGTAAGTAACGGGGATAAGTATTCCACACCACCCTTGGTCATGAGTGAGTGGTTTGATGGGCCAATGGCAAGTAGACGACAGCCAATTTACAGTCTTGTGCATAGTGAATATGACCAGAAGTTTCTCGGTGGTGAATCAGTCACCTATCACTCAACATATACTAATATTATCCAGTCAACACTTTGCACCCTGTGCCTCCCTGTGACTATCATCACATCCACACTTTCTCTTCCATCTACCATTGCTTTCAGTTTGCTGCACGGGAGATGTTCCAGTTCAAAGACCTCCAATCGTTTGTTGTGTGATGCTGTTCAGCTTGCACTTGAAAGGAGATCCTTTTCAAACAAAGAATGTATGTAGTGTATTATTAATATTAATGCAATCAGTCTGTTTGGATGCCTTTGATGCTGCCTATATTCACTCTTGTGTAAATCAAGCAAGCATTCATAGTTGACATTTCACATGATATAACCAGATTATTGTCACCAGCTCTTCCTACTGGTGAAATTAGGGTTACGGTTTGGGTTATGAGGAAAAATAAACCCAGTCTTACCTCTTTCACAGGAGCGTCCCAGATATCCAGTCCCAGAGCAGTCACACACATAGCGGTTCCAGCCCTCTCTGCACACCCCATTGTTTTGGCAAGGATTACTTAAACACTGTTTGGGAGGCTCCTTAGAGCATGAAGGCTTGACCCCTGCAGCCTTCTGGATCTCAGCCAGGCGTCGGACATCCTTACTTTGTCCATCAATGAATAGATCCCTGATGCATCCCACATAGCCATAGTTGAGTAGCGCTGTCCACACCTCTGTGGGAAACACTAGTCCCATCTTGTTCTCTGGTAGACCCCCAAGGTAGAGGTTGTCATCCAAGTCCAGGATCTCACTTTCACCAGGGGCCGTATAAGCAGTCCGCAGGGTGTTGATAGAAATGGTACCTAAAATATAGAGATAAATGAGCTTCTGCACCAGGAGGACAAGTTGCATTGCTTACTGTAGATGGAGCTCAATTTGCCCTGCAGTGACACAAACATACAGAGGTGACCCATTTAAAGACAATTTGATGAAGAAATGATCTTAATTGGTGTTATCCATCAGGACAGGGTCAGGATTTTCCTCATTTAGACTGACTGATGATTGTTGATAAGACCCATTAATCACAAGACAGCTAGTCTATTAGTGGTCTAATCTGAGATCCTGAGAGAATCCTCTCCATTTTCCTTGGATTTACCATAATAAATCTATTTTATCTATAAAGCAGTGGTCATAAAATAAGAAAAAAAAGGAAAAGAAAAATTGTTGCACCAATCTATCATCTCAGCCAAACACACACACACCCACACACACACACACACACACACACACACACACACACACACACACACACACACACACACACACACACACACACACACAAACCCCTTCATAGCCATCTTTTAGCACTTGATTAACAGACTGTAGGGTGTTTTCATCCAGTCTCTTCCTCTGCTTGCCTCTCCAACGGATAAACCTGCAATAAGATTTTCTGTGTTTCCTCACCATGATTTATTGCCCTCATTCAGGTTTAATTCTTGATCTGAAGAACGGTAAACAACAACAGACATGACTGGACTGTAAAAACGAGGAAGACCTTACTAAGGCACTCAGGGCGGGTGATTAATTTGTATATATATATATATCTGTTACTCTCAGTGCAGAAGCCATCGTGGATCTTTAATTAATGGTGGCTGTCTCCACTGCCTGCACACTTGTCCAGTAATCTATATAGCATGGTGCCGAGGATCCACACTGGCCACTGCCTTGGGCAGAGTTGTAGCATAAGAGTGTTCAAAAGACAAAAATACCATTAAGTCATGATTTACATTTTGAGTGTCAGATGCATGCCATGACAAATATGAGACGGCTATTAGCTGACTGCCTTGGGGTGAATGAGTTCTGTTTACATGGAAAGAAAAGTTGGTTTTCCAGTCAGGAAAAACAAGCATGTAAACAAGCATGTAAACAAGCATGTAAACAAGCTCAAAGCTATGGAAAAATTTTCAGTATACATCTCAAAGATGTCGTTGACATTCAATGGGGCCTTAGACTTTCCATTGTAGCTACCATTCATTCATTCATTCATTCATTCATTCATTCATTCATTCATTCATTCATTCATTCATTCATTCATTCATTTATTCTCTACCACTTGTTCTGCTTATTGTGGGTCAAGGTGATAGCTGGAGGCTATCCAAGCTGACTTCCAGCTACCATCAATGTGCATAAAATATTCATATCACTTTTAAATATATGTGCATCAATAAAAGAACACACATTTTGGGCTTTTCTTTACTTTTTGAATGGTTAAATTTGAAAAACTGCTGGATAAAATAAAATAAATTCACTAATAGGACAATAACATTCTTGGGTATGTACATTAATTCACATTATTTATAGATAATCAGCCAGCCTTCTTCCAAAAAGTACTTGAAAGAAATGGTTAAGAATCTCTTGCACAATGATTAACCTTGTCCCACTAATATCTCCAGTTCGTTCCCAGGGTCTTGGACTGAGGCATCTGTTCCAGCTCTTTCCTTCCGCTAACCACTGCTCCTTCTCTCTACAGCCACAGCTGTTGTGACTTCTAAGCTTTTCACAATTGCCAATGGCCACCCATCATGCAGCCAGAACAGCTCCCTTTAGTTTATAGCTAAGAGCTCACTATATATATATATATATATATATATATATATATATATATATATATATATATATATATATATATATATATATATATATATATAATATACACACACCATGTTGGTCACATGTCAAGACACGATAGATATGGTAATAGTAATAATAATAGTAATAGTAATAGTAATGGTAATAGTATAATAGTAAGTGGTTTGTAACACCACTTTATAGACTATACATTATTTTACTCATTTTCTCGATTTTAGTCTTACAACGGACTTAAGTCAAACAAGGAAGCCTTAATCCTACAAAAAGCATGTCTGTATGAATGTAAATGGAAGACAACAGGAAGTTGTTAGCATATTTCAGGCATCGGTTCAGAGTAATCTGCTCACTTGTAACAGTCCTGCAAGGACATCTGTATACACAGTCAAGCTATGCTAAATCGGAAGACACTATACAATCCCAGGGGGACATGTACCATCACCAGGCTAGCAGCATGAGACACACATACACACCGTGTAGAGCTGCTTGTGTTTGGAACAGTATTCATAGCCCAAAGCGGAAGGGGATGTGTCTCCGTGAAAACGAGCAAGCATAAAAGAGGAGGAGATGGATAGAGAACAAGATGGGAACATGGCGATAAAGATGTCTGGGAAGAAGATGAGGTACGGCTATATGATGACAGATAAGAAAGCAGACAAAGGAGCACAGCAGCAAATAAAAAATTTAAAATAAAAGAGAGTATGGGGTGTAGAGTTTGAGAGGCTTGATTAAAATGATGATTCAAGCAGTGAATGAGGATGACAAAGGTCAACAACGCAGCCAAATTTAAAACCCTTCAACGACATCTTTCTCTTTCTCTCTCTCTTCCTCTTTTTCTTTATGGTCTGACCTGTATGCAGCACTCCTTTATTAAACCTAAAGGCAGGTGTCCAAAATAACATTTCAAATCTTTTTCACATTTTTTGCATCAGCACCCATGATCGGCTTGGCATGATGTCCCCTAACCCCACTCACACACCCCTAAAACATGTTAGAGAGGAGATTACTACAATCCAGTTAGAGCGATATGGCCAAATCTCTCTATGTGGTTCCATTCTCAGCAGAGAAAAAAGCTTTTGAGTGGGCTGTGAGGCGAAGAGGTCCATGCATGTATGTGTATGCATCTTTATGTGAACTGTAAAGTTTGTATGTGAAGTAGAGGTGTGCCCTGGTAAGTAGTAGGAGCTGTAACTGAGAAATGTCCATGCAATGTCTCTTATGAGTGACCTCCAGCACTCCTGGCCCAGAACCTCTCACTTAAAAGCAGAGTGTCTCTTAGCATCTCTAATGCATTGAGGTTAGAACATGCTGTCTGAGAGCGAAAGTCCTTTAAGGGGACTGCTTCCGGGAGGCAGAGCCAACTAAACTAAATAGGACAAGGATCGTTATCCACCACAGTCATGCCTGCAAGAAGTAGTGCACATGGAGGATTTGTGTTGCACTTCTATTCTGAGTGATGTGTTTCCTAGTATGTATTAATAAGACATTCAGATTTAAAAAAAAAAGCTTACCATATGTTTTTTGACTTATTTTCCTGGGGGGGTTTGGAATTTATTTTTATGTGCTTTCACAAACAATAGGAGAAGAGCCTTTTTCATCAGGCATGACATAAGAACTTTTTAATATGTTGTAGGAGCTAATGATATTAATTCTGCGATGCATAATGATCCGTAGGTGATGGCACAAATTGAATACAGTGTGACACATGAATGTGTAGATCCATGTGTCACATTGTATCCTGTAAGGTTAATTTATCTTCTCCTATCGGCTTTTCCCTTCAAGGGTTGCCATAGCCAATCAGTTTCCTCCATCTAACCCTGTCTTCTGCATCCTCTTCTCTCACACCAACTACCTTCATGTCCTCTTTCACTACATCCAAAAACCTCCTCTTTGGTCTTCTTCTAGGCCTCCTGCCTGGCAGTTCAAAACTCAGCATCCTTCTACCAATATATTCACTATCTCTCCTCTGGACATGTCCAAACCATCTCAGTCTGGCCTCTCTGACTGTATCTCCAAAACCTCTAACATGTGCTGTCCCTCTGAACTATTTTACACAATAGTTCTCACACATGACTCAGTTTCCAGCTTCCTGTCTGAAGCTGTCAATTGAGCTATCAGCTGTTCTGCTCAGCTAGTCACATCCATCCAAAGGCGCAGAGACACAATCTCATTGTTAGCATACCATCTTACTGCTGTCTTTTTGAATGTCTTTTTTGCGTCTGGCACATTTAATTAATGCAGCTTTTATGCATGTCGTTTTTTATAAATTCATCCTGCTTCGTGATGTCATGCATCCTCATCCCAGTAAAACCATCAGCCACCACCAGGACAAGTGTCTGGACCCCATTAAGGAAATTCTCTTGCTACTGCGTCAAAGAGATAACCATTCAAACACAATCATCTTGTAGAATATAAGCATCAAAGACTTTACGGCATACTAATTATCCCATAGCATCTGCTGCAATAATCAATTGTATTTACTTCTTTCACTGTTTGCTTCATTCATGCTGAAGACAAATTTTAGGGACTTTTTGAGTTATATGCCCACAAACAAAACTAATTTATTTAACAAGGTTCTTCACTAGCTCTAGTCAATCATAATGTGATAGCCGTAGAAAACTGTTAATAAAATAGATATGCAGATGACTGAATTTGGAAACGCTTTTGTGAAATACAGTAATCTCTCGTGCCTTCGTGCATCAACACGTGCAGCTTCACCTCATCGCGGATTTTTAGTAGATAGTCACGTGATACCATATGCGCTTCCTATTGGCTGATGACATCTGGAAGTGCGTAGCATTCGGTGAGTCTTGGAACACAGCGCACTTCCGTGAGACACAAAAGTGCTTTGAACAGTCGATAAGAGTGTGGGAAAAGGTATAAATATAAATAGAAGGTGGCTTAATATCAGTAAAGGGAGGGTTCATAAATGTTTAAATTACCGTAAATAATAATTTGTTTCTTTTCTCAAATTAAAAGTCACCATGAGGCAGAGGTTTTTATGTGTCCTTTTATAAAAGCTGAGGACTTCTGGAAAGAAAGAAAAGTTATTGTCAAATGTCATTAGTTCACAGCTTAGCACAGCAGCATACTGTGCAGTAACTGTCTCTCCATCCTGGGAGAGACCACCTCCTGTTTCCATGGAAACTTAGGTTGGGTAGACGAAGAGAGCAGGGAGTGGAGTGAGCTCAACTAACAAAGGAAGATGTTCTATAGCTTTTGTGTGTGTGTGTGTGTGTGTGTGTGTGTGTGTGTGTGTGTGTGTGTGTATGTGTGTGTGTGTGTGTGTGTGTGTGTGTGTGTGTGTGTGTGTGTGTGTGTGTGTGTGTTTGTGTGTGTGTGTGTGTGTGTGTGTGTGTGTGTATGTTACATATGAGCATGTGGGGGTGGATGACGAAAGATGGATGATGAATATAATCTAATTTAGCAACAGTCTTCTCTACCATAACTTAACACTGTTGTTGATTTATCTTATTTTAAAAGTCCCCATATGTAATTTTTTTCTTCCACAGATATGTTGATATATAACTAAACCACTCAATGCTGCCAGTTACTATATTTGAATATGATATAATTGTTTTCATCTCCTTGAACTGCAGTAATGAATTCCAATTAAGATAAATGATCAATGCCATGCTTATCTTTTTTGTTAAAAAATAAGCACATAGAGTTTTATAATTATCTGAACAATACTCAAGCTAGACCACAACCCAGTATTGCTTTTTCGGTGGGACTCCACCTCTTGAGATGGAATGAAAAACATAGTCAAAGGGTATATCTAATTTGTAGCATGACATTGTGAGGCCTTGCCTTTCAGCACATGTTTACAAATTGCTGCTTAGATAAGCAAATCAAAAATGACCGGAGCAGCTCAACCTGGGGCAAGAGGACACAGCAGTAGAGGGGCACACTTATTTTATGGCAAATATGCTCCTAGAATTGAGAATTGGCATTGCTCATATATTGCTGACTGGAATTAAAACATTTAACTGAAACAGTGAAATGTTTACAAGACTCAATTAATTTAATTTTCTATGGTGATGATGAACTTGATAATGTCATTAGTTTTTAAAGATTTAATTTTAACTGCCGTCTTACAGACCTAAACCTACATACTGTATGGAGTTAAATAACATATGTAAATTCATCAAAGGTGATGTTTCTCATCTAATGCCTTTTTTTTCCTGATTTATAATTAAATGGGTTTCATTTATGTTTCAATTGTTTGTTTTCAGAAGATATATCTCCATATGCTTTCAGGGTCACCACAAACAACAGCAACTCACACTTTCCTGATAATTGTCTAGAAAAGAATTAACGGTTACCTGATCGACCATCTCGCTGGAAGTCTACATGGTACCACTCGCCATCATTTACTTTCTTGTTGACTGCCTTGGTCTTTGTGGTGCCTGAGCCCATGTCTAACAGCAAGTACAGATGTCCATCCAACATCTCAATGGCAAAGAAGTCCACTTTGAGGGTTTGGGGACTTTTTGAATCCTTGGACTGCTGCTTAGGCTTGCCGTGGCTGAAGAGAAGAAGTCCGTTGGGTTCTGTGGTGCGGAAGTCAAATGAGATGGAACCTGTCTTCTTTGCGTTCCACTTGTTGAGGATGATAAAAGACTCTGGCGTCTCAAACGTGATGGGATCTAAAGTGGCCACATTCTCACATTTGAAAGCCACAGTTCCGTGGATCTTCATCTTTGGATCACCCAGCTTGGCCAGTCTTGACAGTTCAAGTCTCACATCATTGTTCTTGTACACAACCTGAATTGGGAGCAGAAAAAAGTCAATACTATGGTCATATAGACATTCATACCTTGGTGAAGATTGGATATGCTAATTTATAAAAATAAATACTACAAGCAATGCCATAATTCTTATGGGTACTTCCTTGCAATTTTAATGAGCTGCATGTTCAGTCCACACCTGTGTTTTTCACACTGCACCTTTTCATGAAAGAGTAAGTTAATGTGGCAGTAGGCATCGCTGACAGCAACCTGCCTTGTAACACAAGCACAATGCACTCGGACAGCATGGAGAGCAAAAGACATCCATTTTGAAATAATGTAATTTTTAACTGTTTTGTTATTGAAGCATATGGTGAGAATTTTGTAAGAAAATCATTACATCTTGTTCCATCCTTTTGGATTAAATGTGTAAAGTGAGATAAAGTGTGATACATTTCAATGGCTGCCTTGATTGCAGGTGTAGAGTAAAGTGCTGATTAAGGCCTCAGTTGCATCCTGTGCTTAGAAATAAAGTGGGCAGATGATATTCCTCTCCAAAACAAATTAAAAATCAGTCCATACACACGGGCATGCAACATTCACTACACTCTATGCAATTTAGAAAAATATATATATATATAAAATGCCAAAATCTGCATGACTTATTTTGAAGCCCTCACTGAATAGCAGTTAATATACTCAAACATGATAACCAAGACACAGTTTGGCATCAAAACACTTATCTCATTAAAGTGCATTAGTGCTGTGACCTTTAAGATGCCAAGTGCTGTAGTGTTAAGACACAGAAGTGACAGTAGGAACATATGACAATGAATGAACTGGAGTATCATTTTAAAAGTCTCTGTTGATTTCCTGTTATTTAAAGGAAGCATAAGGGGTAAATTAAATTCTCCAAGTAAATCACATCTTGAAAGAATTGATTAAAATGTCCCCCTTGAGACGAAGGCAAAGCAACGAGTGTAGTGCTGTGCAATTGGCAGTCTTGAAAAAAAATAGAAACAGCCATAGCCCTGTCATTATCCAATCACTGCGGTGAAAGAGAATCTTTTCAAAATGTAATAGTGAATGAAGAGTCCAAGTGCGTAGTAACAACTAATTTCCATAGGACAAATTATCCAAAGCTGAATGTCAAGACATTTTCAATGAAACATCAATTTCAAAGTCTTTCAAATTAAACACACTCAATACAGACACACAGATTTGAAGTGTTTGACATAACATGTCAATCAGACTCCAAACAAACAAACAAACAAACAAACATATATATATATATATATATATATATATTTCAAAACAAAAGGCAGAAATATGAAGAAACAAGTTATCTATAACAACTCTCCTCCCAAAAGGCACAAGCAAACTCAATGATATCTTCCACACAGATCTAACAACACTATTCACTAAAGAGTCAGTGAGTGAACCATTATGGTTTCTATGGATATTTATTCAAACAACAAAGGAGTTCTAAATGCAAATCTATTGCTTTGAGCAGGACAAATCAAATTAGTTACATCTGCCCATGTTCTTTATTTGCTGCCATCCAAAGCATTCACCTGAAAATAGGGACAAATCCCATGGGATTGCATTTGCATGGAGCATTATGTTTATCACTGAGTCAGATCTACTGAGTCTAACTGTTCAGGTAGATGTAGTTTATGGCAATGCTTTAGATTTAGGTAATCTGAGGTTTGTTTTTTTTCTTCTTCTTTCAATAAATGGTTTGCGGCTTAACTCCAAGGAAAACAGGAAATGCATATTAGAATGATTTTATTCTTGCAAGATTTCTTAGCAATAGTATTAGAATATAAAAGGCAATTCAACACGAATCTCAAGGGAGTAAATTAATAGAAGATGCTCCTGTCTTCGCTGGACTCCAGTCATATAGACTAAAGGTGAAACAGATACAGTCAATAAACCAAAATCAATTTTTTATGGTCAAGACAAAGGGCACCTTTCACAGCCAAAGGAGCTTTGGTCTGAGCTACAATTGTGCTGCACTAGTAGTGCTGCACTAATCTGTCATCAAGCTAGGGCTGTGACAACTGAGGTATTACTGCACCACTGTTTGTTTTGCCATCAGAACTAACAGTCTGGCAAAGAAACTCAGACTGGAATCTGCACACAAACAAGCCTCGTCGGGGCATGCAATCAATCAAAGCTATGAATTCTATTAAATCCATGGTCACATGTTATGGTAATATTAGTAAATTATGACCCAGAATTGAGGCTTCTCTGTAATTCAGCATGCTGGGTTAGATGAAAATTTCTCAGTGCAACAAGATAAAACACCAGTTAAGTCACTCTGTTTAGAGTTCCCACCATATAACATTTGTCGTATTTATTTCTGCATTACCTTGTAAAACTGAAAGAGATATTGTTTCATTCACATATCCAGTGACCACTTGCATTAAGGAACCATATTTTAAAACTTACAGCAATGCAATGGAAATCTGAAAACAGTGATTAGTTCTCAGCAAGAGCAGTGAGGGCAGCTCACCACATATTTTTCCCATATATAGCAATCTCCTTTCCATTGTCACCACATCTTCAGTACCCCAGAGACATGCAGTTAAATAAGACACTCCCTTAACAACCGGACCTGTAATAGAGTGTGGACATGTAGTCAGGACCCAGCATGCTCATTAAACAGAGCTGCCTCAGACCTCTCTGAGAGGTTCACTGAAGACGACAACCTTTCCTAGAGGTTGGAGACAAAATGTAGGACACCTAAGCGGCACGAAAAATTGCAAAAATAGAAAAGATAGAGAAGAGGATAAGGTGAAACAGCTTTTGAAATTAAAAGATAAATGACTAGATCATTTTCAAGTACTCTGGAGATTTGCCTGGCAGACATCTTATGTACATACCGTACGTGGTGGCTCCAGGAGAACATTTTTAAGGTCAGAAAGTTTACAAAAAAAAAAAAAAACAACTTCTAAAAATGAATTACATTTATTGACTTCTTTTGGTAAAACTCAAAGAATCAAAGGCTCCATTAATTAAAAGCATTAGCTGACAGTGTGTAAAATATGGTTAAAAGTCAAATGCTTTTGTGCACACTGCTTTGTGGTCTGTTTTTCCAAGGTGACAGTTTGAACTCATATGTATTGCACTATGAAAGAAAAGAGACATAAAGTATATTGTTTTTTTAACATTAAACATAATAGCAGTACAGTTCATAATGAGGTAAGTTTATATCAGTGTGCTGCTACATATTCCTCATTGGGACAACATTAAATTGTTATTTATATCAGTTGAATGTTTGCTCATGAACATTTAATGACTGTCTTATTCTCAAGATCACAAATTTGAAGTTCACCTGACAACGCTCCATGAAGCTTGTGGTAATTTCTACTTTACTATTTAGAAGTGTAGTTGTCTAGTACTCCAGACATCTTAATATGAATAAAATTATGTGTGCATTGTGGGAGTGTCAGAGGAAAAGGTAAAGTTTGCATACAAGTAAGTGAGGAAGGCAATCGTAATAAACTAAAGCAAAATGTAAATGCTGAGACAAAGTCAATGTGTGGGTGGAAGTGCTTGTATTTGGTTTCCTAAGGTGAGGTGAAGTCACACTCGGTACGCCCACCAGCGTCAGACTGCACACAAATTGCTGTTTACCTCCTTGAGGCAGCCCATGAAGTTGTTGCTAACTGGAGATCCAGGCAGGTCAGCTGTGCTAGGACTCCCTCCGACATAGAAAAAGTCATCAGAGCCAAGCATGGTGTAGTCCTCTTGAGTATATCCTGTAGTGGTCAGAATCCCGTCCACTGATATTGTCACCTAAACAAACAAGCAAACAAACAAAAGCACAGGGAAAGAACAGCTATACTCAGACAGCCTATATATGGCAATATCATTGTCTTCCTTGTTGTCAGACGTACCTATGATCTTTCACAACCCATTTTCATGTCTGTTTTTAATTCTATTTTTTCTTGTCTTCATTATTATTTTGTCCAGTTTTATTAGATGGAAGACTGCAAGCCTTCACAGGAATGCTGTACTAGTTAGTGTAAGTTAGTAAACTGCTCAAACTTCAGCGTTAGTATTGTCCCTAATGCAACTTAAAAGAACTTTAGCAGACACAGAAATGGTGTTAGTAGAATGTCATCTAGGTTAGTTTTACTGTTAATTCAACATTAGTACATCCAGCAGTTCAACAAAGAAATCAAAACGTGCTACTGGGTTAGGGAGGGATTACATGTGCTGAAAAGCACAGTCACCTTTTAGTACAGGATAGTGACTGAGGATGTTAGAAACAATACAATTCATGCATCCATGTTTTCTTTTTGTTTGTGATCATACAAAAAGAAAATTCCTAATTGAGATACAGCATCAGAATTTTGACACTAAAAGAATGCATGCAGAAGCTTATGAAAATTACAAGCCACAAAAACAAAATGAGAAACACCAGCGAAGCACCAATGACAAATACACCTCAACTGTCACAGTCATGTTGACAAATAGGCAGTGTCATATTTGCAACATGTAATCGAAGTGCATGCCGTGCTAAGTGAATGGGGACATATCTGGCTGAACCAAAGAGCATCAGGCCAGCCAGCCAGAAGTTCCTTATTATTAACCACAGTCTGATGCAAAAGGCTCGGAATGATGCTCCTATAGGTGGATCAAACAGAATTGGACAGGAAACAAGTGAAATAAAGCGGGTGAAATCAATAAACCAAGAAAAAGAAATTAAAACGGATTCCAAAAAGTAAGCAGAAGTGTACCAACCGCAATTTCCCTTTTTTTGTAAATGACATCTACGGTAAAAAAAAGAAAGAAAAGAAACACACGGCAAACCCAAACTAAGAAACAATTAGAATGATATCTACCGAACAATGTAGTTTGTTTACCATAGCGTGTCCAATGCCTGAGTGCTTTGTGGAAAAGGGGGGAGAAAGGAAATTAAAAACTGTGAACAGAATACGATTATTACTCAAATTATATATGAATGTCAATACTGTTAGTACATTGTTAAACGGCAAAAAAACCATACTGGTTAGTAGAATGACACATTCCATGATGATGTTAGTTTCCAAAGCATGTTAGTAACAAAGAGAAAAAGGGCAAAATAAGTTCAACAAGAAAAAAGTAGAGCAAGTAAAAAACAAGAATGCTCCACAGGAAATGCCACAGCTCGACCAGTGACTCCTTAGGTGCTTTGCACCATGTGATCATCTTGTTTAGTGGCAGAAGAAACTCTTTTTGACTGGTTCCGACAAAAGGTTACGATTGACAGACATCAAATGGTTCGTAAGAAAGAATGCCTAAAGCACATCAGTTGTGCTTCAAGCAAGTTCAAAACAATTTTTTATAATTTCTTCTAATGGTTTCAGTATTTTCCTTCTTTTGGTCTGGGTTTAAAGCTTGAGAACAACTAAGTGTATCCACTTGCTAGCGCTCATACGATACTGTACCTCTTTTTGGTCTTACTGATGAACTTTAGGACCATTTTACTGTAATGAGACAAAGCAAAGTTGACCCTGATGCAGGTTGAGGAGGATGGCAAATTTGATTCCCCCACAGAGCATGCATTCAATAGGCTTGGTTTTCCTTACCCATTTAAATGCAGTTAATTTCAGTCTGCTTAATACTTAGGTTTGCCATTAATCAATTTGCTAATCATGCAAAAGTAGCAGCTTTGTTACTGAGGTGAAGACAAATGTTTCCCACCAAATGAGGAGGAACAAATCTAGATATGTTGCTTAACGTATGTATTTGCTGTTCTGAGTCACTATCCATCCTCATCTGATTTACGAATGTCAAAACATACTTTTATTTTGCTATATGTTAAACAAAAATAACAATTTTCTATTTATTAGCCTGACCACTTTCTACATGCTTAAGACATCCTTAAACGTGACGACCAGTTTATGTTATGAGTTTCACTTATTTTCAGTACACAAATATCTTCAAGTCAGCCATAACTCAAACTGCATTCTCACACCTAACGACTAATAAGCCTGGCTGCAATCCAAAATGTCTTCATCTTGCTTCCTCAAGTCTGGAAAACAATACAACTTATGTCTTGGCGTGTTGTACATCCACTGCACTTGCTCCCAACATGCAATCTGCTACACCCAGAAGCATTGTCTAGATTGTCTTGCATCAGCAGACATGAACTGAATCACGCAAAGGACCAAGATGCGAGGACACATGGTGGAAATCAGACTAGTCCACCTCGTTGTGTTAGTGTTGCTCCCATTGTTGAACATTTCTGGATGGTTGAACAGGTATAATACTTGAGTCTACTACATATATGTCAACTCTACAGGCTTATTGCCCACACACTAGTTTAACTTTTGGGGAGCAGCAGCTGAATGTAGATGTCTCTTTAGACAACAATGCAATACAGATTTTGGATACTTCCATACATCCCATGACAGCATCTAAAAGATATGAATCTTTTAGATGCGAGGGTTAAATGCTGAGATTGTGGATTCTTCTAAGGCCTTAAAGCAAGCTTCTGAATAGTAGTTACTGTGTAGAGGTTACTGTACTTGACACGCAGTGGTCTCTGCAACAGTGGTCTCTGCAACTAGGGCCAAAGCACTGGAGGAAGAACTTTCTCCAATTGTATGAAAAAAAGAAAAAAAAATTGAAATATGACAAAAAACAACAAAAAACATCAATATGCTATAACACAGTGGTGGCTAATAGCCACCAGCAGGAATATGGGCCACAGCTTGTTACTATTATTGAAATCCATTGAGACTGCTTTGACGTATGCCTCAGGAAGCCTTTGGTGCTGATTGTTCATGACTCCAACAGTTTGGCACTGTTTTCATGTGCAAGGGCGGCCTGCCACTAGCAGAGTGGCAGCTGCATCCTGACAACATTAAGTATGCAACTGTGTGTGCTTGGTAAGAATCAGTTTGTAACATAAAAACACCCACTGAACTCTGTAGCTTCACTCTTGCTATGCTAGTACAATCTGTTCCTGCAGGTGTGTTTGCACTTGATCTATGTCCAGAGTCTCTGATTTACACTTTCCTTCTTCCCATCTGATTTCGTTGATATATTGGCGGGACCCCAGTTGTAAGTGACATTATAATACTACTGGATATCTGATGATGCTGAAATAAGTGGCACATGCTGTTGAACTGAGTTTCTCAAGAAATCCGCATTGTTAGAAATTGTATGTTTGGGTGTGAGTCTTAAATGTTATTGTTTTTGTAGAACTTGATAACAAAGCTTAGCTCTAGATGTAGTTATGCTTATTGTAATGCTTCTCCATTCCCACAGACCAGTGTTTTTAAATGTTAGCCCCCTCTCTCATGACAAAAATCACCAAAAGTCATGGAAAGGGTGTTCTATTATCTAATCACTAGCAACCAATCCAAAATCTAACTACTTGACCAGAATATTTTTTTTCAATACAGAGGCACATTTTAGACAAGTGCACATCTTATGTTAAACTAAGGTAGAACACATTAAACCCAAATAATTACAACCCCTCTCAAATATCTGGACCGGCATGAATTTGTTAAATTTTGCTTTAACATCTGACTATTCTCCATCAAACTGTAACCTAATAGAGGTCTAGTTTCACATCTAGATGTCCCTGCTCACTTGCGGTTCTGTTTTATCTCCACCATACACCACAATGATTCAATTTAGCAATCCAATTACAATGTCTGGAAAAACAAATAATCTATTGCATGATGGTAATGATTTAAGTGCATTTGTCTTGATTCATTTACTGAGTCTCTGCATCACCCTCTGTACTGTTACCTGACGTAGATTCCTTGTTACTTTGACATCATGCCAATCATTGTCATTAAATTTCCCATTGACTGGCTCCACAAGAGCTTCAAAGGCTCCAGACCCCAAATTAATGACGAGTGAGACAGCCCCATTTTTCAGTGCCAGGTTGACGTAATCAGCTGATTTGCCCGTATGCAGCATAAGTCCATTCCTCTGCAGGGTTTTGAATGACAATGTGATTTCATCACTGCTGCTTTGAATTGGATTCAAGGACAAGTCGTAGCAGAAGAATTCAGATCCCTTGAAAGTTGCAACGTATTCTTCCTTTCCTGCAGAGACAAAAACAGAGAAATATCTAATATTAGTATCTTAGCCTCTTGGGTGCCTGTTTGGAATTTGGAGTGAGGTGGCAAGCTGAAATGTTCTGCAAGGTAAATTTGGATATACTACGTACTGTATAATGGCCGGCTAGTACTTACCTTTTGAAAATAGCACAGTTGTGTGGAATGCATCACTGCACAGTGATACAATACAACACAGACTCCCATGTACTGTTTCTCTTTTCTCACTCTATACTTTCCTTGCAATCAAAGCTGGGGAACTACAAAGATTAATGACTCACCGGGCAGCATTTAGATTTCAGTAATTGTACAGTCCGATTTCATCTGTACTATTATGTTAGCTACGTTGTTGGCCTGTACAAGGCATATATGGTACAGCCCTTGAGTCAGGTTGTTTATTAATTGTCTGTGTATAGAATATGTTTGATGATAAGGTAATACTCTGATTATCCAGGACAATTACTCATAATGGCAATTGAGGCCAGTGCAAATGGGAACAACAATATCAACCATGAATGTATGAATGTACAATATTCTTAAACTGTACACACTTGTACCAAGCACTATTGGTACAAGTACTATTTGATCACATGACATTACCATATACTACTCCATGTTTAAATCAGCTACAGTGACATGTACGTTCACTGTTACAAATTACTCTAATACAAACAACTGAATTATTTGTATAGATAATATGATAATGCACTCAGCAGGAGGAAAAGATCACTGTGCATTTCATCCAACACACATCAAAGGCAAAATACTGAGATACTGTTTCACCTTCACATAGGATATGTTCATAAATTACTAGATATCAGACACGGTTTGGTCAAATGGTTTCGTAAAGCCACATGCAATGAGGGGATTGACTTTATTAGCATTGCCTTTGTGTTGACAATGAATTGAAATCTGATGTAAAAAATCATCCATGAGCTGAGGAGAAATACTATTAGACACAATGTATGCAGACAACAAATACAATTTTTGAATATTTTCCTTTGATATGAATAGATCACATAGCCATTCACAATGTAGAGACAAAAGAAAAAAAAACATCCTTGTGTTGCTGCTCTGTTCTTATTCTTTACCTATACACCTAGTTAATTACTCAAACAGACACTTTACAGCATCTTGGGGAAGAGTCCAAAGTGGAGATAATCAGACTGTAGGATACACTTTACAGCAGACAACACCAACAATACACTGGAACAAAACCGTTCAAGGACACAATATCCACACCTTTGTATATTCTCCTACAAATATAATAACATCTCCAAATTCATTCTGTCAAGTATGCATTCATTAGGTATTGGCAAATATGACTTGAGCTTTTAAAGGTAAAACTGACCTTGCTGTTTGCGGGAGGGTTAATCAAAATGTCAGTGAACATCTGAGGGAGATGCATGTGAGCTCCCATTATAAAAGCATTTAAAAACAGGTTCAGACCGTTAACAAGCCATTAAAGCAATTGGCAGAAAATAAACCGCCAAAATAAAAAAGCATTCAATTATGTAAACTAAAGCGACTGGCACATTTATGTAGGCTTCTCAAACCAATGCAGAAATCCAGCACTACAAGCAGACGCACATTCTCAGAGTCACATCCAAGCGTATAAACAACAACACAACAAATAAAAGGGGTTGCTGTCCACAACAATTTGTCACCTCATTGATTCCCTCTTAGTGGTACTAGAGCGCTCCTTTGGGAAAACTGCAAGGGGCCGTTATTGAAGTTGACTGGATTTCAACGGTCTTTGGGCTTTCTCTCAAGTCTGAGCCCCCTATCAGTGAAAATAAGAGACCTATACTCTGTTCACTAAATCCACCCCATGTCTGCTCCATAGAAGCAGTGACCACATAACAAATAGACCCAATACTTTGGAGGCATTCTCATCTCTCACGTCACATATCCCTTTGCTGCATTTCACAGTTAATTTCCCTAACCAGCGGAGAACGAATTGTGTTTGTGTCCAGCAGGGCCATTTTTTGGAATTTACAACACTTGGTGCTCAGCCCAGAGGTAGTTTCAAGACGAGGGGCGTACATCTCCTTAGAGAGTCATATTTCCTGTCAAACACTGGCACTCTGCCACAAACCAATGTAAACATATAGCAAATGGATTGTTCTTGTATAAACCCTTTCTAGTCCAACCTCTCAATGCATTTTACAACACACACACACCATTCACCTTTTCATTCATTCACCCATTCACACAGTCAGAGAGTGCAAGCAATCACATTACACACTCATCACAAAGCCTACATTTAAATCAATCTTGTTTCGACCTGTGGTGGTGCTGTGTATCATTAGAGTTTGCAGGTTTTAAACTGACAGTTGAAATAGCCCTAGGCTTTCTGGTTAGTCGTTTCTAATCTGTAACTTCGTCAAAGCAGGGATGAAGCCAACGTTTTCATTACCCACCTTCCCATAAGGAATAATATTTTCAAAAAAATTAATTTTAATTTCATGGAAAAACAGAAGGGTCTACAGTATGTGTTTGAATGATGCATCCAAGATATCATAGATTTTGTTCAGACTGGTCACCTATATCCAATTTTTAGCCTATCCAGATTGATATCGGATATTTCGTTTGTAGTCTGAACAGTCCCATACCACAGGATATCCAATTTCTGCAGGATGGATTGAAACCACATTCGGGAGGTAGTTTCATATCGGATATGGACTGATGCCTCTCAGTCTGAACAGCTCCACCTCACAGATTTTCTCCACCTCTACCAGACAGTAATATTGCCAATACGCAAAGGTAACAAAACTTATTGTTTGTCGTCATTTTTGCTATTGCCGCCGTCACAATTATATGACCTAACACATTACACGCACTGAACTGGCCTCCGCCCCGATGTTATAGTGACCTGTCAGATCAGCCAATAATGTGGCTCAGTCTGAACAGGGCAAGATCGCATTTGGACACTTGCGAAAAACAGTGTGAACAGTCAGCCCTAAAAATCAGATAAAGAAGGAAATCCGATATTCCTGCAGTATGAACGGGGCCATAGTGACTCAACATTGAAAAATGGGAAGAGCTGCACTCCCACAGGTCTCCAACAAACCGGTCAACAATCAAGAGAGAAAAAAAAATGTTCAGCTTAGTTATACTTTTTAATAATAATTCACTCTGGTTTGGATGAAATAAAGCACATCATTGTGCTGAATCGCTTATGAAAATTTGTCTCACTCAAAACATGTTTTTCCCCAGTTGATTCTCTGAAGCCCACCCTCCTAATGGTCCCGTGATGATATTTTCACATATTTTCAATTTAATTATCCTGTTAAATTAGGTATTTGTTTTAACTACAGCATGGTTTGTGATTGACAATGTAGTTCTAGCAGGTTTAAGCTTGCTTCTGTCTGATTTGGATGATGATGAAATGTCTGCAATTCACATCACAGTAAAATTTATGCTTTATTCAATGGAGTAGATTCAGTGTTATGGCAGCACCAATCTGAATGTTTTGTGTTCAAACAAAATGGATTTTAATCTCAAAAGCAAATTCTATCTTTCAAATAATTCTTTCAATAATGTCTGTCAGTGATGCTTGGAATGGTGTCAATGAAAGAACAAGGGAACAAAAGTTTACTTTATTGCAACTAAATTTCATTTTATTGTGGATAAATTCTAAAAACCAGCCCAAAATCCACAAATGCAAGCACAATGATGATGAAATGAAGAAAATCATCAATACAGTATGACTGAACGATGAGTGTAAGGGAATGAGTCACCTGTCCTGTCGCTCCGCTTCACAAAGCTCAGTCATCTCAGCTTTATACACTGTAACTTTTCTGTGGCTCTGCTTTCTCTCTGATTTCATATTGCATGCATTAGAAAGTTGGAAAAAGTGTAAAGTAATGTAGAAATAATAACATACCATATGACAACATAAATACATATTTTTGGAAAAAAATGTACAATACAGTATATGATTAAAATAATTAATTCTGGCCACCTATGTTCAGTATTTAATATTATAGCATTGCATTTTCTGGATGTTTTAAATTTGGTGAAATATTTGTGAATCTTGACACATAAAAAGCTGATTACTGGCGGCATGTGTGTGAATCTCCTTCAGTCACAGCATCACAGCAAACAGCAACCTGCTGTGTTATCCAGCAGCAGATGTATCAATGATATGTGACAAAACTGCACACAATAGGCCTAGAAGCCATTGTGTAATTTTATTCTAAAGGTTATTTGGACATGTCGTACTTGTATCTCTGTGCTATCTCGTCATCTATGGTTGATCAAACTACACCCATCTCCTGATATCTTAATGGTATTGAATCATGATACTGAATGGGAACATGGACAAGGACCTCCCTGAGTGTGTTTTACTAGAGTAGAGGATAGAAAAACACATGAACAGTTACAGTATTGCTAAGAGGGAATGGTCATAAAGAGTTTTCTGTATCACTCAAGTGCTTTTTGAAAAAAAAAAAAAAATGGAGAAAAGAAGTGCCTTTACTTCCCAACAAGATTTCATAACATGTAACATCATGTGCAGAAGATATTTTAAGTAGTAGTTTCTTGTCATAGACACTAATAGACTGCTGTGACTGATTTCCTTATAATCTCCTATAAAGTTACAATCCTCCATTGACATATAAATAATTGTTAATCAATTCCATGTAATTGTTGGTGGCATTCAGGAGCCACGTACTCTATGGTTGCATTACATTTGTGGTTGTGGTTCAGAGCTAACTACCCATATCGATAGAAGTAATGCAATTATTCTCCATTCAAATTAAATTATCGTGACAAAGAGGAATGGCCCAGCCCAAAGCCACTACAAACAGCTAGGTGTATGTTGCTGTAAAAAAGTGGAGGCAGCATAAATGTCTGCTGAGTGTGTGGAACTTAATCGCTCATTTATAATGAAGCACCAACAGGCCACAAGCATGAGCATATGTACAACACTCCCAGTATGTGACTGAGAGACCAGGAGGCTCCTCATCAGTCACTTTGCTTTGACACTAATCTGGCATCTGATACTCTATGGCTGCTTTTTGAATTAGCTTGCACCCAGGGGAGAACTGTGTCTGCCAACATCAAATCATGACACAATAGACAGAAAGATGCTCAGTAGGATATGAGAAAAAAATACCTGGGAGATGAGCATTAGGGAAAGCTGTGATTTTAACTGGGGTTATTCCAATCTTTTTGACTCAGTGGTACAATTATTAAATTTGTTTAATAGGTACGACTTTAGTAAAAGTGGTGGATAAATCATACAAATGCAGTTTTTCATCAGTTCTGATTAAAGCATTTTTTCATTTTAAATATATTGAAACCATTACATGCATACTAATTAAAAAAAAAAAAAAGGTTATTAATGACAGAAATGAGATTGTGCTCCAGTGACACAAAGATATTTCAATGAGCTGGATTAAGGGGTATTATATACATTGCTTTGTATATTCTTAATGGGTTATTTATTAATCTTTCTATTTGGTGTTGTGTTACTTTTGGTTGTTGTGGTGCTTTCTGTGTGTTTTTCTGTTTTGTGTAATTACTATGCTGTGTGCGACAGAGAAATTAATTTCCCTGACGGGACCTCCTTAAGGTATAAATAAAGTTATACTCTACTCTACTCTACTCTACTCTAAAACTGATAGTAATTATATAATCCACCTCTAACAGTGTTGCCTCACTATGAGTCTCCAGCATTAACTGTGACTAACTCAACACCACTGTTTCCCTGTCACCATTGCACAGCTAAAAATATCCTTCTTCAAGCTGAGATTAAAAGTTGTGCTGTTGTCAGTTTAAGGTTCAGGAGGAGGTAACAGTTCTGGGAAATAGTGAGACACCCTTCTGTTAGAGCACCTGTGGATTTTTAAGGACTAGCTGTGCCATAAATAAAATTGGATGCTCAGGCTAAGTTGTTTTATCCTCTGTGGCAAGGCTCTGTGACTGACACTGGATTTTACTCTGTTCCCATTCACTCTCTATTTGACTGGCAGCCTATTAAAATGATACAGAAGTTAGTGTCTGGCAGCTTATTAAAATGATAGCAAGTTAGCGTCATGAAGCCAGCCTAAGCCTCTTACCTTATGACAGAGAGCAGATATTCTGAAGAGCTTCATTCTTTAAAGAACATATTTTATTACATGATTATCACAGCATTCAAAGGACATAATAAAATGTCTCATACTACTTTCTCCTTGGAGGGAAGGAATTCACTGTTTGTTATATTTTATATAAACTTTTGTTTTGCATATGTAAGCAATATGCAATCAAACATCTGTGATGCTTGCATTTCTGACAATGTTGGGCTGCTGTAGTGGGCAACTATACCCCAATTAGCTCAGTTAGATACATACAAGGATCAGCGTGTGTGTGTGTGTGTGTGTGTGTGTGTGTGTGTGTGTGTGTGTGTGTGTGTGTGTGTGTGTGTGTGTGTGTGTGTGTTCGTGTGTGTTCGTGTGTGTGTGTGTGTGTGTGTGTGTGTGTGTGTGTGTGTGTGTGTGTGTGTGTGTTTGCATATGTGCGTGTTATCCTTGGTGAGCTCAGATGACATACTGTGCTAAACGTGCACTGTCATTTAGATTCACAGTATGGCAGAATGCCCTGCTGTTTTCTGTGAGAGTCTCCTCCTCCAATGTCAATCAACAGAAACAGTTTGTCCATAGTTCATTTACTCAGTACATGACTGTTTCCCATACTGTAAGTCGGCACATTATCTTGTCTAAACATACATCTCAGTGAGTCATGGCATGGTGGCGCAGAGGTTAGCACTTTGTCATCTCACAACAACACGTGCACGCTGCGTAGAGTTTCTGTGTGAGGTTGTCTTGCATGTTCTCCTTCTGTCTGCCAGTGTTCCTTGAGGATTCTCTGGCTCCCATCCCACAGGTGAAGTGCAATCTTTCATTGGTAATAGTTGTGATTTTGTTTCGTGATGGGAAGATGGAAAGACTACTTTGAAGAGTTGATGAATGTGGAAAATGAGAGAGAGTAAAGACTAGAAGAGGTGACTGCTTTGGACCAGGAAGTAGCAAAGATTAGTCAGGATGAAGAGTGGAAGGGCAGTCGGTCCTGATGATATACCTGTGGAGGTATGGAAGTGTCTAGGAGAGGTGGCAGTAGAGTTTCTGACTGGGTTGTTCAACAGGACCTCAGAGAGTGAGAAGATTCCTGAGGAATGGAGAAGTGTGCTGGTGCCCATTTTTAAGAACAAGGGAGATGTACAGAGTTGTAGCAACAACAGAGGAATAAAGCTGATGAGCCATACAATGAAGTTATGGGAAAGAGTAGCGGCAGCTAGACTAAGGGCAGAAGTGAACATTTGTGAGCAGCAGTATGGTATTTTGGCAAAAAGGAGTACTACAGATGCAGTATTTGCTTTGAGGATGTTGATAGAGAAGTAAAGAGAAGGCCAGACAGAGCTGCATTGTGTTTTTGTTTATCTGGAGAAAGTTTATGACAGGGTGCTCAGAGAGGAACTGTGGTATTGTATGAGGAAGTCTGGAGTGGCAGAGAAGTATGTTATAGCGGTGCAGGACATGTATGATAACTGTAAGACAGTGGTGAGGTGTGCTGTAGGTGTGACAGAGGAGTTCAAGGTGGAGATGGGACTGCATCAGGGATCAGCTCTGAGCCCCTTCTTGTTCGCTATGGTGATGGACAGGCTGACAGACGAGGTTAGACAGGAATCTCCATGGACTATGATGTTTGCAGATAACATTGTGATCTGCAGTGAGAGCAGGGAACAGGTGGAGGAGCAGCTAGAGAGGTGGAGGTTTGTCCTGGAAAGGAGAGGAATGAAGGTTAGCCGCAGTAAGACAGAATACATGTGTGTGAATGAGAGAGACCCAAGTGGAAGAGTGAGGTTACAGGAAGAAGAGATCATGAAGGTGGAGGATTTTAAGTACTTAGGGTAAACAGTCCAGAGCAATGGAGCGTGTGGAAAAGAGGTGAAGAAGCGTGTCCAGGCAGGATGGTACGGGTGGAGAAAAGTGTCAGGTGTGATGTGTGATAGAAGAGTTTCAGCTAAAGTGAAAGGAAAGATGTACAAAACTGTGGTGAGACCAGTGATGTTGTTTGGTCTAGGGACAGTGTCACTGAGGAAAAGACAGGAGGCAGAGCTGGAGGTAGCAGAGATGAAGATGCTGAGGTTCTCTTTGGGAGTGACCAGGAAGGATAGGATCAGGAATGAGTACATCAGAGGGACAGCACATGTTAGATGTTTTGGGAATAAAGTCAGAGAGGCCAGACTGAGATGGTTTGGACATGTCCAGAGGAGAGATAGTGAATATATCGGTAGATATATTCACTATCACTATATATTCACTATATATTCACGGTAGATCAAAGAGGAGGTTTATGGATGTAGTGAAAGAGGACATGAAGGTAGTTGGTGTGAGAGAAGAGGATGCAGAAGACAGGGTTAGATGGAGGCAACTGATTCGCTGTGGCGACCCCTGAAGGGAAAAGCCAAAAGGAAAGGGAAGGAACTTATATTTTTTTTAATTATTGTTTCGATTAAATTTATATGACATCATCAATCCAAAATTAATTTGACAGAAGTTGGGTCTAATATTCTCTTAAGATCACAAATACTGATGCAGAGCAATATCTCACAAAATGACTTCCTCACAGATGTTGAACAGCTGGTGTCAGGGAATGCTGGAAAAAAGCTCCCTAATGCTTTCTCCGGAAACTCATCCAGATTTGGTAAAAAGGGATGAAAGAGGGGTCATTAGACTTTTTCAATGCTGAGGCTTCCTTGTTTTGTGCTCACCATCATCATGCTGGATATTAGTGTGAGGCAGCAGAGAAATTGACATTATAGCAACAATAATGCTTACAGTAATTTCCATGATAAATTTGATCATAATGATGTTTTAACATCGTGAAAGCTATTTTTTATTATAAATATGTGTATAATGGATGATATAAATGTGTCAAAGCAATATTTAACATTACTTATTGTACATACAATCTGAAAGAAAAACTGAGCACTTTGTATTGTACTTTGTAAATTGATATTATAGAAATGGACAGTTTTCTCCCTATGTTCATTATATTCAGATAGAAATATGCTCGGATGATGTTGAGATTACGTCAAGCTTGAAGCCATTGAGGTATTCCACTGCACTTACGTGAATAACGTATTAATACACTTCCTTGTCAGACAAAAATCAGACAAGCCACTTTATATGTATTACTCTGTTTCTCAGTTAACTCAACCAGTTGTAAAAATCAAATAGCAAAACATTCAGAGTTCAGTGGTCAAAAAAATGTTAATGCATCTAGGCTAACCCTAATATGATGTGAAATCTTAACCTATGGGGTGTTAATGTTATGTTTTACATTAAAAGTTTCATTTCTTTTTAAGTTCATAATGAATACGGGGTGTCACTGGCTCAGTGGTAGAGCGGGTAGTAGAGCGTTCCCCTTCACAAGTTGCTAATTTGGGGCGCCCCATGAAGGGGCTGCCTGTGACACTACCTCCCCCTGCATGCTTACAGGCCCCCTTGTGTGTGTGTGCGTGTGCTACAGGGCTTGTACACACTAATACAGTATGTATGCATGCGTTTGAAGTATTTCTAACTAGAGTGTGCTCTTAACTTCCCTTTGGGGATCAGACCATTATCTATCCATCCATCCATCCATACATCCATCCATCCACTTCCGCTTATCTGGGGTCGGGTCGTGGGGGCAGCAGCTTAAGCAGGGAAGCCCAGACTTCCCTTTCCCTAGCCACTTCGTCCAGCTCCTCCGGGAGAAACCCAAGGCGTTCCCAGGCCAGCCGGGAGACATAGTCTCTCCAGCGTGTCCTGGGTCGTCCCTGGGGCCTCCTCCCAGTAGGACGTGCCCGGAACACCTCACCAAGGAGGCGTCCAGGAGTCATCCTAACCAGATGCCCGAGCTACCTCATCTGGCTCCTCTCGATGTGGAGGAAACTCATTTTGGCCGCTTGTATCCGGGATCTCGTTCTTTCGGTCACGACCCACAGCTCATGACCATAGGTGAGGGCAGGAACGTAGATCGACCGGTAAATTGATTGCTTCGCCTTTCGGCTCAGCGCCTTCTTTACCATGACATCAGACAATTATATGAATTTAAGAAAAAGTTTTAAAAAATGAAACAGTAGACTAGTCAGAATTTAGGCTCATAAGGACTACCATTAACTTTTAATGATTAAAAAACACCCCCCCCCCCGTTTTTTTTTTTTTTTAATTTTATTTATATATTTATCTTTGAGGAATTGCACCCTGTATATATAAACACTCTCAGTCAAAAGTTTGGACACACCTTCTCATTCAATGCTTTTTCTTTATTTGTAGTACTTTCTATATTGTCTATACAGACAGAAGCCATCATAACTATAGAGCATTAATAGCAAACAAAAAATTGTGAAAAAACTCGAAATATGTTTTACATTTTAGATTATTCAAAATAGCCACCCTTTGCATTGATCTGGCTTGGCAATACCTTGATGAGCTTCATGAGGTCATCACCTGAAATGGTTTTCCAACCATCTTGAAGAAGTTACTAGAGGTGCTGAGCACTTCTTAGCCCTTTTGCCTTCAATCTGCAGTTCATCTCATCTCAAATCAGGTGATTGCAGAGGCCAGGTCATCTGACACAATATTTTATCATTCTTCTTCTTGGTCAAATAGTGTTTACACAGCCTGCAGGTTTGTTTGGGGTCATTGTCCTGTTAAAAAATAAATGATGGTCCAACTAAACACAAACCTGATGGAATGGCATATTGCCGCAGGCTGCTGTTTTAGACATACTGGTTTAGTGTGAGTTCAATTTTGAATAAATCTTCTGCAGTGTCACCAGCACAGCACTGCCACCCCACCACACCTCCTCCGTCATGCTTCATGGTGTGAACCATGTATGTAAAGAACATTCAATCAACTTTTGTGGGTCGCTCAAAGCCACGGTAGAGGGTAATAAAGATCTCAGGAAAAGGACTGATTGGACCAAAGGACATATTTTCATTGGTCTAATGTTGATTCCTTGTGTTTCTTGGCAATAAATAAATATCTATTGCTTGTTGTTTTTCCTTAGCAGTGTTATTTTAGAAGAAATATGTATGTTGTCATTGAGCATGTAGCACACATAGTGCATGCACACCAACCAAAATTATACTGTGTGTACACCCTACTACAGGTTCCTCTAGGGCAGTGGTTCTTAACCTTGTTGGAGGTACAAAACCCTGCCGGTTTCATATGCTCACTCGTCGAAACCTTCTTTATTAAAACTTTTTTTTTTTTTTTAATTTAAGACATACGTATATGTTTTACTGGTGTATTTAATGAATTTTGCATTGATGTCATCTTTTTCAACGAACAAAACCAAGACAGTGCATTAACTAACATGAAATGACCTACCTGCAAATCAGTGTGACTTCCGCTGCTGTTATTGAGAGATCAGTTCAGATATGCATGGCGTCACCTTGGCAAATGCTACTGTGAAGTCATTTTCACAGCAAAGTCTGTTTCTTTTGTTTTCCACACAGCTTAAGGAAGTCTTCCTTTATTTTTGCCAGTGCCAGACTAGAGTTGCTCACCTTGACATTGCAAATCATGCAGAACACTGACTCCCATCACGTTCCGTTATACAGTGCATGTAAAGTCACTCATTCATTCATTGTCTGCCGAATATCTGCCGTAGCGGGTCACAGGGAGCTGGAGCCTATCTCAACTGGCATAGGGCGTGAGGCGGGGGACACTCCGGGCACATGACGAGTACACCGTGGAGCCACACAGAAAGACAGACAAACATGCATGCACACACTCACTCCTACGGGCAATTTGGGACCGGCCAATCAACCTGACACGCATGCTTTTGGAGCTGGGAGGAAGCCGTTGCACATATTTGTCCGACCACTTTCTTTTTTTGCTCAACATTGTTACTATGAATTAAAATAATAAGAAAGCAATCAGATGACATACCATCATGACCGGTATAAATTGACTACTGAGTGCCCAAAGTCCCATGTAGCACAGGTAGGCTAATCAATGTAGTGTGATCACCTGCAGCCAGTGATGGCCAAGGAGGGTGTGTCACCACTAATTGACACAATGTGTCAAACATACACAGTGATTTGTGTATGTCCGGAAAAAAACACCCGACACATTGTGTTGGGTGTTTTGTCTTGACCTCCGTCTCCACCGAACCCCTGAGACCGACTCACCGAACCCAATGGGTTTGATCGAACCCAGATTAAGAACCACTGCTCTAGGGTTAGGGTTATATACTACACCACATATATACATATACATATATACAGTGTGTGTGTGTGTGTGTGTGTGTGTGTGTGTGTGTGTGTGTGTGTGTGTGTGTGTATATATGTGTGTATAAGGCTCTAAAATATGTGAAAAGATACATAATAAATAACGGGTAGTGAAAACCAGCCCAACAAACTGATGACATTTTTCTCTAACAAAGACTCAAACTGTCATTTGAGAGTGTGTCAGCCAGAACACAGCCGATGTCTGCTCACTCTAATTGGCAGCATTTCAATCAGGTGCGTAGGCAGCCGTCCTCTGGGACCGGCTCCAACAAGGATACAAAACCACATCATCCGCAGCTGTAAATGGCATGCAGCATTGATAATGCATACACCTGTGCACACATTCATCCATGCATGAAAATAATATCATAAAGGACGGTGGAGCTCTTGTGGACCCACAATAGAACCTTCTCTTAAATACCCCTGACACACATTAGCAAGATTATGCTTTATGTGTGTAACAATTCCTCAAATAATTACCAAACATTAGCCTTGCGGTTTCCTTTAAATCCAGACAACTGTACAGTACAGAAATGTTTTGAAGGGAAGTATACTTAGTGGTTGGTTATGTTGAAAAGAAAGAAATGTAATACAGGGTATGAAAATGAAATTAGCACGTAAAAAGTAGCTGCAGTATTTCATGTAAACTAATGCCAGACTGCCTTGAGATTTTGCTTAATCAGTAAATCAGTGTAGTTGCACCCTGGTGGGTATCAGGTCCCCAGGTTAACCAAATTTTCAAGAAATTATGTTTTGTATGACTATTATTTGTTTTATTTTACTTTTACTTTATTTTTATCTTTAATTTTATTTTTTTCAAACAGTACAATCTAGCTCTTGAACTTACTAAATTGTTTTTATATAATTACGCTCTCAGTAGGCTGGGATAGGCTCCAGCCCCCCGGAACCCACCACAGCGGATGAAGCAGAAGAAGATGAATGAATGAATAATATGCTTTTGTTATTTTGTTTTGTTTTTTCCGTTTATGAGCCTGAAACATCTCATATTGAATAGATTAATCCAGCATTTCTCAAATAGTTGGGCGCACCCCTTAAGGGGGCGCAGTGCAATGCCAGGGGGGGCACATGTGACCCTGGGGAACATGGTTTTTTTTGCTGTGCTAGAATAAAGTGTAATTGCACATCCACTGCAGCAGCCGGCAGTGATGCTCTCATTGTCAGGGGTTCGCAGGGAGTATCAGATCAAGGAACTATGAAGAAGCGTCTGTAGCAGTGGGCTTCACTGTGACTTCAATGGGAGATGACGAGAGGCCATTGTGTTTACTGTGTAAAAATGCTGACAACAGATAGCATGAAGCCTAATAAATTAAGGCTGAACTTAAAGACATTACACCAAAATCCCGCTGATAAACCACCAGTGCTTTGATAAATACCCAGTAGGTCAGAGCACTAGCTTTGATCTTTGACCTATGCAAGTAGGTCAGGGTAAAATTTTGAATTCAGCGGTGCGCGAGATGTTGCAGTCTGTGACTGGAATGGTTCTTGTTAATTTTTTGTTTTGTAGGTGTTTTATATACAGTGCTCCTCAGTTAATCTTACTGAACTGAATTTGAATTTGTTACAATTTATTGATTTTTTTTATTTTTATTTTTCATTATCAAATTGTGCAATGAGTTGGTAAAAAATCTTTACAGTTTAAACAAGATTTTTTTTTAATTTCAGTCAAATTAATGCACTTAAAACTTTTCTGTTATAGACTAAAAAATAATGTTGATAAAATTATTTTTCGTTATAAATTGAACTATATTTCTTTCTTTTTTTTTCTTTAAAGTTAATGAGGATACAGTGTTATGCAGATTTGTACTTTACAATTTTTTAGACAACTGATATTATTTAAAGTCGTGTCAGAGAGTGGGTGGGCGCAAATTGTTTTCTTCTTGCTGGGGGGGGGGCAACACAAAATAATTGTGAAGCACTGGATTAATCTATTACAAAAATAACTGATAATAGGAGCCCAACTTGTCACGTTATTCTGCATGTTGGAGTTTAATTTTAACCATCTGATCAAACTGCTCTGACATCTAATTCTCTTTTGTGCGCTAGAGGGAAAGCATTTTCACATGAATCACAAACATTTGCAACCCAAATGTAGAAATGATGGAAATCATGATAGTGTTCTGCTTGTTTGTGTGTGTGCTTTCTTTTCCTGCCAAAAGGGTTCTGTGAACATCACCAGGCGGATTACATGAAAAGTAGCAAGTGCTTTTTATTTAAAACTGAAGATGATCAAATACATATCTCAGATAAAAATGCAAAGACATTTATAGTTGGCAACTGGGCCATTAAACTTGATCTTTTGGTGCACTCACCCAACCAACAGGAGCATTTCTTCAGTGGATTTAACAAGTTACCCCCCCCAAAAGCAGAATCTTGAGAATTTAATGGTCCCAGCAAGAGATGAGGGAGTCAATCTCTTGATGATATACAGAAGCCTCTTTTTATCCACCCAGAGTAAAAAAAAAAACCACTCTAGTTCTCCAGTTCAGAAATAGCAAGACCCAACAAATGGCACCTAAATCTAAAGGGATATCAAAATAGGAGAAGATTTTCAACACAAACAGTCTGACAAATATGCATGTGAAAAACTATGTACTCAGGCATACAAACATTGTAAGAATGTACAAACTGAACAGCACACTTCCAGCTGCAGGGCTCTCATTCGCTCTCAGCCCATTATAGTCACAACAGCATTACAGTGAAGAGAGAGTGTACTGTGCTGAATACTAATCTGCAAAGCCCAATCCATTTCTACAGGGTAAATCCTGGGGATAATCATGTGAGCCATTGAAGAGATGAGGGGATCAATATCTTCATCAAAGTAGAAGCATTCCGATAATAATGTATAGTTACCATTTCACTTTCATACATATATTAAACAACAAGAAGAGTATAATTATTATGTGTTGCCCTATGGAAAATGCAATGAAGCTATCAGAAATAATTTATCATAAATGGCGATAATAAGAGCAATTATTTATTATCAAAACCAATAAACTGTGTGAACAGGTGTGTCTTAACATTTGATGGGAGATTTCTGTCTAAGTGAGCACCACTTAAAGTGCCACTAAAATTGTTGCAATACGAATCTTAACAAGCTGTGCAATTCAGATGTACCCTGGTCAAAGTTGCCAACACATATCTTCGGTGAATTCTGCAAGAGAACATCAGATGTTACTGTTACTGTCACTTTTGATTATTGGAGCAGGAGAAGCAGTGTGTCACTGTAAAGGACTGGCACTTTTACTGGGTGTCTCATTTGTGTCACACACAGGGAGACAATCTTCAAATAAGAGCAAAGTTAAGAGGCATTGATCCATGTTATGGCACAGAAATAATTCATGTGGTAATTACACTGCCCGTGTGATTTTAGTAAGCAACTACTGTCTTGCCGGCGCTCATCTTTGTGATCTAGTCTTTGCCTCATACAGCATGTATCCTTGATGGTGAGTTCACACCCAGACACATCAGCACAGACAGTTTCTTATCTGCATCCTTGGTACTCATCCCTCATTGTCCAGACAAAGCATACATCAACTTAAGTGCAGGAGTAGTAGATCATTGTATGTCCTCGGTTAGATTGTTTATCACGTAAGCAAGGTATTACACTACCATTATCTGCCATTTGAGCACTTGCCTCTGCTCCATTTGATTCATCCATTATTTGAACCCTTTGGACAGCTCGTCAGTGCTAATGAAAACATAAATATGTCACAAATAACGTTATATATTGAGAAGAAATGTTGAAATAAACATTTTTAACAGCTTTTAGAAGCTGGAAAAGGAGAGAGAAGAAGGGACAAATGTTCACCATTGCAATAAGAGAGAAAGAATTCTAACACATTTTTTGTCCTGAAAGTACAGACAACTGTGAACAGTAAATCCTCAGTTTTCTACTGAAGATTTACTGTTGAATTTTTATGTCAACAGTACTCGGACCTTAATAGAAGTAAAAACATTTAATTAGCTGTGGCAAAAATGATTACTGATTTATTTCATGAGCCGCCAAAACTAATTGAACTGTATAATGTGGAAAGGTATCATCATCTGGGTCACTTCCACAACCTTCATTTTACAAAGGGCAACTGCACAATTCTGGTCTTAGCTCAAAAAAAAAGGAAGGTGTGTGTGTGTGTGTGTGTGTGTGTGTGTGTGTGTGTGTGTGTGTGTGTGTGTGTGTGTGTGTGTGTGTGTGTGTGTGTGTGTGTGTGTGTGTGTGTGTATGTTTTTTTTTCATCATGTCGTGACTCTAAATAAGCTCATCCAAAAGTAGAACTAGATTTGTCTAGAGCTGCTACACTCTATTTTTACCATTTTTGTCAAAGCAAAGCTATAAAATGCAATGTATTTATATAGCAAATTCCTCACACCATGTCTGCCACTGCCACACATTCAAAGTTTTGCTCCTTCAGTTCCAGAGTCAACACAGTGAGATCAGATTGTTCACTCATGCCTGCCGCACACCAGCACTGGTGAAGTGGTCTGTCGGCACCACTTCTTTCAGGTGCAGTGAGGTGAACTTGAGATAAATGTGTCTTGAATCTCAACCAAATCTTCCCAGTGCTTCACCTTTTTCTATTCTCACTCAGACTAGACAGGAGAATAAAGTATCCTGGCATCTTTTTTTCCTCATGATTGTGTTATTTTTAGTTGTCATTCAATAGAGTAAAGGGACGTGTGTGAACATGGCACAGAACTCTGAACAGCATCACCGCATGTATAAAAATGTGCTCTGATGAACAACTTGCTACAGGACAATGAAGCTCGACAGAATCTCAGCATCATCTGACTGAGCTGCTGGGCAAGGTCACCAACACCAGAGGGGTTTTTTGTTCTTGTTGGCCACAGGAATTCAGTTTTCAATTTCTGTCGCTATTTAAAACATTTTCAGTTTGCTTTGGTTTCAATCTTTAATGCATTTTTACTATTCGCTGATAAAGACAGTCCTGCATTATTTCTGTTTCATGCTGGACACAGCAGCAACTGCCTCCCTGCAAATACAGTACGTCGCAGATCGGGCTGATCATGTGACATTTCACATTGAATAATTGTCAGGACCTACTGTGTACATTGACATCAAAACACCCAGTGCCTTTTCTCTCCCAAGTCTCTTGTTCCATTGCCAGCCTTTCATTGACACAATGCATGTCTCTTTGTGTCTCACAGAAAGCTTCCAAACTATAGGTCCTCTTAGCAGAGGAGAACAAGAGAACAAAGTGTTTGTGCTGAGACAAACACTGAAATGGCAACAGAGATGAAATACAGGTGAAAACAGAATGGCTGAAAGCAGGAGAAAAGTATTTATACCAGGTTGCCACCACACCACTTCAGAAGCTAAAACACCTTGTTTAGGTCTGCATAAAAACTACAGAACAATGTACTTATTGGACAGTTGATAAGGAATTATGCCTCTGCTTTACAGCTCTGATTTGAAAAAAACAAAAACAAAAAAAAAACATAGCACTCTTGAGAATATAATAAAATTCAGCATGGTAATATAATATATAAATAAATCGGCAAATTAAACAGTCCAGCAACAGAACAATAACCAAAATGTGAATGTGGTACCGTGAATCCCTTCCTCATTTTTGCAGTGCATAATCAGATCGGTCCATCACTATAATAACGGAAATAATTGCCTTCACTCACATTTGTTTGCACAGGGTTATCGCATGAGGTCATCGATACCATTTCTATCACCTATCCCCTTTCTCAACTTTAACTAGAGTGAAGGCTGGCTGCCAAAAAAGATGCTGACTGATTCAGGGTAAATTACTAATTTGGGGGTGTTAGCGTTTCAGTGCTGCTATGGCCCTGTTGACATCCAGGTCAAGGTCATTTGTCCAGCTGTTACTCTGTTGTCAACAAGTCTGAGTGATGAAGGTGAGTGTGAGCAGTTATGGTGACAAAAGCCAAGGCTACAGGAGGCTGATAAAGATCAGCCTTGATCGGGAGTGAAACAGCAGAGAAAGAGGGATGGAAAAAAGTACAATATCACATTTTGCACCCCTAAGCTTTCAAAATGGTGACAAATAGATCTGGCTTTGTAGTTTGGTCATTGTATTTTGCATTCTGCCGGGAGCTATAACAGCCGTGAGACAGGAATGAATGCATGTGATCAGCGAGAGCAGTCATCACAGTGCAGCAATGCTCTGAGAAATATTGACTGCTTTCTAGCTCTTTTCTCAGATGGCTGTCAATCCTGTCAGTCCCATGAAATACTCAGTAGGGGTCTGCATCCATCAGCATGAATTCTCCAACACATATAAGATGTTCACTCTGATTTGTTCCATCACCTGGGCTTAAATTGATTTTTAGCTGATTCTGTGTTAGCTGAAAAACTCCTTTTCTCAAGAAAACACATTTTAATCTGTTCTTTTAAGATGTTTCTCCATACACTGTTTGGCTTTTGGATGATTGTATATGTGTCTGTCCATACGCAACATGCTGACATTTCTTCGTCTGTTCTCCTTATTGTTGTTACTAGCAGTTGTGTACTTCAATGGTGGTGGTAGAAGTAAAACAGAGATTATTTAAATAAACAACTAAAGGTTGAGTAAATGTTTATAGAGTTTCCATATTGGTCTTCTGGTAGAATTTTTCAAAGGTTTAAATTATTCTATTTGGCCATGATCAGAAGACATCATTTGCTTATTTTATCTTATTGTTCATGTTTACCATGTTTAATCTTTACAAATAATTGAACAGAAGTGAACTAAAGGAAATCTCTGCAGTCTGTGGAAGGCCCTTTTCTGTTTACTTGTCTGCTTTGTACTCACACAGTGTGATCCTGCTAAAGACTCAGAACTAAACAAGATTTATTTTTTTCGCCAGTTTAAAGTGAAAAAAAAAGCACATACTCTGCCTAATTCTGTTTTATTGCTCATGCTGTGGCATGAATAGAGTATGCAAAATTCATCCATAGAAAAGTGTGAACATTTGTGTGTAATCTCATGCCTCTGCTGATACTTCTCATGAGGGAATGGCTGTATATCTACAACATTGCACAATAAAAGCCAGAAATGTAAAAATTAATTACTAGAACAGGGTTGCTTTTTCTGCTTCTGAAATGTGCTCCAGAGATTGGTAATACAAGCATGAGCTTCATTTTGTTTCTTGAAGAAAATACATGAAATAAATAGGGAGAGTGGATAGAACAAACTCTAGTGATGTAGTATGCATGTATCATTACAGCTGGGTGTATTTATTTTCAAGAAAGCAGGTTGCCAATGAAGGCACAGAACATGTCGTCTTTTCCTAAGACATGTGATAATTTTTGGCATGCTAAGTACTGCAGAGTCCTTCTATAGCTCATTCCATCAGGGCCATAGCCCTGGGTGACAGAACCTTCTACCTATCTGCAGTATTCAGCCACCTGCCATGAAAATCACGGCTGTTTCTGCCATATGCCTCAATGTTCTGCCAAGCCTCTCTGGTCGGTTCCGCTTGGAGCAAATTTCATTATGGGACGGATAGGAGCACTACGCTGCTCATTAAGGCTATCAGAGTGGCACGTCACCATTACACAAAAGATGCGGGAGGATGAATAACCCCCCCAGCATTGAAGATCGTTTAACAACTTCATAAATTGCACAACCTTACTGGTGTAATCACATGTGGTCACCTCTCAAACACACGGAGAGGTGACACTGAAAATCACGCTGCATTTTAGTTTGGAAATAAAATGATGTTATAATTATAGTATTTAATCCATAGTTTTTCACTGAAATACAATTTAAGTAAACAAAACTAGATTGTTTAGGTATATCTTATGATGACTAAGTTTAGATAATAATAATAAAAATGAAAAAAATTGAATGAAATACTACTACTTCTACTACTTAAAATAATAATCATAATAATCATAATATTAATAATAGAGAAGGAGAGAGAAATATACATAATACAGTGTACGAAATGTTCTAAAAATTGCATTAACATTCGTGACTAACTGTGCGTGCTGTTTTTGATTAAGCGTTGCATGTTCAGTTGATGCGCTAAAAGGCATCCTGTACTCACATACACGAGCTAGTGTTGTGTTACCATGAGGGAGAGGCAGTAACATGGTCAGCATATAGCCAGATGGAGCAGAGCCACTGGGATCAAACAGTGTTCTGCTGCTGGAGGATTCCCGCCAGCTAACATTCACCACCCCCTGACATTTCACTGTCACGCCAATCTATTGCTTCACTATCCTTGAAGAGGAAATGAGTTATTTTTGCACAGGTATTACACTCGACTGGTCTCTTTGGTGATTGTGAGCACCACAACATGAACATCTTATCTCTCTGCTTGTCTTTTGCATTGTTTACTCACACGTTGTATCTTTTTTTGTGTTCTCATGCAAGAAGGCCAATCTGTGGCCTGTGCATCTGAGAGGCAGTGTTTAGCCTTGCTGTATTGAATGGGATGTTCACTCAGCCGTACACCCAGAGCCATCACAGTGCATTAACCCCTGGATGTCGCTCGGCACAGTCTCCCTTGACTGTAATTCTAGACTCCCCGTCCTGAGGATGAGCAGGCCCGACGCCAGCTGGGGGAAGGAAAATCATGGCCAAGTAATGTTAATAAATTTATACATACAAAAAAAAAACCTCAAAAAGTAAATCAGGATCCTCACTTAGCATGGAGTTAGATGAGTTGTTTTGTCATTCTGACTGAACCGTTTATAGTTATAGTGTGTGAATGATGCTTGTTGAAAAGCACATCGATCTCTTCTCAAGAGACATTTGTCAGAGATGGATGGGTTACAATGCTAACCAGTCAATGCAGCCAGTCATACGGCTTGCATTGCCAATAAACCTGTGCATCACGCACATTGATTGCAGGGCATTCTGTGATAACAACATGGGTTTTACTGCAAATTTAACAACTTGGCCATCTAAGCATCAGTCTATGTGACAGAACCAGTGTTTGAACAAAGAAACAAGGAGAGGTACTTGGATGTGGTGACGATCATTAACTGCTGCCGTACTATACTAACGCACAGAATAATTCTGGCCAAAAAAATAAGGAAAATAATACAAGTAAGAAAATAGTAAGAATAAAGATCACAGTCAGATTAACATTATAATAAAGGCTTAATTAGTATGACAATTCACTTTTAATTACTGGACTAAATGTTTTTTTTGCCCACTCTGTGACAAAGAACAAATTTATAAATACAATAATATCAGTAAATGTATATTTATTTGTATTGGTGAAAAAAGTCATCAATTTACACACCTTACAAAATAGAATGTATCATCAGCTTTATAAGCACTGATCTAGAGTTGTGTGTTGATCTGGTCATAAAAAGTTAATTATTCACTATTATTAATTAAACCATTGAATTCAATATTGGCAGAATTTGCTGTTGTTGGTGTGTGTGTGTGTGTGTGTGTGTGTGTGTGTGTGTGTGTGTGTGTGTGTGTGTGTGTGTGTGTGTGTGTGTGTGCACGTGTGTATATGTGTGTGTGTATGTTTGTTTTGTGTGTGATGTTGTCAGTTTTTTTGTCCAACTAACTTTTGAGAGCTCTTTTGCTGCTAAATATTTCCATAACAACAGGACTGACTTTTCTAAGTGTACACAAGGTTTTTAAAGACTTGTTTGCTGATAGATATCATCTGTGGAAAGAAAGACCTACAACAAAAAACTTAAAAAAAGAAATGGCTGGCATATTTTTAATTATCGTCAACAACAAACAGAAACTTCCTTCACTGGATTTCAACCTGAGACAATCCAACAATATGTAAGAATGTACAATTAAGATTGAGGTACAGACAATAAATGACAAACAATGAAAGTGTTGCTAACTGTCCTCCTTTGAAGACCTCTGGCAAACAGAAGTAGCAAAAATCTCAGGGGTGGGGGGCTATGATAGGTTGGCAATCAAGCACAGTGAAGGGCATGACTTCACATCCAAATAAGCCACACCGACAGCTATCGGCTCTGCACTGTTAGAAAAGCAATTCACATTGATGCCTGTGCTCATTTACCACAGCGCTTACTGAGATTAAAGCAGCTTCAACAAATTTAGACAGCCAAAGGATACAAAGCTAGAGGCACTAAGTCATTTGAGGAAACTCCATTCTTGTCTCTTTGCAGGTCTTTTTTTGAAAGCTAATACCGTCCTTCTCCTGTGACCCCAGGGTGGTAGTCCGTCAGGCAGGACTGACACCAGCCAGATGTCTAATGACTTTTAAGCCATAAATGTGGCCTCAGATTTGACACCCTGGATCTACAGTTTCCCATTTACTTGTTTCAATCCGCTACAAAAGAAATGACTGTGCATTGCACTGTGGACAACTTAATAGGAGATTTGGAGGGAGCCACAGACATGCCCTATTGACTTGCAAACTGGTTGAAGCCTAATCTTCTCTAATTAACTTTTACAGTTCTGCTTGAATGTAATGATGGAGCACCAGAAGACGCTCTCAAGAAGATACAGATGTAAAAGAGCTCCTGATAAGTTAACATTTAAAGCATATTTCAGAACATATAATGATTTACAGTCAGTTCATCACATACTGCAAATTGATTTGTTCTTCTATATTTGACCTAGCTTTGTGGATGGATATTTCTGGAGGATATAAATTGAAATAATGACTCAGTTCAGCTGCTAGTCAACCAGACGAATCTTAATGCCTTCTAGCAGCATCAGAAATTCACAGTAAGAGAAACTTGATTAATACTTTGCTGTTCCTCCCACAAATGCCAATATGGTAAGTGTCTTTTGGTATCTGCTGAGTGTAGTTGCTGCTGAGTGTCCCCTGCTGCTTATTTACGCAGCCATGTCATTAGATTACACCACAGAGTGTTCAGCTTTAGTGAGTGAATCTTTCCATTGTGTGTCTGCCCATAAAGCACGAGCTGCTGTGCCAGTGGTGGCCAATTACAGCATAGATTAATGTTGTTGGCAGACAATTTATTCATACAAGGTAGTGGGTGCCCAAGCTTTTCCCTAGGCCCTGGGAAAAAAAGATGCGCTCAGTGATGTTGTGCCGTCAGAGGAACTTCATTACTCACAGCGGAGGCTGGACCAGTAGTAAGAAGCCAAAGAGGACAAGAAAAGGGAGGGCAAGGAAAAAGATAAGCAAAATACTGATATTGAAGCCTAATTCTGCCACGTGACAAAAGTACATAATAGGTGCTGTGTGTTCCAAAAGGCAAAATACTGAGTGGCTCATATAAACATGATACCAGTTTTTATCCTTGATTCCCTCCGTTCCTGTGAATGGTGTCAGTACCTCCAGCCACAAGGTCACCTGTGTTAGTCTTGGCATCAACTCCCTCCATCCCAGTCCATACTTAGCATGCATGCCATCCCAACAGCCCTGCAGACCACAGCTCAGACTCAGGACAGCGAGCAGCACTGATAGAGAGGGGGGCAGGCCAGCAGCCATAAAACAGAATATATGAATGCAGACAGGGGCACAAGGAAAGATCAGATCGCAATGGGAGATAAAGGACAAATCCAATGGAGTATTATCCAAGTTTATCCCATATAAAACTGAGTGCTGACATCATCATTACGGCCCAGGGATTTTTAGATGATAAATTGAGAGAATATGTTCACATGTCATGATGTTTCTTATGGCTAAAACGAACAGCTGCGATGCCAAAGGACTGCTGACGGGGGTGACATTGAACTATTAAAAATGTGCCACACTGTTTTACCCGCGATATCTAATACTACTAAATCACACATCATGACATCTCATCAGGATGAAATACAGCAACCATGTTTATAGAGTAAATGCACCAGATAGCAGCAAAAATCCTCAAAATCTACTGGGGCAGGTCTATTACAACAAGACAATTTATTTGCAGCGTACTCTAATTTAATTCTTTGTATAAAAATGTACGGTCTGCTTATTCTTGCAGTCAATGTTTTGATGTCAGAAGAGGGCAACTTCCCTGTAGCCGTGTGTCTGGTCTTACTCCCTTGTAGCTTGTCACAGACCTCAATTACGGATAATAAATGAAGCAATAAATTTGATGGAAGTACATAAACAGGGCTTTTAAATTGACATTCTGTTTTTCCACTCTGCTGAGTAATGAGGGGGGATCTTTAACACTAGTAAGACACAGGGAGATTCTTTTCCTGGCATTTATTTCCCAATTTCTCCTCATATCATCTGCTTGCATTGCATCACACCCTCAGCACGTTAAGTAGTTTCAGGAAATACAATGGCCACAAAGCAATCTTACACTGGAAATGAAAAGGTGTGTGTGTGTGTGTGTTTGTGTGTGTGTGTGTGTGTGTGTGCGTGTGCGTGTGCGTGTGCGTGTGCGTGTGCGTGTGCGTGTGCGTGTTTGTGTGCGTGTGTGTGCATTCTGCCCGTCGGAGCCTCAACAAAGACCTTGTGAAACAAAATGGCTGCTATGAATAACGAGTGAGTGGGATTTATGAATAAATACAGGTAGATTGCTTGTAGACTGGAATGATGGACGGATGGATGAACCTTTGTCAGCAGAGATGGGGAGCTGATTTGCACTTTGTATCCTTTCAATCCCTCCATCTGTGAGAGAAAGTGCCACCTCAGCCACCCAGAGTACCTTCCTGGCCGGCCTGTCCCTTACTCTCTGTCACAAACACCAATCAGTCCAACAGTCCAGCTCAACATCTCACACAGCTCACATTTACAATCTTGCTGTCATGGTCTTAGTTTGCATCACTGTGATGTCATGGTTTGCTGCACTAGTGTCCTGTACTGTTACTGTAAATGCACATTATGCTAAATTTACTATTGGGGGGAAACATGTATATACTTTTTATCAAAAAAACTTCTAAAAAGGACAAATGTTTTTGAAAATTTGACACGAACCACGTGAATCTACATACCGATAATCATATCAACTGTACACTATATTATATCTGTTTTCTGCTGAGGAATTCAGAATGGTGTATTATGTTTGACTTTTTTATTCATCATCAGCAATGTTATACTGTTAACTATCAAACTAAAACTGGATAGAACAGGAAAAAAATAAACAGATAACAAGCGACTATTCCATTCAAAAAAGTTATTCAGGAAACAGGAAAAGCCCATAGACGTGTTTTCCATTTAACTGGAGAAAACAAAGATGTTTTGATGAGGTAGAGATGGATGAATAATAAAAAAAACTCAGAAAAACTTTTACAGACAAAGATTATACCAATGGATTGTTAAATAATTTGCATAAGCCTCATTTGTTGTGTCCAATAAATTAGGTGATGAAAAGTTGAATCATTCTTTGCTCTGCATTGTATACAGTTATCCTCTAAATCTTCCTAGCATCCACCCTCATCTCTGCTTGGCTACACAAAGACAACAACAGCAACAACAACAGAAACAACTTCACTCTAAAATTTTCAATTCTGCAATCTTGAATCACCTTTGTAAGCACACTTGTCATTTGAAATACTTAAAACCCCTGCAGAGTTAAGTAAACTACTAACAAATAGCCAAGTGCCAGAAGAGGACAGTTTCATCCTTGAGTCAAAAGGAAGGCTAAATAAACTAATTAAAAATATGGCTGGGAGCGTGCTGTGTTCAAGGGGAATGGGTTTGAACTTAATGAGTGGCTTCACATCAGGAAACAGCTGGGGGCGCAAACATACTGAAGCCCTGTGACAAAGCTGGTGTGACTGCTGCATCACCTTTGCTATTTAAGTCTGTGTCCATTCATGTGTGTATAAGTGTGTGTGTGTGTGTGTGTGTGTGTGTGTGTGCGTGTGCGTGCGTGTGTGTGTGTGTGCGTGCATGTGCATGTGCGCGTGCGTGTGTGTGTGTGAATGTGTGTGTGTGTAAGAGTGAAAGAGGAATAGTGTGTTCCCATCCTGTTGTTAAGCCCTCCATAGTTGGAGTGGATGGTTGGCTGCTCTAATCACAATGTGCTGAAGTCTCTAGGTGACTGGTACATCAATCTGACATGGCTCCTCAGGGAGCTGAGAGGAGACAAAGCCCTGCCAAATAGTACCATGCCATGTGATTCATTATGCCACTGGGCAAAAACAGAGAATCTCACCGCCTGGTAAACCTGACACCTGAATAGGAGATTAAAAGAGCAGGGAGGTATGGATGGTCTGAAGATGTAAAATTCAGAATTATCTGCATTGAGATGAAATCTGCAGTCATTTCTCTGCAGTGGCCCTTGTAATGAAAAGTTTGATGATGTGATTGCCCCTCTCTCTTATGCAGAGTAACAAGTGCAGCATAACCCTCAGCTGTGTGGCAATGATGGGGCTCTGACAGCAGCAACAACACAGGACATAAAGACCAACCTGTCACAGCCTAGGGATTAGTGTCCTAAGTGAGAATGATTGAATGAAATGTTATACATTACAATAAACTCACTTTAATCATACATGTTCATTATCGTGCTATTAGAGGCCCTCGCAATGGTGTGAAGTGTTTGGAAATGAAGGTGATATATTAGCATGATTTTCCTATTAGAGCACAATGGGTTTAGTTGACCTCTGGAGCATCATTTGCACTATTATGTAACAAAGAACCCAGTTTTGAAATGGTCAAACCCTAATGGAAGACAACAATGAAAAAATAAGAACTATATGTCCACTAATTCTAATTTAAACACTTGAATGAACATTAGCTACGTAAATTGGGTCAACCTGTCAAGCTATGATAAAAAATGTGCGATCATTTCCAAATAATTTCTTTTTTAAGTTAATTTGAAAACTGCAATCAGAAACGACACTTGTAAAGTTGCACCTCACTGTCAAAAGACATGAGATGAGGGAAGCAAAAAACATGAAAATTTTTTTGAGGATGCTGGAAAAAGTTAGATTGAATAATTCCATATGCATGATAATTGATAAGAGGTGTTGGTATCATGGTGGAAGATGAAAGGAGCGTCCTTAAAAGGCTCAGTCATTCCCAAGTAGAGATAATTAATTTTATTTATTTTTTTTTATTTTTTTATTTGAGGATTTCACATGTGAAGCCAATAATATGAAATGTGACCTGGAGAAATCTCGAAGTGATCAGGGGCAAAAAATCCCCTATGAAATGTCTGTGAATTTCAAACCATTTCACATTCTGCATGTCTCCAGAGGTAGGGAACCCATATAATAGACTGAACTGTCCGCAGCATAGACATACAGTATAACCCACTTGAAGTGTGTGGCATACAGTATTATGAGGCACCAAAACCAACGACCGTGATATCAGACTGTTGAGCTGCTGAAGTTGTACTGTGTATTGAGTAACAATGGGGACAGATGTCCTTTTTACAACCTTCAACAGTTTGTGTCATCTCTCGGCGATCATTGATGAAAAACCTGAACTTTTTAGAGATAAACTCTACACTTGAAATATAAAAGTGTATGTTGTTCTGTTTCGTACCTGAGTTTCGCACAGATAACTTTTCCTAAAAAAATGTTGTACACTTTTGGATGATGACAATAAAGGTATTGTATTTATTCTATTCTATTCATCCTATTCACTCAAAGTTAACCTGTGCTATATTGATTTTTACTTTTCACATTTATGTGCATTTGAATATTTGTTCTTGTATCAAGAAATGCCGCTCTACACACCCTGCTTCTTTTCCTTTATTGGACTTCTGAGGCAAGAAAGATATCAAAGACAATGAGCCTTCCTTTATTATTGCTTTGATAATTATCCATAGGCAAGTGAAGTACAAGTACAACATGAATAAGTCCATTTACACTTTATTTTATGATTTATGAGCAGTTTATTTGGTGCTACTATAAACAGTTTCATCTTCATCTGCGCTGTCTAGAAGAAAAATAAAATTTTGGACTACAGCTATGGAGCTATGCATTCACCTCCGCTGACAGATTCAATATTCACCTTAATAAAGACTCAGGAATTCATTGCACTGCTAAAAGAGTCGAGGCAGTCAGTATGATACGATTCAATCCAGCCCTGTCTCCATGCGATGCACAAAATTACAATGCAGTGGGATTTGTTTTGCTTGACATTTAATAACGAATTGTCACTTTTTGATGGATATTTCATAATACATCAGTGTAAAACTATGACAAAATACATGAGCATAGCTGTGTTATTTGACTGTCATGTGACAGATAGGCATTTTAACACAATCTCACATTAATTTTGGAATTTCCTGTGTGAATTGATATGAAGTATTCAGTTATCCAACCCAGCAATAATCCTAGAAAAGTAAACTACTATTGATCTTCAACTCTGAATAATGTCACCTATAGTTTCAGACATGGGGTTACAATTTCAACACCAAATGCACGAAAAGACATGCATCGGGCAACTTTGAGGTGAGTGGAAAATCTCTGAAAGTTACAGGCTAACAGCCTCCTTCTCCTCATTCATCCTTTAATAAAGCACAGCTTCTCCTACTGTCAAACTGCTTCATCAAACTGTTTGACCTCTGCTGTCGCACCTGCAGACGGCAGCTCCTAAAGAAGCTGCTGTTCTGACTGCTCAATTTGATGATCCTCTCTCCAGAGAGGAACGAAAAAGTGAAGAGCTCATAAGCCTGTCACGTGCTTGTGTTGTCTATCAAGTTTAGAAAGCACCCATACATCTGCACTACTGAAAAAGCACAGAATAAGCAAGGATGTGTACAATAAACATAATAGAGAATAAAATAGAGACAGTGCACTTAAGGTGGTTACTAAAATTACAACCTTTGTAAGAAAACATTGTCTTACATATTTTTAAAAAAAAAAAAAACTTTTTTTTTTTGTCATATTACTTTTTCCAGAAACTCACTTAAATTATAAATGGTCATTGGAGTCTACACTGAAAACATTGTCCTTTCAACAGACACTAATGTCTCCTTCATGTTATCCATAGTTGTGTGTTTCGGCAGCAGTTTTGTCATCCTGACAAACTTCTTGTAATGTAAACTTGCCTCATGTGCATTCTCTCTCTGTCTCTCCCCTTTTTATTCTTACTACCCCTCAGGCTCTGTCCTACTGTGGCCTCATCCAGGGACTGTCTGTTCCATCATAACAGGGACCAATGGAAAATCTGCCAATTTTAATATTTAGCTAAAAACCTTCGAGTATTCTGGTACATTGTAAAACAAACTGGGCGTGAAAATAAAGCTAAAAGAGTTTTAAATGGATTGAAATGCATCAGTTATGTGTTACAACCCCTGCAGTTAGGAAATACTAAACATGGCATTAAAGAAACTGCTGGGAAAATCTATTTACATGTTAAAAGATAACATAGACTACATCTTTTCTTGCACATAAACATTTGCCTGTAGGAAAAGGTTTCATCTTTGGCAGTAAACAGTTTTACCTCAATTACCTGGGTTTTTTTTTTCCTGGTGCACATTCTATGCTTGTTTTCTGAAGGAAACCTATGCTTTCTCGCAATTATCTTTTCTATACTTTCTCGATGTGCCAGTAGGCAGGTGGTCCACTCTTTGGGCATTTTATACTCTCCTGCCTTTCTGCCAAGCCATGAACATCTCTCTATTTCTCTCTCGCTCTCGTATCGTCTGTAGCCCCATTGCTGTGCTCTCTTCCAAGGTTCAGTGATGAGGACGTTTTGTCATGCTTCAAGGTGAGTTTGCAGCAACAGGGTTTTTTTTCCTAGATCCACAGAGTATTTATCACTATCCGCTACTCCACTGCTATCCACTTCCCTTGTGGCATGCATTTGACTGTGGAGGAATGCAAACAGTGGACGACATGAAAAACTGTACGCTGAGACTATGCCAGTGTATTGCTGAGCATCACACATCAAGCTGAAAGACTTATTCTCAGTAGTTAATCTGTTAAAAAAAAAAAAAATCAAGGGGGGCGGGCTTTATTGCAGGAGGGCAAATCAGTTCTAAAGCTAATGACACTTTCCCCTTTTTATTACATAGTAAAAGCCCAAAGAAAACTATAGACTGTACTCAAACAGCAAGCATTTTATGACTGTATGAATGTATAGTTATTAGATACACCAGTCCTTACCATATCCACTATCATATTTTATAATCTTAATGTCCAGTTCATATTTATCAAGTGTAGTCCTGCTCGCTTCAGGATTCCCTACAGTTTCCTTTAACTTAGCTGATTTATATTTGCATATGATCTACAAAGAAAAATATAGACTGTTGATTAGCTTTCCAGTGATGGTCTGATGGGTCACTGAGTGTTTGAGAGACAAAACAGAGACGACATAGATTCAGTGTAAGAGTTTGCACTTTGACCTTATTTATTTCTAAGGGCATTGCAACACTCCAAAGAAGTCCACCACAGACCCAAGGAAGGACATTGAGGGATATTACAATTCATATTTAGACAGCTGCGGTGCCAGCCTTGAAAATAACCTGAAATATACAAACACCAAGGAAGAGATCAAAGAACCAAAACACTGAAACCTAAAGAAAAAATATATTTGAATCATACATGAATGGCACAAAATAGATAGTTTAAAGACAGCCCTACAATGAAATACTTGCCTTTTAATTAACAGGTAATCAAAAGCTATTTTGTACATTTAACATAAAACACTACATAGAAAAGTAAATGAGAGTGAATGTGAAGCAAAGTGTGTCAGGGTTTCTCTAAATTCACATAAATCATATAAAAAAAGTAGCCCGCAAAAGTAACTATAAGAAAACTCTCACAGTATAAATAACCAATGAATGACATTTGACGTTTGTATGGTTTTTAACAGTCTCGCAGGAAACTAGAACAGCACCCAGTGGAACACAAAGCCCAGAAAGACCCAATAACACTGCCTCTTTTGCTTGCTTGGCACATTCATCCTGATCCCACAATATTGTGAAGTGAAAAAAATCCTAAATCTGTTCTTTTGTCTAAAAGCCACACCAAAATGAAACGGCTTCTCTCTTAGGCCATGTCTTAAACTGCCATTTTTTTTAAATAGAAATCCATGCAGTGGTTCTAACAACCAAATGAACACACATACAGTATATGGATACAACGTAACCCCCTTGTAGGTTGTTACATGTTTATCTTTTTGGCTGCCTGCATATTAAGGATAAACATTATCCATTTGTAGTTATACTGACATTGTTACATAATCATCCAGTAAGATTGATTTGAAATGCTGTTTGTATGCAGCAGACCAGAGGACTTTCAATATCAAGACCTGTGTTTGAAGTAATTGATTTGTGTGTTTGTGTGTGTGTGTGTGTGTGTGTGTGTGTGTGTGTGTGTGTGTGTGTGTGTGTGTGTGTGTGTGTGTGTGTGTGTGTGTGTGTGTGTCTTTGGGACTAAGTAAGGGCACATTACACTTGAAGTAGGTAACTGTAACAAGTTTAACAATAAATGACCCTGGTCAAGCTGCTACCTGCTCTGGTGAAAACTTACAGGAGGTGGTGATTGAATGGGGATAGAAGTTGAGTCTCTGATACAAATTCAGGCCTTTCTGAGGAGGAGAATAGAGTTATGGCTGCTGTTATCAGAGAGCTGTGACATGGAGGTCAGTTGGCACCCCCCTCAGGAGTCCTGAGGTCAGCACAGAGGTGCCAAGATTCAAACTGAATGAAGTAAAATCATCCCATTTTTGTTGGACTGAGGGCAAACTGGACACTGCTACTTCTTGATATACAAACTGGTATCATGGGGCCGGACAGACCAGGGCCAGGAACAAAGCAGTGTATTTTTTTTTTCTTTTTCAACTAAAGACACATAAATGTTTGGTATAAATGTTATTTCTTAAATAACCTCTCATGTATTTCTCAATTAATTTAGCTCATTTTCTCAGAATATATCCTGGTATGATCTCTTGTACTTTTTAATCTCAATGTTTTTCCCCCTTTCCAATTGATTCCAGTTCCAGTTGTGATTTTGGTGTGTATCACACACACCGAAATGTGCAAATTATTTTGGGCCATCTACCATGGAATTTCTGTCACTATGGCAATGGTAAGCACATATGTTATGCTTAAAGTAAAGTCAAAATAAACTGTAATGAGATGACAATTTGCGTGTGAACAGATCAGTATTTACAATTGCTTATGCCACTGAACAGTTTTATCAGCACTACTGGCATGTCAAACAAAAGTGGGCTCAGTGGTTCCTTATTGAAGCTGCAGTAGAGCCAGTAAAAAGCTTTTGGTTTTTAAATGAGGCTCAATAAAAAGCATTGGATTTCTCATACACATGGGTGCGTCTAATGCCTACAAGGGCCCCTTTTTAAAGAAAGGCAGAACCAAACTGTCAGTCACTGGTATCAAAGAGGTAACATTTTTGAGACAAAAATTGCATTAGAGGTCTTTTCCTGCCTGCATATGAGCAGTAAAATACACCGCTTATTTGATTAAATGAGCAACCCCTGGCACAGGGTTGTAAGTAGATGTTAATTTTCCCCTGAGCTCTTATTACAGACCTGAGGATTTATGATTCCATTCCCAATTGCAGGATCCATGAGGACCTCTCCACCACTTACTGACAGGATTCTAAATTTGACAACAGCAAGGACATACCGTGTGCAGAGGTACATCACACACTCAAATTTAGTAGATACACACAGATAGGCTAATTAAATTGATAAAGATATAATTTGTACTTGGCTCCGCGGTACACTGGCGTCGTGCCCGGAGTGTCCCCCGCCTCACGCCCTGAGACTGCCAGGATAGGCACTGGCTACCCCGCGACCTGCGTTAGCGGATTAAGCGGGTTGGAAGATGAATGAATGAATGAATAATTTGTACTTCTTGAAATAATAGCATATGTCCAAATTATAAATTAAGCTCTTTTAAGGTGTTTAGTAGTTTACTTTTATTTTGAACTATTTGGAATTTATCTTCCCCTCCTTGAGTCGTCACCTTATCGTGGTGGAGGGGTTTGTGCGTCCCAATGATCCTAGGAGCTAAGTTGTCTGGGGCTTTCTGCCCCTGGTAGGGTCACCCATGGCAAACAGGTCCTAGGTGAAGGACCGGACAAAGGACGGCTCATAGACCCCCTAATGATGAACAAAAACAATGGACCACGTTTTCCCTTGCCCGGACGTGGGTCATCGGGGCCGCCCTCTGGAGCCAGGCCTGGAGGTGTGGCTCGAAGGCGAGCGCCTGGTGGCCGGGCCCGCACCCATTGGGCCCGGTCGGGCACAGCCCGAAAGGACAACGTGGGTCCCCCTTCCCATGGGCTCACCACCTGTGGGAGGGGCCATAGAGGTCGGGTGCACTGTGAGCTGGGCGGTGGCCGAAGGCGGGGACCTTGGCAATCCGACCCCCGGCTACAGAAGCTGGCTCTTGGGACGTGGAATGTCACCTCTCTGGCAGGGAAGGAGCCCGAGCTGGTGTGTGAGGTGGAGAAGTTCCGACTAGATATAGTCGGGCTCACCTCCACACACAGCTTGGGCTCTGGTACCAGTCCTCTCGAAAGGGGTTGGACTCTCTTCGACTCTGGAGTTGCCCATGGTGAGAGATGCCGAGCAGGTATGGGTATACTTATGGCCCCCCGGCTTGGCGCCTGTACATTGGGGTTCACCCCGGTGGACGAGAGGGTAGCCTCCCTCCGCCTTCGGGTGGGGGGACGGGTCCTGACTGTTGTTTGTGCTTATGCACCAAACAGCAGTTCAGAGTACCCACCCTTTTTGGAGTCCCTGGAGGGGGTGCTGGAGAGCGCTCCAGCTGCGGACTCCATCGTTCTGCTGGGGGACTTCAATGCTCACGTGGGCAATGACAGTGAGACCTGGAAGGGTGTGATTGGAAGGACCCCCCCCCCCCCCCCCCCCGATCAGAACCCGAATGGTTATTGGACCTGTTATTGGACTTCTGTGCTCGTCACAGACTGTCCGTGACGAACACCATGTTCAGACATAAGGGTGTCCATACGTACACTTGGCACCAGGACATCCTAGGACACAGTTCGATGATCGACTTTGTGGTTGTGTCATCGGACTTATGGCCGCATGTCTTGGACACTTGGGTGAAGAGAGGGGCAGAGCTGTCAACCGATCACCACCTGGTGGTGTGTTGGCTCCGATGGTGGGGGGAGATGCCGGTCCGACCTGGCAGACCCAAACGTATTGTGAGGGTCTGCTGGGAACGCCTGGCGGAATCCCCTGTCAGAAGGAGTTTCAACTCCCACCTCCGGCAGAGCTTCACCCACATCCCGGGGGAGGCAGGGGACATTGAGTCTGAGTGGACCATGTTCCGCGCCTCCATTGTCGAGGCGGCTGACCGCAGCTGTGGCCATAAGGTGGTCGGTGCCTGTCGTGGCGGCAACCCCAGAACCCGTTGGTGGACATCGGCGGTAAGGGATGCCGGCGAGGTGAAGGAGTCCTATCGGGCCTTTTTGGCCAGTGGGACTCCTGAGACAGCTGATGGGTACCAGCTGGCCAAGCAGAATGCAGCTTTGGTGGTTGCTGAGGCAAAAAATCGGGCGTGAGAGGAGTTCGGTGAGGCCTTGGAGGACGACTTCCAGACGGCTTTGAGGAAATTCTGATCCACCATCAGACGTCTCAGGAGGGGGAAGCAGTGCAGCATCAACACTGTGTATAGTGGAGATGGGGCGTGGCTGACCTCAACTCGGGACGTTGTGACTCGGTGGGGAGAATACTTCAAAGACCTCCTCAATTCCACCGACACGCCTTCCCATGAGGAAGCAGAGTCTAGGTTCTCTCAGGTGGGCTCTCCTATCTCTGGGGTTGAGGTCACCGAGGTAGTTAAAAAGCTCCTCGGTGGTAGGGCCCCAGGGGTGGATGAGATCCGCCCAGAGTTCCTAAAGGCTCTGAATTTTGTGGTGTCCTGGTTGACTAGCCTCTGCAACGTCACATGGACGTCAGGGACAGTGCCTCTGGATTGGCAGACCGGGGTGGTGGTCCCCCTTTTAAAGAAGGGGGACCTGAGGGTGTGTTCCAACTATAGGGGGATCACACTCCTCAGCCTCCCTGGCAAGGTCTATTCAGGGGTTCTGGAGAGGAGGGTCCGTCGGGAAGTCGAATCTCGGATTCAGGAGGAGCAGTGTGGCATTTGTCCTGGCCGTGGAATGGTGGACCAGCTCTACACCCTCCCTTGAGGGGGCACGAGAGTTTTCCCAACCAGTCTACATGTGTTTTGTGCACTTGGAGAAAGCGTTCGACCGTGTTCCTTGGGGGGTTCTGTGGGGGGTGCTTCACGAGTATGGGGTACCGAACCCCTTGATAAGGGCTGTTCGGTCCCTGTACGGCCGATGTCAGAGTTTGGTCAGCATTGCCGGCAGTAAATCGGATTCGTTTCCAGTGAGGGTTGGACTCCGCCAAGGCTGCCCTTTGTCACCGATTCTGTTCATAACTTTTATGGACAGAATTTCTAGGTGCAGCCAAGGCATTGAGGGTGTCCGGTTTGGTCGCCTCAGTATTGCGTTTCTGCTTTTTGCAGATGACCTGGTACTGTTGGCTTCATCAAGCCATGATCTCCAACTCTCACTGGAGTGGTTCGCAGCCGAGTGTGAAGCGGTTGGGATGAGAATCAGCACCTCCAAATCTGAGACCATGGTCCTCAGTCGCAAAAGGGTGGAGTGCCCTCTCCAGGTTGGGGATGAGTGGAGGAGTTCAAGTATCTCGGGGTCTCGTTCACGAGTGAGGGTACGATGGAGCGGGAGATCAACAGGCAGATCGGTGCAGTGTCTGTAGTGATGCGGACTCTGTATCGGTCCGTCGTGGTGAAGAAGGAGCTGAGCCGAAAGGCGAAGCTGTCAATTTACTGGTTGATCTACGTTCCTACTCTCACCTATGGTCACAAGCTGTGGGTCGTGACCGAAAGAACGAGATCCCGGATACAAGCGGCCGAAATGAGTTTCCTCCGCAGGGTGTCCGGGCTCTCCCTTAGAGATAGGGTGAGAAGTTCGGTCATCCGGGAGGGACTCAGAGTCGAGCCGCTGCTCCTCCGCATCGAGCCAGATGAGGTGGCTCAGGCTTCTGGTCAGGTTGCCTCCTCGACACTCGAGGTGTTCCGGGCACGTCCTACCGGGAGGAGGCCCCGCGGACGACCCAAGACACACTGGAGTAACTATGTCTCCCAGCTGGCCTGGGAACGCCTTGGGATTCTCCTGGAGGAGCTGGATGAAGTGGCTAGGGAGAGGGAAGTCTGGGCTTCCCTGCTTAAGCTGCTGCCCCCGCTACCCGACCCCAGATAAGCGGAAGGAAAATGGATGGATGGATGGAATTTATCTTCTTCTCATATTGGCCTTCCCTTCAGGGGTCGCCACAGTGAATCAGTTGCCTCCATCAAACCCTGTCTTCTGCATCCTCTTCTCTCACACCAACTACCTTCTACCTTTGTTCTTCCTCTAGGTCTCCTGCCTGGCAGTTCAAAATTCAGCATCCTTCAAACAATATATTCACTCTCTCCTTTGGACATGTCCAAACCATCTCAGTCGCCTGGCCTCCCTGACTTTATCTCCAAAAAATTTGGAATTTGGAATTTAAATTTGGATTTTTTATTTGGAACTGACACAAGTTGCAATTAAAAATGTGTAAGGACATTTTAAAATTATCCTTTTAAAATTGCCACCATTGTGTGAATATGTTGATATCCACAATCACAGAGGGTGACAGATTATCCCATGTAGTTTAACAATTGAAAATATATTCGTATCTCTAGTGTAGTTATTTCGTAAGAAAATCAATTACATTTTACCAAAATCGTAATTGTTTTTTTTTTCTCAAAATGATCACATTGCTTAATCTCCTGCTCTTAAACACACCCTGCTGTTGTTCTAAAATCAAAATCTGTCTGTCAGCCAACATAAAAGAGACTTAGAAAATGTAATTTTGCTGACATCAGCACAATTTTAATGCAGCATAGCTATCAATCATGTTAAATCAGCTGCCATTCTATGCTTTTCTGGCGAGAAGCCACTCTGATTGAGATGCAATTGACTATGTGGATTGTCAGCACATGCTCTGCACTGGTAAGTCTGAGTCATTAACACTCAACAAGCACGGTGCAGCCCCAGGACACCCTGCGTTCTGACGGTAATGCATTCTAATCTTGTCAGCCCATTGAGCGCTTCGGCTACATTACAGATAACAGGAGCAGAATCAAACGCTGCTGTCTGTCAACATCTCAGATCAATCAAGAGCTAAAAGTCTGTGGAGCGGCTGTGAATGTGAAGGTGCTCAGGCCAATCACCATAAATCCAAAGACAAAGAATAAGGATTCCCTATCTCAGGACAAGACAGCCACGCTCAAAAAATATCAGTGCTGTCTGCTAGTGGTCATAAACAAAAGCAATATCCCAAAAGTAATTTCAATTAATGTCCTTTTTTGCACATCCTGTCACTCTTGGCACAGAAAGGGAACTGGTATATTTTATTCAGAGTGGCGTGTTAGTGAAGTTCCAGACAGTGGTGAGATATGAGACAGAGTGGAGCTGTGGAGGGTTTATTTTGAGAATTTGGCTGTGCATTATTCAGCAATCTGCATGGCAGAGAGTCAGATTTGTCAGCTTCACCTTCTGCAGCATCTTTCATCTTCCTTTAATAAGTAAAATCGAATTCTAGTGCCGTGCTAATCAACAGCATGAGCGCCAACTGTTAGTAAGTAATGATTACTTGTTAAAAAATATCAAGCTCAGGTGGCATTGAAAGGGCATGAGGTTGAACGGAAGGTCAGTGTACTGTTGTACATATAGCAATCATCTGTCAAAACTTCCGAAACATTTGAATTTGAAACCTTATTCAGAACAAAACTACAGTACGTATGCACATTTTATGACTTATATTAAGCTAGGTAAACTATGTCTTTGCTTAAATCACTTGTGCACCATTCTGCCATCCTGTCCACCTTTATACATAAAGGCTGCGTTCAGACTGCAGCTAAATTGGATACCATCAAGATTTCCTTCCATATCCTATTTTTAGGGCTCATTGTCCACACTGTTTTTAGCAAGTGTCCAAATGAGATCTTGCCTATTCAGACTGGGCCACACTATTGGCCGATCTGACAGGTTGCCGTAGCAAAGACATCGGGGCCGAGGCGTCCTCCACGCTATGCAATTCACATTGGCTCTTGCGGCACATAGAGCTATGTCAACGGCAGTCAAATCCGATCTGTGTTTTTCGAGCTGTTCAGACTGAGAAGCATCTGTCCAAATGCGAAATGAAGCTACCTCCCGAATGTGGTTTCAATCTGTCTTGCAAAAATCGGATTTCATGTGTTATGTGACTGTTCAGAGTACAGAGACGAAAATCGATATCCATCAAGATCGGCTAAAAATCGGATTTTGGTGATTTTTAGACCAAGTGAACTCAGCCAAAGTGATATTCCTTTATGTTATAAGTCATTATTAAGAGATTTTAACTTTGAGTGTTTCTTTCCATGATTGTTCTAATATGTTCTTTTCCTCTGATCCATGACTACAAAGTGAAAAAGAGGCACAATTCCTTTTATAAATATGATGACATTGCAGACAATGTTGCATGAGATGTTGCATGGCAGACAAAATATATATGAACAAAGACATACAAAGTATGCAGTAATCAAACATCTAGATACACTCTGACATAAAGACACACACGTATGCATGCATGCACACACCCATTTTTATTATACAACACTAAAACAATGGCAGACTAGAGATTATTCATTTTTAAAAGACAACATTTGTTAGTTATTGTCTGTGAATGTCTAAATTACAAAAACAATGTTATTAACATGAATGTCATTTATCAATGCAAGACATGCAAATAAATAAAATGATGTAGGAATTGCCTTTCGAAGGTTCTCAGCCATCCAAGTTGAGGTAAATCAAGTAAAGAAATAAAAGGAGTCATCTACAGTGGATTTGCTCAGGTTTTGTTGAAAATGTTTCACCTCTCATCCACAAGGCTTCTTCAGTTTTCAACAAACGATAAGCCAAGTCTAATTGACTCTTTTTTATTCTTGTTTTTCCTGTAGAAACTTGGCACAATTGAAGTAATTAAAATCTTTACTTACTGCATGAAAATGTTATTTAGCAGTTTGCACAATAAACAACTGAAAATTTTCTCAGTGGGATACATTATCAATGTATCCAACAGATTGAAAAGATGTGTTATCCTTGTTCTGCTTTGTCTCAATCTCTGAAAAACATACTGATGCTATGTGACCATGGAATTCAAAAACGGCCTCATAAAATCACGTAATAACAACAGTTAACAGAAAGAGAACTTTGCAGCTGTTGTGCAATTCGTGGCATAAATCCTGAGTATGAGAGGGAAATTCTGCCAGTTTTACATGTCAAAGGCTGTTTTACACATCTGGGGGAATAGCTATTGTTTTAAATGTCAAACAAGATGTTGAATTTATTTTGTGATTCCAGAGGGACTTGGGTAATAATCTGGAAGTTTGAATCTGGTATGGGCTGATGACCTAAAGTCGAGAAGTCTTAAAGTTAGAAGAACTGAGTGGGTGTTTTGGTGAGAAACAGATCAAACCTCTGACACCCTCTGCTCTGCTCAGATTTGTTGGCTCACATGATGAACGTACCGTTATATTGTGTGTATGTTTTTGCAACATGAGCAGGACAATGTTAAGGGTCCAATGAAAATACGCAAGTTATTCAGTAGTCAATACAGTTGTTGATTTAGATCACATTAAACACTTCAGAGATGGAGTTTTGCTGAAAAGAACATTTTTCCATAAAGAAATGAGATAGCATGTCAACTCACAATAGAACTAACTAATAATGTAGCATTAGTTAAATGTTTGTCTATGAGTATGATTATATCTACATTGGTCTCTTGGCCTGTTGATGATTCTACCTCATTTAATATGGTGAATCTATTGATAATTTTATAAAATAAAGAAACCAAAAAAAAAAAAAAAAAGAAAAGGTTTGTAGCATCATCATATAAAAAAAGGTTCAAACTAAATGCAAGTGGGTACAAATTAAATCTGGGATACACCAAGCTGAAATTTCTTGTACTGTTAAAAAAATGTCTTATGTTTGGAACATTGGAATGAAGTCCAACATATAAAATAACTCACCAGGTCCCGTGTAGAATTGTAGAATATAAAATATGCTATATCTGCAATAATCCACCGGTAGGTTATAATGATGTATTCTTTATGGAAAGTAGAAAACCCAAAGGTACCACAATGGAATCAAAGTGTCTCTGTGTAGCAAATGCTTGCATCTCCTTGACTGCTGTTTATCCATTTTGAAATGTCAAAAGCCACAGGACTGCCCAGGATGCTGGGTAAAAGCTTCTCTACAATGGTCTTTAGCGTTTACTGCCTGAGCTGTCAGAGATAAAGTGCTTTGTTTTTGTGTATCTCTGGTCACCAAGAGAGTATGCGTGCAGGGGTCTTTATCCAGGACTAAACCCAGGTGAAGATGTTGGTGGGGGACCACCGTAGGAAAGGATATGTTGTTGCCCAGATAAGAGGTTTTCACTGCAGCATGGCCAAAGAAAGTCATTCACCATTCATGGAGTGTGACAACAGGCATTGATCTTTACTGGGTGTACTGGGTGTTGTAATTATTATTTATTTTCTATAAAACCTTTGGCAAGTTGTAAGGTCATGAGAGATCAACATGTATGCTTCAAACAGGAAAATTGCTAAGTCTGGTGTATACAACATACTGGTATTGCTATAGCATCATCAAAAAGAGATATTTCACAAATCAAAAGGTAAAAAACAGGGTTAAATCTATCTATAATATCCTGACTTCTTGTGTGAGTGGTCATGGTGAGGAGGGTTTTTAAAATTAATTTGTGGCACTAAAATTTTATTATGCAACATGGACTGTCCTCCCAAATGTCTATGCAATCAGATTATTAAAGCCCATACTCACATTTATTATCTCTAGTAGCCATTGTAATTATGATGCGGACAAACAATACAGCCAGTCAATTATCTTGTGGTGTCCTCTGTGACACCATATTTCATTTATATGACATGTCTGAAAAATAACTTATGACTATAATTCCATGTATGCAACTAAAAATTTATTTTATTATGAAATGTGGTCTTTTTCTAAACTGAACCATGACATTTTAGTAACCTAACCAAGCTGAGACCAATTGCACAACATATCAAATATCCACACATGTCCAAAACATAAGTAGTTGCATGCTAGTAAATAGCTATCCAAATTTCTTTAATTTACAGAACTGTATCAGCTAATTTTTCTGCTTTCTTCTAGTGTGGAGCTTAATAGCAAGTTCCGGTCTGCTGTTTCGCAGTTTGACCTACATTTGCTTGATTTAGTTCACACTCACCAGTCTCACAGGGTAGAGAAAAAGCAGTAAAACCTCCCACAACCTGCTAGCACTGAGCTTAAGAACCAGATATTTACAATGATATTTTTACTAAACAAGAGTCGACATTAGGCTAAAATTTACCATGTGGACACAAACATTACTCCAACTGATAATTTTGCCAAGATATACCTGTGAGAAATAGAAACAAGCAGTTGTGTTTTGATTTCAATGTTACTAACATAGTAGAGACAGAAAATGTATTTTTTCAAAAGTTATACTGCACGTATAACTACACTACTGTAAAGATGTAAATGCCACAGAAGTAAAATAAAGTAAGGAATCAATGAATATTATTTCCAGGAAATGCTTTTTTGACACACCTTTCAAAATAACTGAAATCCCTTTAATTATGTGTAGCTGATGCTCTTCACACTTCACATCACTAATATCAGTCCCTGCTCTATGTGGGACCTACAGAAAGATTTATGATGACGTTAAACTAAAGTTATAACTATGCCATTAGCATTAACACAAATTTCTACATGCAATATAACCCCCAGGCCCATGTGTTATGAAGAGAGGAGAAACCCCATCTCAACGTAAAAAGACCAACCTTCCCAATATATCCAGTGGGAGGTAAGCACTTTACATAGCTCATTAGATGAAGCTCCCTATGGGACAAACTCTGGATATGATCCACCCTGGTGTCTTTGCTGCTGTTGGTGAGAAACTAGCAAGGGGCAAACAAAAGGGATTACAGAAAACAAACACAACTGCTAAACAGGTTAGTTTAAATTTTAGCAGACACATCTCTGTTCAACAACAAAAAAAAAAAAAATGTGGCTGAAACATGTTTTGATCTTTTTCATTCTGTAAGTGCTAAAAACAATGTAAATATGAAAACGTGAATTCAAACAAATTTTGCTCACAGCCTGTCCAAATCAAGCAATAGCAATCAAAGCTGCTGTTTGGAAAAGTTATTCAGGTGTGGTGTAGACAATCAAACACAATGAGGTGTAAAGTTTAAATAACAAATTTTTAGTCCCTTTTCATTTTTGTTAGCACTTAAATATTGGAACAAATAATCTACAAATACATCAAGAGTTCATCTTAACCTTTGTCACTAGTATGAATTAAAATCATTTCTTACTACTATATTTTTTTGAATAAAACTGGTCACACAATATATCTAATAAAGACAGCATTAGAAACTTTCAATACTTGTTCACCTTAAATTAATATTTGACCTTGATAAATCCATATGATGAAGCCATTGCTTCATATAGTTGTGGACAAGCAATCATTAGGCTTGTGAAAGTCGGAGAAGATGCATGCAGAATCCTGCAAAGCTCTCAGGTAATGAGGAGGCAAAACTGTCAGGAAGACGGCATAAAAAAAAATGAGTAAAAGATCAGGAAATGTCAAAACACCCTAGTGGGATCGCGAAACACTTCCAAAGAGATGTGGGTCACAGTGGGTATTCCGCGCATAATGCTACAGGAAAAAAAAGACAATATTAGATGGATGACATACTGTGAAAATGACAGTGAACCAGATTTAAATCATACAACCACTTTCCTTTTTTCGTTTAAAGATTGCTAATACAACTGTAGGTTTATTGCTCTCATGCACACCACTACTGAGATGCACTGAGTGCAATGACAAATATAGCAAAAAGCCAGTGCAGGGCAAACAAAAAATAAAATAAAAAAAATGAAAGATAAATTCAACACCAAGTGTGGTCGATAGTTGAAGTCTGACTGAATATTTGAAAGCCACAAGACAACAGGAGTCAGACTCTGAAGTGACGGTATATCCGTCGGTCCAGAGGTTCGTATTTATGAGCAGCATATTTTATTGCATGTCTTCCAGAGGATGCTGTTAGCCAGTCTTTGAATTTATTGAATTAGGCCTGACCTCTTGACAATGTACAGAGTTTTTATGGGTCACCAATATGGGTGGGACCCTGAAATACTACCACGAAGACCATGTCATCCATCCATCTATTTTCTTGCAGACAATACAACAATTGTCTTGTCTACAGCTGCTTATACACCTTACGGGTCAGGGGTCTGTAGCCTAACCCAGCTGGCTATGTGCAAAAGGCAGGTACACCCCATTTAAGAAGTTATAAAATGTTATTCATCTAGACACTTTGATTAATAAATGTGTTTGTGTTTGTGTGTGTGTATGTGTGTGTGTGCGTGCGTGCGTGCGTGTGCGTGTGTGTATACAACTATATAAAAAGTGGAGTGATTTATTTATGTACATATTTCTCAGGAAAACGTGACTTTACTCTCTCCTATCATCAGTAAATGCAATCTTGTCGAGATATAGCCAAGGCAATTTGTCTTTATTTTAGTCCCCATTTGCCCCTCAGCCACTGCTTTGAGGGTCATTCTCCTCTAGTCTGCCGAAAATGGCTTCTAGCTTCCTCAGTATCTCATTTGTGAAGTTTCAATAAGAAAAAATGTTTGTTTCACTGTGTTTGCTGAGAACTGATATTAACTGATCGTATGAACATGATTTTTCATTATACAGCAAAATATACAGTTTGTTACAAAGACTGTTTTCTGTTATTTATCTTAACCTACTGCCTATGACTATGCGTTGCTTTTTTTTTCATGTGGTTGGCATTACACAATTCAGCGTTAAGTTCTATTTTTGTAATAAAATAACCATTCTGAAAATAAATTCAATGGGGTTGGTTTAGCCTTTGTTAGTTAATCAGAGGAAATGAATTTTAACCGCATTAGGGGAAGTTGCTTCTTGTTCTCATGCTGACAATGTGCTTTTGTCTCTAATATAAATTTACCTCAGTGTAGGTGTGGCTCTGTTCCTACTGTGGTCAGGAGACTACGCATCTGACTTGAGGTGCTACATCTCTGGACTAATTACAGAAATGGTTGCCAGGCAACTGCAGATTTTGAGCCTCGTGAGTCCAGGGATAGTGTTTGCGATCCGACCAGCAGTAGTCAAGGCTGTGATGGATCTCCATTTGCCCCCTGTGACCCTCTGGCCCCCAAAACATAGACAAAGACTGTCTGTCCATGCTAATCATAGTATGTGGAACACTATGAGACATGAATACATACACTACGTAATAAAACATGTTCACCGGATGATACAAACTGTTGTATTTAATTTCAACAAATTTAGATGGAATTTCATGTTGCACCCACCTTCACCAACATATAGTATATGCTAACTATGTTTTCCAATGTCCTCTAAAAGGCAACTTTCAATCTATTCTCATTTTCATTCCACATTTTTCATCCTTATCTGTGTTGAGCTTCCATGTTTAGCAATTAAAACTCTGTTTTGTCTTCTATGACAACATGAACACATTCAACAAATGACATCTCTTTTCCATAAGCGCTCCTGTCCCTGTCTGATTGTCTTATCCCCCGGTGTGACTTGTCTCTTGAAGAGAGACATCAGGCCCAAGACCTCCTCTTCATAATTACCACCCTTGTTTTTACCACAGGGATGCTGACAAGCTAATTACAAAGGAATAACCACATGTTTGTCTTGACCCGTGCAAACTCTGCTATCTTCATCTCCTGTCAGATCTTCTTGTAGACAAAAAGGCACACAGGCTGTTTTCTGCATGCATGCTAAAAATGCAAACAAACAAATAATAAAAAAATTAAAGAAAATAAAGGTGGTCATCTCTACAAATGATATTTGGGATAACTGGTGACAAATATATTCCATATTTGTGGAATTGTATTTTTAATGAGCTTGCCAGCTCTTGCACTCCTATAAAAAGAATGAACAAAAACAAAACAGTGAACCTCTACAACATGAATGTGACCCTGTGGGTGTGATGGCTAAATGCTCCAGAGATGCAATCTTCAGTCAAATGGGAAGTGCATGCTTGACCTTTATGTAATAAAAAAAACACTTCACACTCTGCCACGCACAATTAGTAAAGTGACTCTCCACACATATAGTAGCAAATAATGTGAGTGTGACAGAATGAGATCAATGACAGGCACTGAAAGGTTTTGATTGTAAGTTAACACACAAATGTTAGAGAGCTGGATTCATCATGCAGTTAGTTCCAGATCGTGTGTATTCAGTCCTGAACTTCTGAACTGAAAATGTCCCGTTTGTTTATATCTTTGCAAAGTAATCATGTGGGGGATATCTTACTATTGCATCACTGTTTTCCTTGAAGACGTTAGATGCTTACACTAACATTCACCCCATGGCCTGGGTGAGTTCTGGTGTATCATTGTCTGCAGGGTTTTCACTGTTTGTGAAATCTAACTTCATTACCTCACAAGCTGCTGACGGATTTCCTTTAAAACAATAAATTAAACAAAATAACAATAATGTTGTCCTTCATAATCTACAGCATTGGTATTGAAATGTTGGCTCAGCAGTGACTTGGTGATGCTCTCTTGTGATACCATTGCAAAAACAAACAAACAAATAAATAACACACACAGACAGGCACACACACGTGTGCTTTTAAACCAGTCTCCTTCCCCCTTCCTCCTGGCTCAGCTCCCCCTCTCCTGCCCTCCCCTTGAGTGACTATGGTCCTTGCAGTTCACACGTCTAATCATTAATAACACCCTCTGCTGTATTTTTCTTGCCAAACAGAACAGTGCTTTCCTGTCATCCTGACACAAATTAATTCCCCTTATTTATCTCCTGGCGCCAAGGCCGACATAGACGGAATAACTGTTTACGAACAAAGGACAAAGAACTATAGATGGGTTGTTCCTGATGACGGGACCATTTGTTTCTCAAATAAGACTCCAGATACAGTTCATAACATTTTGTTGTCAAAAATCCTTGTCAGTGCTTTCTTCAGTCAACAGCTGAGGTATGTGTGTGTGCAGGTTGTTTTGTTTTTCATTGATAATATGTTCAGCAACAGCAGGTGTATACTCAGTGATCTAAGTAAAGTCATGAAGCCAGGCCATTATACAAAAAATAAGTGGCCTCATAATGTTTAATGTGCCATATAAAAATGAAAACTTGTGCACAGCATGATCCTCCACCAAAGTAAAAAAAATAAAAAATGTTTCATGCCTGTCTGCCTCTCGCCATACCTAAATAAAGATCACTGCCTGCAAATTTATTTAGATATTTACTTCCATAGATTGTCCATTGTTATCTGGGAATGTACCGTCATATAAACAGATATAGGATTAAAGAACATGATTATGTCTTTTTTTTTTTGGATCAGTGGTTCCTGACACATCAGAAAAAAATGTCTTAAACAACAATTGCAATTGTTAGGAATTTAGTTAAAAACATAAAGAAGAATAAACTTCAAATATAAATGTCTAGACTTGGTCATAAGTGCAGTCATCTTGATTCTGTACCATGATGGTGTTTTTATATCCATTGTGAAATGTGTTTTTCTTTTTAGGGAAAACCAGAAATCCAATGGCTTGTGGGATCACAGGAAGTTAGAGAAGCTATTCATATCCATATTTATAATTGTTTCCAGTTTCACTTGTAAAATATGTACATTTGTATATTCCAATATTTTTATGTGATATTGGATAATGTGTCATGGATTTTAATATGACAATAATATATATTTTCAACAAAAAAAGGCATACAGAAGAGATTTTTTTTTTAATGAAAATCCCTCACATGTAAGGTGTGATTGCTATCTTGTCCTTTGTTCTTTAGTGCTGTATTGGTTTGAGTACATTTTGGACATAAATGATGTTCCCAGTGACTGCTAAATTTAAATGAACATCCACATTTTGTGAGTTGTTTTTTGTTGATCAGACATGCATGTAATAGATCGGTAGATAAACACAGCTGGCCTCAACACACTGCATTGACACAATAAAAATTTAAAAAGTAAGTAAAATAGTATAATTTGATTAGATACATCAGTTATTTCTGTACAAAATAAGCTCAGCTCCATCACCTCAGTGCTTATATAGATCCCAGGAGGAGCACCAGCATCTCTTCATTCAAATTTAATATGCTTCAGCTCCACCGAGGGTGAGAATTGGATGTATTAGCCAGAGAATAACTTGTCACTAGTCTACAAAAGCACACTGTTCAGATTTTTTTTCAACTGGATCCCCAGTGTATTACATAGGGAGAAATATTTTTAAGGTTAAGAAAATACTGTTAGAGATATATATTATAATATGTTCAGGTAGTCGGATTTTTCTTTTTAGTGTATAGGATCTATTGTCTATTCACCATGGAATTGCATGTTGTAGCCATGATACCGTGCCAGACTTCATACACACTCATATTTATCACACAAGCCAGCACTGAGCCTGCCCATAATATACAGTATAATAAATCAAAGTTGCATCAGATTGGACCTCTTGCAGTTGCTGTTGTGTTATATTGTGGCTAATTATGTTGCTGTGGCAAACATGTAACAAAATGACTCACTGAAGTGGTATTTGATTATATTTAAAAGCTGTTGGAATGAGAAAGATGCTGATTTGCCAAATTATCCATCCAAACACACTTTACCACTAAATTAAGACTGCAGTTACACAAAGCAAGTCACTAAATAATTTCAAGCAGATAGAGGAAAGTAAATGAAAGTAGAGTAAGAGGAAGGTAACAGCCCTTCTTTCAAGGGTACAAGCTGTCTTTTTTTTATTATTCCTTTACAGCCAGAACATGGTGTGTGAAATAATTGATGATCTTTCAGTTTATGAATCGCTATACCTGCACATAAGGAACTTTATGACTACTAGAAACCCAATCCTAACCCGAAAATGCATCAGTTTTCTACTGCACCCATTTTATTTTACATGCCATGTAGGGGTGAACTTCAATGCTCTCCATTAGATCAGCTTTAAAATGAATCAACTTGAGGAAGGTAGGTTTGTGGCTCTCCCAGGCTTAATTGTGCAGAACCCCATCAAGCTGCTGTCTCTCTGGGGGAACAGTATGCAGCTAAGGGATGTGTTTTTGTACTTCACACTTAATGATGTGCAAGTTTCCCTCATCCTTTTATCTGTGGGACTACAGTATTGGCCCGAATATAAGACGGTGTTTTTTTGCATTGAACTAAGACTGAAAAAGTGGGGGTCGTCTTACATTCGGGGTCTAGACATTATACCCATTCAAAACGCTGGATGGCGCCAGATATCTTTAAAGCGAATGCTGAACTTAATTCCCCAGGCCAAAGCTAACCTCTGTCACAAAGAAGAAAAATAAAACGAGCGGTAGCACAAAGAATAAAAATAAAAAATAGCGGTAAGAAAGACAAGAGAAGAAAATAAGGGAAGAGATAACAGAAAATGGAGAAACGTAGAGACAATCTGGAGAAAAGTACAGTAGGTCCAAGATTGGCCAGGTTAACCGGCAGCGTGGGGGGAGTTTTGATGCAAACTTCAAGATGATGGTGATAAATGAGGCAGAGTCTTCAAACAATTGCAAAGCGGCTGTAAAATATTGTGTCAGAGAGTGTAATGTACGGAGATAGAGAGCTCAAAAAGATCGCCTAAAAAATGCTCAGTCAGAGAAAAGCTTTCCGTGGTCCCCAGAGCGGCCGCTTCCAAGAGCTCGGCAGGAGGGTGTGTGTGTACGTGGACGAGAAAAGACAGGACGGGATGCCCATCAGCAGAGCTGTCATTCAGCTCAAGGCCGTGGAAATGGCCAAAGAGCTAAACATACCCACCGCTGACTTCAAAGTAAGCCTCGGCTGGTGTAAAAGAATGATGTGGCGTGACGGACTAACGCTGCGACGCAGAACAAGTCTAGCCCAGTTCCTGCCCTCTGACTTAGAAGAGAAGCTGTTGTCTTTTCAGCGCTATGTGATCAACTTAAGGAAAAAGCCCTCTTACCCACTGGATCAGATTGGCAGTGCTGATCAGACACCTGTGTTTTTTGACATGCCAACACCTGTCACTGTACACAAGAAAGGTGAGAAATCTGTTATTATAAAATCCACTGGAAATCACAAGGGCCACGTTACCGTCATGTTAGCCTGCCTTGCAGACAGAACCAAGCTCCCTCCATATGTGGTGTTCAAAAAGTCTTTTTTCAAACTTGAGTCTTGAAAAAGAGGGGTCGTCTTATAATCAGGGTCGTCTTATATTCGGGCAAATACGGTATTTTAGTCACTGATACTGCTTCTAAAATACACAAAATATGCAGCTTGTCACTGTTAAGGGATTATATAATGTTTCCATGGAACAACACTGACAAATCAAGCAAACATAATTTGAAAAACAAATGTAATTCAATCAAACCAATCCAAATCCAAACTTTGAAAGCATTCTCATAAACAATTTGATTGCAACATTATTAACAATAAAAGAATAATTTCAAGATGTCCTTTTTTTAATTGAAAAAGTCATTATTGTCATAGTGAAGTTAAATATTTTAAGGTTAATATTGAGGCATCAACACAAACACTTCAGTCCAGCAGGCTCAGGTAAAAGTTTACAATTTTTATACCCTAATAACAGGGAAACTGCGCCAGGATATGAAAGAGAGAGCGAGTCGCTGCTGTGTAGGATATGTTTTTGATTTTTAATTTCCTGCAAGGTAAAGTGACCAGTCTGAGCAACTGCAGAAAATAGAAATGAGCTCAGTCAAATCAGATAAGATGGAGAGCACTATTCAGTTTTCCAACTGCACTGAGGAATGTTGATTTTTCTCATCAACTTTTAGCTGAGATGATTTTTTTAATAACAATAAGCCTCTCTTTATACTAAGTAGATGTAATCCACAATGCTGTTTTACATCTCAGGGTGGTTGGAAAGGCTGAGTTGCTGTTTTGCCAAATTATGAACTCAATACCTCAGGAAATTCTTGCTAAATCCCAAAAGCTCAAAATTATAAAGGTCAAGAATAAATAACAGCTGACTGAGTACAAAAATCAAAACTGATGATCCAGGCTAGCTCACAGAGCCACTTTAATTCTTGTGAGCCGTGCTGTGGTAACGTGTTCATGAGAGCATGGACATTTTGACAGCTCCCCGGTGACCTTCACCTCAACTCTGGGACAGCAGATTATGGCTTCAGCAAGACCATATGAAAGTAATACATTTCCAGTTCTTTATATCCGTCCCCACAGGCAGCACAGCATTTATCAAGTGCTAAAAGGATGTCAAATATTCATTCATTATTTCTTCATCAACCGCCTTATCTGCTTATCTGGTCGTGTCGGATGGAGCCTATCTCAGCTGACTGAGGGCGTGAGGCGAGGCAAACTCCGAGTGCGGCGCCAGTGCACTGAAGAGTCACACAGCACAGACAAACATTCACCCACACACACTCATACCTATGGGCAATTTGGGCCTGGACAATTAATCTGAAGTGCATGTTTTTTTGGATGTGGGTGGAAGCCAGCAAACCCAGAGAGAACCCACGCAGACATGGGGAGAAACATGCAAACTCTGCACAGAGCGCGACGCGAACCGAGACCCGCCTTGCTGTGTGGCGGCAGCTTTACCCACTGCGCCACCGTGCAGCAGGGTGTCAAATATTTGTTTGAAAATTCAGACTGAGGTCCTCCTTAAATATCTGAATTAAACTATTATGAAGTTAATTGTGTTATTAAGGCAGATAAACACCAAGGAGATTCACATTAGTTCACCTGCTGATAGAACCTGATTGTGTTGACTGAAAAAGTTCCAATGTGCTCGATGATGTTTTCCCTTTTGCTTTGATGTGCAGTGACAACAAGAATCACATGAAGACAAGGTCATGTCTTTGTAAGAGTGTAATTTGTAGTGGGAGGTTTAAATGAGGCATTTATAAAACATAACTGCTTATAACAGTGATAGAGATCAGGGAGATGAATGATAGATTACTCCAACACTACAGGGAATCACCACAAATGAAATAATTAGATTCATCTATAATTCATGATAGGTGTTAATACCATTAGGGAGAAAAAGATTCCCACTTTTATCTCATTAAGGTACTATAATACACATTTAATATTCAATCAGCCAATGGATTCCAAGCTCTGCACAGGAAAACACATGCCATGACCCTAACTCAGATGTTACCGTTGCTTCATTTATTGATTTTGTGGCGTGATATTGTTTTTATTGGTGCTTAAGAACTCATCAGTGTCAATTTAATTGTTTCAGTGATGCAGACCACTCAAAGCTATTTAAGTGATTGGATCTTAGTTTCTTGTAATAATTTATATCACAATTTACCAGCATATCTAAAACTTTGGTTTACACAGTTTTAGAATGTTACGCTAAGAATTATATAATACCATTCTGTATGATAAGTTACATTGTCTGTGTCTCAAAACACTCCTTCCTAAACTTGTTAGCGCCCTCAATAGTGTGGTGTTTACTCACTGTGTTATCAACCATGACAGGTATACTGGATATCTCAACTCTTCAAAACGGTCTTCTTGAAAGTAAGCCTTATTGGTATTTGGGGACCTATTACGTGAGTTATACAGAGTACTGAAAAGCAACACCAAGGTAGTTGTGTACTTTTTTTACTTTCATTTTTTTGAACCTCAACTATAAAATTAAAAGACAGAAACAGTGTCACCTTTTTCATGGTTTTCTGCTGATGATCTCATCCAGAGACAAAAACAAGATTGCATTTATGGCTAAAGTCTCGTTGATACAGCAGCTATGGATCAAATGGGGTAAAGTAATCTCATCGGCTCAATTCCACTCTCTAAGGCTGTGTGGGCAACACACAGGTGATTTGAATCCGAGCGCAAAAGAGAAAAGCCAATGTGAGAAAAAAGGAAACAATAAATAACACAGGTCTGGATAAATTTACAGCATCACAGTAATGCCACTCTAATTTAGCTGCTTTGAATGTAAAATCACACGTCTCAATATATCATTTATGTTTTTAAGTAAGGACATCATTTCCTTAGGGATTAATAAAGTATCTGCCTATCTATGTCTGTCTGTCTGTCTGTCTGTCTGTCTGTCTGTCTGTCTGTCTGTCTGTCTGTCTGTCTGTCTGTCTGTCTGTCTGTCTGTCTGTCTGTCTGTCTATCTATCTGTATCTATATATCTGTATCTATTTATCTGTCTGTCTGTCTGTCTGTCTGTCTGTATCTATCTGTATCTATATATCTGTATCTATTTATCTGTCTGTCTGTCTGTCTGTCTGTCTGTCTGTCTGTCTGCCTGTCTATCTGTCTGTCTATCTATCTATTTATCTATCTATCTATCTATATATCTCTCCGTCCGTCAGTCGATCCATCCATCCACCTATCCATCCATTCGCCTTTGCCAGTATACAGTGACAAATTAGATTACTACATAAACTAACTACTTAACTGACTAGCTTGTGTGATCTCAGTCAGTAGTTGCTCATTTTCATGTTCCCTTATAGATGTAGCATTTTTAATCTAAATTGATGATCAACTAAAAATATGTTGACTAAAAGCATCGCTAAGTGATCAGATCAGATGGAAGTTGCATGATCATGTACACTGTACAATTTCAAGATAAGAAACACGAGAAAGGTGACAAGAAGTCATGTGCAACCCAGGGAATAATCTGATGTTTTTGATTCAGTGCTTGCTCAAAGGTCACCTGCCATCTGGAACAAAAGCAAGCTTTGATGAGTGATGATAACATGCTGGCTGTTACCATGACACCTTTAACCAGAGCAACAACAACATTTGTCTTACAATGGAAAATAAGGACCCTGAGAAATCTGATCACACAAATTACTGAAAATAGGGGTTAATGAAATACTGCCTCAGTATCATTGGGAAAGGGATGTTTTAAATTGCTATTATCCACTGTTATGAAATTGACAATTTATAAGTTACACATCTGCGCAGATGAAAATATTCACACATATTTGGAAGAGGGACCAAAAGGGTGAGAGGAAATATTTTATATATAGATCAAAGGGGAATAAAGAATGGTTCTGTGTCGGTGGACATGTTGGTCTTCAGCTAATGACTCTCTGTGCAGACCTCCTGAGACAAATTGCCATTGACCCCCATGGATTTTCCAGGGCACACTCGATTGGAAATGGACTATTCAATTTCCCACAGGGATCCTTGCCATTTCCTCACTATTCATCAATGAAAGCGCATCTACTTTTACTTTTGATCATTTATACACACACATAATTCCTATTTTGGCGTAGTTTAGTAAATTTGCTGATTAACGGCAACCTGTGACATTGATTAAGGTTGATATATTTATTATATATGTATATACTGTATATCTAGGTGCATTAAGAAAATTTGATATCAACATGCTGCACCATAGATCTGAGGAACACAGCAATTATGATGGTCAACATTAATTAATCCTCATTCCTGTTTTGTTTTTTTTACAAGTAAATGGAATTTGATCATAGCAAATGTCATAAAAATGTCATAAAAATATCATAAAAGATGTTTCCAAGTTGATATCTATTTCTTTAATTTTAAAACAGTCTCTGTTAATTATAATTGTAAACCATTCTTATTTCATTATGTCTTCACAAAAATTATATGAAAGCTTTACAATGAGTTTGGTCAAAAAAACGGTGTTTTCCCTCTGAAACTCTAAGATGAATGATCTAGCTTGACAGCAATTCAAGTCCAGTTTATCTACATTAATGAATGAATGAGTGAATGAATTACAGTAATGAACGAATGCACTAAAAAGCACATATACATATTAGGGCATTTTAAATTTGGCCCATTGAGGGACCCGTAGGCTTCAGTGACGTCACTTCGTACCTGCGCCACTAGTCAAATGCAGGGCGACTGTGGTCATACCCCCTGGCAACTCTTTTATATGCTCTCTGTTTGTATTGTATACTGTTTTTGTATGCTGTACTGAATTTTCTTCAATAAATGTATTTAAAAAAAAAAAAATGCAGGGCGACTGACAACAGAGATAGACGAGACACAGGAGAGCGAGGCAAGCCCACTTGACTGTTTTTGCCGAACATACACGAATCACTGTGTACGTTTGACACATCGTGTCAATTCGTGGTGACACGCCCCCCTTAGCCATCACTGGCTGCAGGTGATCACGTGACGCTACATCGATTAGCCTACCTGTGCTACAGGGGATTTTGCACACTCAGTAGTTGATTTATGCCTGTCATGATGGCACGTCATCTGACTGCTTTTTTATATTTTAATTCATAATAACCATGTTAAGCAAAAAAAAAAAAAAAGTGTTCGGACGAATATGTGCAACGTGAATTTACATGTACCGTATAACGGAATGCGATGGGAGTCAGCCTTTTGCATGATTTGCAATGTCAAGTTGAGCAACTCTAGTCTTGCTTTGGCAAAAATAAAGGAAGACTTCCTTAAGCTGCGTGGAAAACAAAAGAAACAGACTTTGCTGTGAAAATTACATCAGAGTAATACTTGCCAAGGTGACGCCACGCATATCTGAACTGGTCTCTCAATAACAGCAGCAGAAGTCACACTGATTTGCAGGTAGGTCATTTCATGTGAGTTCATGCACTGTCTTGGTTTTGTTCTTTGAAAAAGGTGACATTAATGCACAATTCATTAAATACACCAGTAAAACATTAAAAAAAAAAAAAAACTAAAGAAGGGTTCGGTGAGTGAGCATAAGAAACCGGCAGGGTTTGGTTCCTCCAACAAGGTTAAGAACCACTGCCCTGTTGGCATCTTGCTATTTAGTTGCCTTATTTAGAGGCATGTTATACTATTAGTTTTGAATTGCTGTATTGAGTCAGCTTCAGTATTAATTTTGATTGAGAGTTTGCTTATGTGTCTATTTGAGACTCGGCCTTATTTTTTTTCTGAATTTTATTTATTTGATTTAACTGTATTTGTATTGCATTTTTCATAAATGCACCTGGCCTAATTGGTTTGCTCATGTGCTTGACCTTTTTTCTTTTGAATTTCATTTATAAAGCACACTTAACCAATAAAAATGTGGATTTCAAATCTTCTCGTCTTTGTGTATTCTATTGATTAGTCTTGCACTATAATTTTGTAATGTCCTAGAATTCAAATTCTTTATGAGATTAAAATGTGATTAATTAGATTTATTAATTACAAATCCTGTAATTAATTAGATCAATTTTTTTAAGTGCCTGACAGCACTAATATACATTTTCAAAGCCAATCCCCAAAATCTTTCTGTAAACATGGTCTGCTCTGATGAGGCCAGAGCCTTGATGCCAATCTTAAAAATAAATATTTCACAAATACTATTCTAACTCAACTATAGATTCTGACACTCATTTTCAAAATCGCTATTTACAAAAAAATGTATTTCTAATCACTATCTTTTTTTTTCATAAAATCAATGAAGTTCTTTTGTACATTCTATGTTGATTCATATTTCCTTCAGTAAGCCCTAGATAACACAATGAGACGACTGGGCAGCAGTCATAAAAAAGACATAAATAATTGGATGGTGAGTTATTCCATATAAATCAGTCACACTGTATTCTTTCCTTACACACTCCAGTATTTGCTGTGAAATTGGAAGACATGAAAGCACCCTTAATATGGGGAAATCTCTTCTGAAATTTGCTAAACCAGTGGTGGCCTCTCATAAATCACCTGAACAAAGAAGCACAACATCACACATTATAAACATGCACTGTTCACATTTTTATCTAAGTTCATAACATGTACTGAAAAATGGCTTCATACTCTGTGCAGAGAATAATAGATCCATTCTGTTATCCATTATCTAAAAGCTGAACCATAACTTAACTCACCGACATGAAAGTCTTGGATTTCAAGGTCCACACCTGAAGAACATGTATCTTCTTTTGTCCATTTTCTGCTTAGATACATACACTCTCTCATGGAAGACAAGCAATAGAGTTTTTCATCACTGTAGTCTCTCATTGGCATTGATCAGCCATATTGATGTGGAGCAGATCCCCTTCTACTCTACCTGGGGAGCCAGATGAGCCTTGTTCATATTGATCCAAGCTTTTTATTCTACATTCTCCTCTGTACTTTCTTTGAGTTGAGAAATAATATGCGTTTGTCAGCTTTTATATTCTATTTTCTTTGGCAAATGCTTTAATGACTATAAATCTAAAGTCTGCTGCTGAATTTGTCATCTACGATTTACTCAAGAGGATGGAAACATTGTTGAAACCTGGCTCCATCATCAAAATGAACTGTTTCGACCGTTCACAGATGTGCACATTACTTTTCGTTTAATCTGGGCTGATGATGATAAAACCGAGACAAGCACAACAACAAAACAAAAAGCTGAATGTGATTAATGCATATAAATGTTTGCTTGACAAGAGCAAACCTAATGTTCTTGAAATATGGTCTCAATGCATCCCTTTAAAATAATTACCATGTACAGTATTATATATGTGTTCTAATTGTATGGCTACGCTTTTCAATCCTTTATCGTACATCTTTTTTCACATATTAGCCCTCTTTTCTTCTCTTCCCCTGTTTTCTGTGCTCATTGTTTAAATGCCTCTCTGCGTTAAGTCCCTCACTCTGTCTGTCTTCCTGCATCCCTCTCCGGAACAGAATCTGTGGAAATGTACTAATCTGGGGAGCTTTATTGCAGTCTTGCCAATTTTCCATGTCAAGATACACAAATCTCACTCCAGGCAATTACAGACCATTTTTCTTTGCACTGCAGAGGAGTTTGCTTCTCCATCTCTGTTGCAATTATAGGTGCTTCTGTGATCTATCTAATACAATTGCATTTCTTTTAAAATACAGTATACACTTTATACTATATATTATATTCAATTAGTTGATTATTACTGAAAAATAATCACACTTGACAAGGAGCATTCCTCTGGAATCTCATTATGCTGAATAACAACAGACACAGTTAAGCCAGAGTCTGACTCAGAATTTCAACAAAACTCACCTGCTCCATGGTGTATGGCAAACCTCTTCACCACATGGTCTGAAATTCCCTACACACATTTTAGATGATTCATTGAATATTATAATTCATTCCAACCAACAGTATATATATATATATATATATATATATATATATATATATATATATATATATATATATATATATATATATATATATATATATATATATATATATATATAAATTGCGCAAGCGGATGAAGCGGGTAGGAGAGTGATCGAATGAATGAATACATTTTTTCTAACCTCAATTTCATACGGAAAGCATTAATTATTAATGTCTGCCATCACAGACATGTGCAATATCTCAGGTTAGAGCTGTGAAATTGTGATCCTGAGAGACAACCCTGGAGATGAAACTCTTCAGGCTTCGTGAAGTTAAAAAGGCAACCATAGCACTGTTTATAAAACAATACACACTACATGGGAGTTAAGATATCTAGCAAATAGTTTTAACAAGTTCAACTCGGACAGTCCACATTATCTAAAAGACACATTTCTTATAAAGTTGCCAAGTTTTTCAAACAGGCTTCAGATGGTTGCAGCTGTCTGGTGTCTCTGTGTAAGATCTTTTCTGTTATGTTCTAAAAATCTCAGCTGTGACAAATATATATGAGGCTTACACATATCCTAGAGCATCAAGAAAAAGCAAAGAAAGTGTAACTCTAATGCATACATTAAGCTTTTCGCTATTACCATTGTGCATGTGCACTATTACCAAGTGCACATGCACCCCTTTGAGCTAAAAATGACTATGAACATCTGTTATATAAGAACTGTGGCAAATCCTTTCACAGCTTGTCACAATAGCTGTTATTTCTTGCTAACATGTACAAGCACAGTCACACGTGCAAAAAACAGTGATAAAACTCAAAAAGGCACTTTTCAGCTTTCTTTTAACAAACTTGTCAAACTAACAGCTAAGATTAAAGTCCACTTTTATTACCCCCAGTGGGTAAATTATCTTTACATTTTCTTGTACATGCATATTCATGAGTTAGAGAGAGCATACAATGCCGTGTACAGGCCCCGGAAACAAACACAAAACACTAGGGGCCTGTAAGTATGCAGTTAGTTGAACATCAAACAGTACAGGAGAGGCAGAGTGACAGGCAGCGACTTCAGGGTGTGCCCCAAATGAGCAGCTTGTGAGAGGGATGGCACCTTGCTCAAGAACGCCTAGGTAGTGACTGGGAGATGAGCTGACACCTCCCATTGTCAGCTCACACTCTGAAGATGGCTGGCGGGAGCGGGAATCGAACCACCAATATGTGATCATAAGGCATCCACTCTACCACTGAGCCGCTGCCGCCCCCTTAAAGCAGGAGTAACACATGAAGCCTCTTGGCAACCCAACCCAACTGTCCTGTTCACCTGCACCTTAGATGATATGTTCTTCTGCTCTTCACTCTGGTCCATATAACTGTGAAATCCAAACCAAAACATACCAGAAAATGAAAATTATTTCCACTGCTGGCCACGGTGCTGTCAGAGGTACATATAGCCAGGTAATCACAGTATGCTGCAGCTTTACTGCAACAAAGTTCACAATAAGAAGCCAGATGGCATAAGTGAATATTGAATGCCTAAAATGTATTTAAAATGCATAGGTAGCTATTTTTGAATGGATTGAATCTCTTGATTAAAAAAATTCTATCGTGCTAGACCATTATGACCATTGCAGCTTTACAAGCTGTCAAAATTTCATTAACTTGATGCTCATACATCCCACTGAGATTGTTCTACATGGGCGGTACTTCCCACATGCTGTATGTCAAGTGACACTTTTCATAATGCTTTTTACTGAACCAAAAATCCTCCCACTCACTGAACTGAGCTGAATCCCAGCTTAAGCACGATACTGTCATTGGGAATGCAAACATATGCACATCTCCTTCCAAGATGCTTTTCTGTCAGTGTTAAGTCAACAGGTCCATAATGAGAAAAGGCACTGACATTAGCGTATAAGTAGCTACTGTCCTATGTTGGGCTTTTTAATATTTCTTTTACCATTGATATAAATCTTCATGTTGATCCTTATCCGTCTTGCTTGGATTTAAGTGTTTGATTTTCTAATTCACATTATATTACAAATGCCAAAGTGACAAGCTGTGTAGATGAAACAATAGTACGACATTATGGATTAATAAAGTATCTATCTATCTATCTATCTATCTATCTATCTATCTATCTATCTATCTATCTATCTATCTATCTATCTATCTATCTATCTATCTATCTACCATCAAAACTTGCATAACACACACATAAAAATCTGTGTTTGACTTTATATTGTCATATCCTACAAAGAGTATCCTATAAATCCTTATATGTGACCATGTCGAATACCAGCACCTTGTTAAATCCAAATGTAACAGTAAAAGTGATATTCTGATGCTCAGTTTTGGCATTTATTAAATCTAGCGGTAAACTGTAAAAACTAAAAATGTACTTGGAAATATAACTATCACTGGCGCTATCAATAACTTTATTGTGATGATAGTTTCAAACCATTTATTCAATCCTTCTCTTCTGCTTATGCTAGACTGCCAGGACCTCCAGTTTTATTTTGTGTTGCCCCTATTTACATTTCCTTGTACTTAAAATTAATATTTCCATTCATGTATTTTTAGTTATTATTATTATTATGTAGTTAAGTTTTATATTGTCACTGTGGCTGCTTCTTGTCTGATTCATATGAGCTTAAAATAGGCTCATCTTTGATGAGTAATTGCTACTGTATGTGTTATATAGTGAAGAGCAGGCTGTTTATTATTCATATACTGAAGTAAGCATTCAATGGAGCCTTTCTTCAAAGAGATCCCTGGTGTCAAGATCATTTTTTAGTCACCAGCTCTGCTAGTGACACCATTGCAATAAGAAACTCATTGATGCAAAAAAGTCCAGAGCTGTCAATATTATCAGAATTAAAAGAAGCACTATAAACATTTTGCCGTGTGAGATGTCACACATCATGTACAAACAAATGACTGAAGGGATTGCCCATCTTGTTGATATCCCAAGGAACATGCATAGCATAATAAAACAGGGTAGTGTCCTTATTTAGAAGGTGAAAGCAATTACATTAAAAAGTACACTAATTTAGAAAAAGCCCCGTTGTACCTGTAAGCCTGTCTGCACAGCCTGCATGCCCTCTTAAGCTGCACACGGCAGTTCATTACAATGACAGCAATTAAATACCCCATGAATTTTGTGTCAGCAGCATTATGACTTATCCTACTGTATGCCCTGCTAAATCGAAACACGTCCTTCAAAATCCAGAAAAAGCAGAACACAGTAAGAATCCCATTCTCAAAGGACCAGATGTAAAGCAATAACCAACAAGTGGCTGACATAAAACAGGAGAACCTCAGAGGGGAAAGAGGAGCACTGAGGGCAGAAAGGCACTGTCCTCACATCTTACTTCAATAATCAAACTGGGGTATGTGCTTATGACATCATACACACAGGCCTGACAAAGTTTTTGACTGTAACACATGGGATAACCAGCAATGGACTAAATTAGAAGCAGTGTGTTCAGATTTGTGTGTCATCAGCATTCTCTCTATGCCCCCTGTGGCTTCCCTTCTGCCAAATCAAATGAGGGTGTGCGTACATATTACATATATAAAATATGTGGCTTTCAAAACAAGCAATATAGTGTATATTTAACACACAGGTCAGCATCAAGTGCACATAATGTGTATAAAACGGATTTAACAGTAAAGAAAATAAATAATTAACAGAAAACCAAGAGTATCAAAAGTCAACATAAACATTAAAATGGTGATTTTGAAATGGTTGCATGAGACAGGTGTGGTGTAGTAAAACTGATTATTTTTACATAATTGCATGAAAACATAGGATTTAATAAGCTGTACTACATTTTTTTGTAAATATGTTGAAAAACACACTTGTACACATTGATATGTAAACTCAAAAGCTACAAATAGGATTATGAAAGAGACACTTACCTTAGAATTTGTTTTTAAAAAAATCAATCCCCTCATTTCTTAATGGGGAATGGTATGATTTACATGTAAATATTTGCCTGTGTGTGTAAGTATGCAGTGTAAGTTGTGTATATACACAAATAAAATTTGTGTTCAGCATGAAGTGGAGCCTGGAACATCCACAGAGCAGCTTGGAAACTTACCTATTCAGATGATGATTGACAGGTATATGATATGAAAAAAGCATTCACCATGAAAATATATCTTTCATTTGGTTTATTGATATCATAAAATAAATCTTTGTTTTTTTTTTTTAATCAAATTGCAGTGGAACTATTGAATATCAAGTTCAAATTCAAATTTCAAATCATCTTGTATAGTATTTTTTCATGTCATTCTCCAGATAGTAATCCACTTCCACTGACATTTAATTACCCATATTTCCCAGTAAGACAATGAATTGCTGATTTGACTTCAAAAACCAAGTTCAAAAGAATAAAAAAAAATTACCTTGAATGCTCAGGAGGGACCTTAAAAGCCAAACTTCCCCTCTCTGCCCTAAGGAGGAGAGTCAAATGGCAAAGATCAGAAGTCCACTTACCCCTCAGGGAGAAGAGGATCACAGCCAGGATTGGAGGCCCACAACACTACAATCAGGCCTCACCCGCAACCCCAAAATTCATTGTTAAGCAAAACATAAAAGAGTGTAGTTACCCCTGGGTGGTAGTGGTGGTGGACTACTGTATATAGAAAAACAACTAGTTTTATATGCTCATGTAAGACCCATTTATCATCCCCATGCTTCAAGCAGAAAAGAAATAGGTAACACAGCTTAAATGTGTGAATGCAATGTGGAGGCAGAACCTACCTTGATAAGCTTTCATTTACAGTATAAAAAAATGCCAATGAATGATCTGCTTAATTATGCAAGTGTAAGCAATGCCAGAAAACACTGTTGTAATAGTTGAATTAAGTCAGATAATTGAAAAAGTAGTACCTTTGCTTTTACCTATGAAATTGGATGAAATGTTCCATGAAGGACGCAGATTCCACACAAAAAAGGAGAACAAAGGAGAGGAGACACGTATAAGTGTCATATTCAAGTTGGAAAAGGACGACAGAATAAATAGGCTTTTTGGATGTATATATAAAATAATTAATGGGGAACTAATGATGAATAAAATAAAGAGCAATACTACACAACCTCTCCCTGCTGCATGATAAGGATATGCAGTACCACAGAAATTGAGAAATGAAGATTGAATGGACAGTCTGTTCAGACAGCAGTAACATGCGTTACAGACATAGATAAGGACTATCTTAAATATTCTATAAACTAATTTCCACCACCATGCTTTAATTCTTAATTATGCAAATGAAACTGCCATCATAATACAACATTATATTTTACAGTACTTCAGCTTTTATAAAAAAGTAAAAATGGGAAGAGGCAACCAGCAGAGCAGGTTGGGCAGTAGAAAGCTAAATGAGACCAAAAAGAGGTCATATGAATTCAACTAGGTGATTCAAAACAATTAAAATGACAACTAATACACGATCAGCTTCAAGCCAGAGCATTGCCCATGTTAGATGCACACACATTTTAAGCACAGTGGGGATAATCGAGGAATGGTGGGAAGAAGGAACAGAGTTCATACCTTGGTCGCCCATCATCAGGTGTGCCAGACCTTAAAGGAAAACAAGAGCACAGTCAGCAGAGAACCAGGGATCATGGGAAGCTGTGAGGAACTAACACAGAGACATCTTTTACTGGGTAGATGTCTGTGAGTGCTGGGATAAGGAAGAGTGGGATGGTAAGAGATAGGAGGGTGCACAGACAAGGTCCTTATGATGAGCATTTAGTCAACCACACAGGTTGCAATGCATCATCAGCCACTTACGAGTCATCATTTAGAAATATAAATTCAGCTTGATGTTTTGCATTTTTCTCCATTTGATGAAATGAACAAAAGACTTTTTCCCCACCTGCCAGTGAAAGAAAAATCTCCTTGCATCAGTGTATGCATATGTTGTTTTGCTTTAAACTTCAACAAATGTCAAGTGTTCACACAAATCTGAACCATAAATACATCATACAGAGAAAAAAATTGCTTACTGGTCAAGTCAAATTACTATTATCATGCTGCATTCATGTGACCAAAACAGTTAATTCTCCATAATTATGTTACCATTCAAGTGATGTGTTTAGTATTGGTATCACTCAATAACATTATAAAACGGGAAATGCTGCAGTGTGATTGGTGATACAGAACAATCTGTTGGCTAGATTCCTGCAAATGACTGTGGGCAGAGGAAGGGGATTTATTTTAAGTACCAACTGGTTCATTTTGGTCCTTTCCATGAGAAAGATTAGGTCTGAGTTATACAATGTACTTTTATATTCTAATTTGCATGCAATCTAATTTATTTGAACCACAAACTAATAATTTACTCCATCCACTTGTCTAAAAGAGTTTGTCAGTCTGTCTTTATGGACATTAATTTTCTTATTTAACATAAAAGCTGTTTTTACTGAGAATCCAGGAGTAATAATCATTTCACAAGTCACACAACAAGCATTTCTCAGAGGCTGCTGAAAGTATTGCTGAAAATTATTAAGTGAGAGATAACTTCAATGACTTCACTTCATATATAAACACGGAAAAAATCACATTTTTACCCGTTGCAATACCATTGTTTCTGTTTTACAAAGACTGCCTACATTCAGGTACATAATCATTTTTTGCATTAGTCTCAGCTGCATTTAATGTGTAAAATGCAGATAAGTTCATGAGACACACCAACAACACTGACACATACAAATTCTATATGCATGAATTCTGAGATCTCCAGACTAAGCAGTCAAGGAATGTTTTTTGAAAAAAATAAAAGATAGATAAAGACAAAGCAAAAGCAGTAGGAGCTGCTAATCTACTCAAAAGCTAAACAGTCAAATATTCACCACCATGTGCACAGGAGACTTTGTGTGTCACTCTTTTAAGGGTGATGTACCATGTCTCACAGGCTGGAAAATACATCCGCAGTGTATAGCTATCAGCCAACAGTGTAGATTCCTGGTGATCACTGTCCAGGACTGACGTCATTAGAATAATATTTCTGATAAATGTCATACTTTCTCAAAGTCAATCTCTGGTAATAACGATGGCATGACAAAACCAATGTCATTTGGACAACGCATAGTTCAGCTGAAGCCCTTGTGACATGCCAAGTGCATGTTAAGTATGTTATGCTGTCAGTTCACACTCTGCTGGTTTACACTCAGACGAGAGAAGTAGGTATTCGGCGAAGTGTGTTGAGTTCACATAGACAAGAATAAAATAATAATCCTTTTAAACATCTGCACTATTGACCATTAAGGTAGTGCCTTGGAAGTCAAGTGGAGCACACTTATATGTTGACAAAGATTCACAATTGCCACATATACTGTGGCAATTGTCTGCCCAGGAAAGGTGAAACATCAAAGTAAAACAGCCAACTGGAATGGTTCATCACCACTTTAATACTCAGTAAAAGCAGCACACCATAAACAAAACCACTAAGATGTATGTATGTAAATATATCATAGGGCTGAAATGTTTAGCTCAATTAGTGGAGCAGTCACCACATGTTTGGAAGCAGAGACAGTTTGACTCCATCTTCGCACTTTGCCTGATGAAAACAATCTAGAGGAGAGGGCTGCCAGTGTCCCCACCATTCCACACTTGTGTAGTGGGCAGTGAATGTGGGTCTCTTCAGAAAACCTTTTCTAAAAGCTGGTACAGCTTGCAAAATCTGGTGGTGGACTGCTGGTCAAAAGTCTGAAGTTCAACACAAAGAGAGTGGAGGCTGATGGCGGTCGAGCTGTGTCGTCTTGGTTCTCACTGGAAAAAAGCCTTCTTTCGATTACCATTAATGCAGCCCATTTGGAGCAGTGCTGGTTTCTGGATCATTACGATATCCTTGGTTGCACAATTTCTGAGATATATTTAGAGGCTCAATTTGAATATTAGGACAAGTGGTGTGCCATCTTTAGAGTAGATCTAGACTCCTAGACAAATGCCACTCTACATGGAAGCCATGTCAGGGCAAAAGGAGCTTTGTAAGTTTAAGTTTGTCGATAGTAGAATAGTTCTAAATCCATGTTTGGCCACTCCTAACTTATTCATAATTCTGAGGTAGCATCAAGTAGGGATGTTTCCTGGTCTGATTAACTGCTCTGCTCCTGCAACACCTCTGGTCCTGTAACAAGGTGTTTTTGCATGTGTATAGAATATCAATTGAATGGAGAATTGTAGGTTCTGTTGACTCTGAAGTCAGTCAAAATTAAGTTTCATGAAAATAACTAGAACCAAAGCAGACAGAGACTGCAACATCCCGGGACTTAACCTGACCTACTTTCAGGGTAGGTCAGGGTACCCTGAAAGTAGTACCTGACTAGCGCATAGACTAGTGCATATGGAGAAGTCCAGTGTGAATAAGACTATAGATCAAAGCACTATCTTTGATCTATGGTCTCACTCACACTGGCCTTCTCCCTCGTATATCTTATCCGGTTCCTGTATGCACAAAAATTGAAATTTGACCTTGACCTAATTTTGTCAAGGTTAAGTTCATATCATTTTTATCACCTTTGCGCCCGAGTAATCTTTTTTTTGTTTCATATCTCTATCTGTAACGGTTGCGAAGATATTTGGTGGACTAACAAACGGATGAATGAATTAACGGACAAACACACGGACGCTGACAATTACAATACATTACCGCTTTGAAGCAGGATGTAATGATTCACACATCTGCCTAATATACATTACACATGTGTACCATGTAAATCTGTAGTCCCCAACCTTTTTTGCACCATAGACAGGTTTAACAATAAATACAGTATTTTCTGCACTATAAGGCGCACTGGACTGTAAGGCGCGCCTTCAATGAATGGAATATTTTTAAAACTTTTTCATATATAAGGTGCAATGATTATAAGGCGCACTGCTGCTTTTTGAGAAAAAAATAAAGGCTTTTAGGTGCAGGAAGACCAAAGAGGAGGTTTATGGATGTAGTGAAAGAGGACATGAAGGTAGTTGGTGTGAGAGAAGAGCATGAAGAAGACGGGGTTAGATGGAGGCAACTGATTCGCTGTGGCGACCCCTGAAGGGAAAAGCCGAAAGGAAAAGAAGAAGAAGTGTGCCTTATAGTGCAGAAAATATTGTAATGTTTTCACGTTCTGGCCTTTAAGATGTACATCAAATGATATGACCAGCATAATTGTTTTGTTTTTTTAAATTTATAATTAAAAATGTGAATTCAACGTGTTTGCAACTTTATTAGCAGAGGAAAATTGTGACACTGTTTTTGGTTTGGTTTGCTTGCGTGGGAGTTTCAATTTATGGATAAAGTGTTCTGTGTTACTAGCCAGAGCGGCCACTTTACAAGGTAGTCATGAGGCAAGTGACAAACTAAAGAGTGACTCAGACATAATAAATGAAACAGAAATGATGTAATTTTTCTCTACTGGCCAGCACCAATTGATACATGGACCGGTGCTAGTCTGCGGCCTGGCGGTTGGGTAGATGTATGTATGTATGTATGTACAGTATGTATATATGTATGTATGTATGTATGTATGTATGTATGTATGTATGTATGTATGTATGTATGTATGCTTGTATGTATGCTTGTATGTATGTATGTATGTATGTATGTATGTATGTATGTATGTATGTATGTATGTATGTATGTATGTATGTATGTATATGAATGTAGATGATTCCCTGTGAATTTGGACTGTGTGTTTAGGTAGAGAGAATGATGGTTACCATGTAACCTTCACAAGTAAAGTTAGTAACCTTACTTTACATACTAGTTAAACCTTGAGTAGCTACTGTATTTTACCCGGGAGGGGAAGTGAATTTTCATTAGCATATCTTTTATGTGTGACAATGTACATGTGTGACATGCCTACTCAGCATGATCAATCAAATTTATTAGTCCAGTCTACTCAAGACCAATTACATTATAGAACAATTACGTACATTTTTTGAGGATCCTTTGCCATGATAATGTGTATACATGCAAAATATGAGAGAGAAAAAAAGCCACTCATCAAAATACCCACCTTCAGTGTACTTGTCTTCTGGAAGCACAGACAGGCAAAGAAAAAGAGAGGAAGACACTTATTAAGCAGCATGCAGACTAATACTGGCCATTGCATGTCTTCACCATGCAAGGCATTACACATAACATGCAAGTGTCCTTACTTTTGCCCTCCACAGTTTTTGCATTAAAACTGACCTGGAATAAGGGGCAGAGCCCTCTGAATCTGATTGCAGTGTTCCTTTTTTTTGTAAACAAATTGCAGCTTCACATGCATGTGATGCAATCCACCGTAAGAGAAAAATAACAAACCGGTAAATAAATACAGTGCATTGTGTCATATGCCTCTAAGGTTTCAGAGTGGGCCGTAGGGTCTTGTGACTGCAAACTCTATTCATGTGATTTTGCCACAGTATTGATATAATGACTTGCCCTCTGAATTAAATTGTCCTCGAATATACTTTGTCAATCAAGGTGAGATTTGTGTAGGTGGGAAGGGTGCCATGTAAAGTCAGTCACACTATTACGAGCAACTGAGAGACACTTGTTGGCAGAGTGAAACCAAACAGGTGAGATAAACAAAATAATTCAGAAAATTAGTTGAGATAATAAATAGGTTTAACAAAATTATGTGGATAAAACCATGCAAAATAATAATAATTATAATAATGACCAACTACCTACAATAGTCAACCAACAGTTTAATTCACCCACTAGATTTTAGCAAATTTACAAATTTACTATCTACTATCAGAAAAATGTTAAATCATGATATTATACATTCACAAAATCAGGTATATTGGCAAAAAACATTACTTAAAGGTTAGTAAGTTTTCACTTAAATCAAAGTAAGCATGTATTCACAGTGTTATTACAAAAGAAAGATGCTGTAATGAATCCCATTACTGGCCACATGTTTAGTTGGGTCCATTTCTGACAACAAAATAACCTCCTACCTCTTTTAAATGGTTTCTTGACCAGATTCAAGAGATTGTTTGACCCACAACTTACCATCACCACTGGCAGCCCTTCAAAATGAGAAATCATGCATATAAATATGCCATATCATCATTTTGTGAACAAAGAAAACAACACACAGCTAAACTTAAGTTCAACACCAATCTCCTAGTATTTCTGTAAAAGGTTCATTACACTCTACGTATATACTAGTGAGCAGTGCCAATTAAAAAAAAACAAAAACATTATTTATGTATTTTATTATTTTTTTTAGTTAAATAAAACTTGAATTTCAAATATTTAGCAAAAACTGTAATATGATTGGCACAAAATGTTCAATTATAATTTAGGCATGTACACATGTTTGCAACTTTTTGTACAATAAATTCCAATAAGATATATACAATGTAAATTTTAAAAAGGCACTTTGTTCACAAAAAGTCAGCTTTATAATGAAAAGCACACTGCTGAAAGGCATTCTGACAAAGCAAGCACAAGTCAGACTAGTGCAAGGTGACCACGTGTGAATAGAAAAGTAAAAGAATCAAACTACAGTCATGTCAGCACCTTAGACTGATCTTCATTTTTGCCAAGAAAATAAATTATTGGCACAATAGGGCCTTTTTAATGGCACTATTGTTATGATAGGTAATATTGTATATTTGATACTGTATTATTGTGATTCCCTTTCTCAAATAACCAAAATCACATTTAACTTTAAAAATTGCATTTAAATCTGAATCTGTCATTCATATATTTTAGATCAGTTATGTCATTTTTAGCATAGTAGGTGACTCGTGTTTTCATATGTTTTCATGTTTTCATATGTTTTCATGTCTCATATTTTCTTCAAACTCTGAGACAGCAGCACACAGCCAAGGTGAAGCCAAACAAAATGTAAAAACACATGAAAGTAAATATGAATTGATGAGAGAAAACAACAACCATTTATTCAAATTCTTTCCAGCGGTATTTGTAATTCTTCTGCAATCCTCAGTGATTTTTTTTATGAGAGGTTTCATTTGGTATTTTTCTGAAGAAAAAGAGCTTCCCTCTAACAGCAGTGTCACCTGACAAGTACTATTAAAACAATCCCCCAATCATAGACACAACAATTACACACACACACACACACACACACACACACACACACACACACACACGCACACACACACACACACACACACACACACACACTTACTTCCACAAATGTATCCAGCTGGTTACATCCTAATCCAGAGACGTAAATCCATTTAATCCCCCTGACAAAGTGATCCCAGTGCTATTGTGCTTGTAACACTACACCGAAATGCACTCAATTGTCTATCAGACAATCTGAATTGGAAATGGTCTTGTGCTGTTAATCATAGACATGGTGTACGCCTAAAAGAAAATAATTACATTACCATTCACATGAATGCTTCACCTAATTAACAATCTGTTGTTCAGCATCAGAAATTGATCAAATACACGTAATACTATTCATCTAAACATTGATGAGTGATGCATTTTTTACCTCAAAAGATGATTTTGAAACTTCTAACTCTGACTCACAACCAAGCTTTGACAAAGACCAGCATGGCTGTCCATGGCACTCACAGTACTCGATCCACCATTATAAACCATGCAGGCTACCATCAGCTTTCTCAACAAAATGTCATTAAAACACATCTTTCCTGTAGAATGTCTGAATGGAGTTGACTGAAGAGACAAGAGCAGGGAGGATTCAGGGTGACGCTGCATTTCACAAAATGGAGCATGTGTCACATTCACTAGACACAATGTCTACCGTTGGATGTAATTCATTTTTCTCACCCATTTGACGATTTGAGAACATCTTGTCTGTCTGAATCAACCTTTCGGCTGCTTTAGGTCTGTACATTATTGCACTGTTGTGCGAATTATACATTAAAAAAATGTAAACATTATTGCGAGGGCACTTTCGTTTATTGTCATATTTTTCCTGAAAATGTTCAATGGTCTTATTAGGATGCAAAAATGATTTTCACAAACAGAATAATGAAGCTTTGTTATTTGAAACAATGCATACTTGATAGAAGTTAACTGTATACCATCATAATCACAGCAACAACCCCTCCTAGGCTGCACCTTTTTAACATGTTGACACCAAGACAATGTCGATATACGTTGTTTTCCAGTGCATTTTTAACAGTCATCACTCAAAGTGCAATCTTAGCTGCTGTTCAATAATTGTTTTCTGTTAAAAAATTATTTCTGCATCCTATTCTCAGCCAAATTGCGTGTGCAATGTAACTGCTGTAAAACAAATTGTCCCAAACTCTCTGTGAAGGTTGTGCACATAACAATGTAATGTAGTGTAAAAGACCATTTCGGTCTTTGTTGTTTTTGTTTCTGTTTTGATGTTGCCCTCAGTGTGTTATCCTAAAGAGCTAGGATGGTAAGTTAGTTCTTTTAAATAACTAACCATTTTTTTTAAATTAAAAGTGTAATCAACTCAGCAGGGTGTGTTCTAGCAGGAACCAGTTTATCTCAGTCTTTCTTTCCTTCGCTCTCTCTCTCTCTCTCTCTCTCTCTCTCTCTCTCTCTCTCTCTCTCTCTCTATCTCTCCCCCCCTCTCTCTCTCTCTCTTTCTCTCAACCAGTCAAGGCAGATGGCCGCCCACTATGACTCTTAGGTTCTGCTCAAGCTTTCTGTCAGCTAAACATAAGAATAGTCTTTCCTTTCCTTTCTGTGCTTGATTGTGTGGGACAACTTGGTTCTACTGTATAACAGAAGCTCTTTCCTGAGTCCACTTGGAAAGTGGCTTGACATATCTTTTTGTTATAATATGGCGCTATACAAATGAATTGAAGTGAATGGATTAATAATAATAATAATAATAATTGTAATGTGTGTATTATTAAACAACAGAGAATTACTCATGAAAGCAGTTCAATACCATCTTAAAAAGCCTCATACTGAACCATTAGTTATGCCAGCAAAGTAGGTCAAGTTTGAATTGGAACTGAAGCTGAAACTTTCTTTTCAAAAAATTCTGTGTGAACATTTTAATGTCATTTAAAAGGTAGTGCAGATAAACTTTCAGGTTGAGGGCTTAAAACAGAACATAAAATGTGATGTCAGTCAACAAACATAATTTAAAAAAGAGAGCAAAATAAATGGTTTTATTTTTATTGAAATGAACTTTCTAATGTATGACGAGTTCAACTACAAAATTAATAAAGGATATGAATATTTTCTCCATGATCTCATCTGACAAAAATGCAACTCTAGAATTACTACATTTCCTTTTCATCTAAAGTGTGATTAATCAAAGGGGCACAAATGCCACGTGGCATCAATCTCTAGACCATTAAACAGTTGTCGACTTGAAAAATAGTATCAGGAAGGCAGCTATAAAATCTGTTGTCAAGGAGGCTCTCTAAGGGGAAAATGTAAAAGCCTTGGAACAAAGGTCAGAGCTAGCAGAGAATCGATTTGTTGTTAAATTACAATTTGGAGCAAATCAAGAAAAATGAGCATAAGTGAGGGCTTGTCCCTCAGTTTCACATCAAAAAACTGAATGCATCTATGTACCAGAGGAGTGTTGCACAGCCTACCATCTTCATTATTATCCCCCTCAAGCAACATAAGTGGGGAGAAGGTATTCCGGGTGATACCCTGATGAAAATTGATAACTGCAAAGACTGCACTGAACAATCTGAACTAAGCAGGAGAGTCGGTTGGCTGGGCCATATGAAAGTGTGTTTTACTGTAAGTCCACACACTGGAAACCAAAAAATGGGATTGTGTGATTTATTCGAGCCCCAAATGCCTTAATGAATGAAAGCTAGACTGTCGTTACTATTATGTAAATAGGTATATTCTCACTTCTTTGGCAACTTGCACATATTCAGGTTTTTCTTTGCGTAAATACTGAAAACAGACCAATTTGATTTTAATTATTTAAGATTTTCAACTCTCACGTGTATCAAGTATGACGATACACAGTTAGCTAGCACTGAATTCACTGACTACTGGGAAGGCTTACAGGGAGAAATGGCTGGCTATGAAGGCTAACATCATATGTTGACTAACATTATAAAGGAGATGCTTTTTTCTCATTGGTTGTACAGATATAGGGATCCAGTACCAGATACTGTTTATGGTAGTATTCAGTGTTGTTATTGGGTCTGTGAATGACTTCATGCCATGTCTGGGCTTCAATTCCATTGCCTACAAAAAAAACAAAAACAAAAAAAAAGTGCCAGACGACAGTGGAGAGGTTGTAAGTTTGTGAAGCTCATTTTTAAAAGAAAATCTTTGAAATCAATCACATTATCAAGCAAAACTTTTTGATAATTCATTTTGATGTTTTTTTGGCATTATGTGTTTTGATGAAGCCAATTTCAAACCATGAAAATTATGCCCATCTGTTTTTTTGCAGATTAATTCCAATTGGAATTGCATTGTATGGATTGAGTTCAGTGTAGATCTCCTTGCCGTAATTAAAATCTACAACTCTATACTGCTTATGTGATGATTTGAGGGATCACCTCTCAAACATTGAGGCTATCTTCATTAATCTTGTAATCATATCCAGTTTAAAATGCATAGGCAACAATGTAAAAAAAAATATTTAGAAAAAATCATCTTTTGTATCAAATGGCAATTCATGTTATCAATAATACAAGCCTGATTAGCCTAATTAGGTACAAGAACTGTCTTTATGTGCTGATCCTGGACTTTCACGTATTCAGACCATTGTTTACTGGACATCCTCGACTGTATCATTGGCCCTTCTTATCTTTTGCATACCACTCCAAGAGACAGTGTCAGGCTTGCAAACACTTCCTGTGAGTTCCTATCGTCCAAAGTCTAAAACGTAAAAATTGAAAAGCATTTTCCAAAATGTAACACTACTTACTGTCTTATTATTATAATTTGGTCTTCTTCACCTACTCTTCCATAAAGTACAGATGGAACCAGGGTATGATTTGTTGTGTGTGTGTGAGTGTGTGTGTCTGGGAGGGGGGGTGGGTGCAAAACCAAGCTTTAAATCACTGAGGTATTCCACTGCACTTACTTGAATAACACACTGATGTGCTTCCTGGTAATCAAAAGCCCAACATGTCACTTTATGTTTGATCACTCTATTTCATTTCCATTTAGTTTCTCATTCAACTCAACCAATAGTCAACATCAAATAGCAAAACATTCAGCGTTCAGCTTTGAAAAAGCTGTTAATGCTTCTGGGCAGAAACCTAACCCAGCCAACACTGGTTCCTACTCATACCTGAGCACCAATTATCCCCATAAGACCCACTATATAATTTACAATAGGTACCACATCAATAATTCCATCAATAATTAAAAAACTTCAAATAACAGCCAGATTGTGATAGTTTTCTTAGAGGTAGCCTATAGTTTACTCAATCAACTTGGGACAGTCACAATGTTCGCAAACATCCTCATGCACATACTTACATTGTGTGTTCATTTCCTGCTCAGCAATTTGCAGAGATGTGGATAAAAGAAGGACAAAACACTACAGATTGCACGCCAACAGGAAAGTTGAATTGACTACATGAAGTCTGACATCAGGGCAAACTGTTCTGACACTTGTTCAGTCATTTTGACATAATTTGAAATCTATGGTGTGTTAATGTTACATGAACACACCATTTGCATTAGTTTGAATCCTTTTGCCATGTACGTGTAAGTGACCCTTATCCATGGTCCTCACACTTAATTCTTCCACATCGTGGCTGGCACATAAAATAAAATATTTCGGGTCTTAAACTTAGGGGTTTGCAATTACCTGCACAAGAAAGGTAAAACATCAAAGTAAAACAGCCAATTGGAATGGTTACGTCTCAATAAAAGCAGTACACAACATATACAAAAGCACTGAGATGTATGTATACAGTATAATATAGGGCTGGAATGTATAGCTCAATTAATAGAGCAGTCACCAAATTTGGAAGCAGAGAGACAGTATGAATCCATCTTCGCACTTTGCCTGATGAAAAAAATCTAGAGGAGAGGGGTGCCAGTGTCCCCACCATTCCACACTTGTGTAGTGGGCAGTGAATGTGGGCCTCTTCAGAAAACATTTTCTCAAAGCTGGTACAGCTTGCAAAATCTGGTGGTGGACTGCTAGTCAAAAGTCTGAAGTTCAAGACAAAGAAAATGGAGGCTGATGGTGGTCGAGCTGTGTCGTCTTGGTTCTCACTGAAACAAAGCCTTCTGTCAATTACCATTATTGCAGCCCATTTGGAGCAGTGCTGGGTTCTGGATCACTATGATATCCTTGGTTGCACATTTTCTGAGATAATTGGAGACTCAGGTTGAATATCAGAACAAGTGGTGTGCTATCATTAGAGTTGATCCTAACCTCCTTGACAAATGCCACTACATGGAAGACATGTCAGTGCAAAAAGAGCTTTGCAAGTTTAGGTCTGTCGATAGTAGAATAGTGCTGTCCAAGTTTGGCCACTCCTAGAGGTTAACTTGACTACCTTGTATATACACTCAACAAAAATATAAACGCAACACTTTTGCTTTTGCTCACATTTTTCATGAGGTGGACTGAAATAAAAGGCCACCACAAAATGTGCAGTTTTGTTTCACAGCAAAAAGCCACAAATGCCACAAGCATTGAGGGAGCGTGCAATTGGCATACTGACAGCAGGAATGTCAACCAGATCTGTTGCTAGTGCATTGAATGTTAACATTTTCCACCATAAGTCGTCTCCAAAGGCGTATCAGAGAATATGGCAGTACATCCCCAGGACCTCCACATCCAGCAGGTTCACCTCCAAGATCGTCTGAGACCAGCCACTCAAACAGCTGCTGAAACAATTGGTTTTCATAACCAAACAATTTCTGCACAAACTGTCAGAAACTGTCTCAGGGAAGCTCAACTGCATGCTCGTCGTCCTCATCGGGGTCTTAACCTGACTCCAGATCGTTGCCGTAAGACTTGAGTGGGCAAATGCTCACATTCGATTTCGTCTGGCACGTTGGAGAGGTGTTCTCTTCACGAATGAATCTCGGTTTACATTGTTACGTTTACATTGTTCAGGGCAGATGGCAGACAGCGTGTGTGGCGTTGTGTGGATGAGCGCTTTGCTGATGTCAATGTTGTGGATCAAGTGGCCCATGGTGGTGGTGGGGTTATGGTATGGGCAGGCATCTGTTATGGACGAAGAACACAGGTGCATTTTATTGATGGCATTTTGAATGCACAGAGATACCGTGATGAGATCCTGAGGCCCATTGTTGTACCAGACATCCATGAACATCACCTCATGTTTTAGCAAGATAATGCAAGGCCCCATGTTGCATGGATCTGTACACAATTCTTGGAAGCTAAAAAATGTCCCAGTTCTTGCATGGCCAGCATACTCACCGGACATGTCACCCATTGAGCATGTTTGGGATGTGCTTGACCGGTGTATACGACAGCGTGTACCAGTTCCCACTAATATCCAGCAACTTCGCACAGCCATTGAAGAGGAGTGGACCAACATTCCACAGGCCGCAATTGACAATCTGATAAACTCTATGCGAAGAAGATGTGTTGGGACTGCATGAGGCAAATGGTGGTCACACCAGATACTGACTGGTTCTGAGTCCCCAGACCCCCAATAAAGCAAAAAAAAAAACCTGCACATTTCAGGGTGGCCTTTTATTGTGGGCAGTATAAGGTACACCTGTGCACTATATCATGATGTCAGATCAGCATCTTGATGTGGCACACCTGTGAGGTGGGATGGATTATCTCAGCAAAGCAGAAGTGCTCACTTTTACACATTTAGACAGATTTGTGAACAATGTTTAAGAGAAATGGTAATGTTGTGTATCTGGAATGAATTATAGATCTTTATGTCCACCTCGTGAAAAATGGGAGCAAAAACAAAAGTGTTGCCTTTATATTTTTGTTGAGTTTAATTCTGACAATGCATCAAGTGGTGTTGATGCTACCTCATCAACACCACTTGATGAGGTCGTATCAAGTGGTGTTGATGAGCCCTGCTCTGCTCCTACAACACCTCTGGAACTGTAGCAAGGTATTTTACAAAGGATCCTATATGAATGGAATATTTAAGTCAGTGGAGACTTACTGTATACCCATACATATTAATGTTTAATGTCTTCACAAGTTTGAATTAAATATGAATATTAAAATTGTCAGAATTTAGACTCTTGGGGCTTATTGTTTACAAAGTGCACCTCATATATTACCAAACCCCTTCATCAACTGGCCACCATCATGTCGACATTCAGCTGTGCACCCCCCCCCCCACCTCTCCCACAAACTATCAGACATATTGACTATTTTCTTTCCTTCTATGCTCATGCCGAGACTCAAGCAATCTTGAGTCATTACTTCATTCATTTGCTGAACAGCTGGTTTTTTGATTTAAAATTTTATACAGTGTTGTCAGTTGTCTTGAGGTGGTAACAAAAAAAAAAAGACATACAGTAATATATCCAAAAAATAAACACTTGAAACGATTACATATTACCAATTAAATATGCAAACAAAGTATTGGGTTTCAGCGATTTAATCAACTAATTCATTTGCAGGGTTCTCAGAGCAGATGGTTAGAGAATGTATGCAATATAGTCAAAGGCAGATATTTCTTGGCATTCAGAGAGGGTTGTAGCAGATTTACAAAAGATCTCACCATTTTTTACATCTTCTGAGTTGGGATGATTCAACTGAATAATCAGAGCAGCTTACAGAGTAAGAGTTCTAATAACCTTAATCCTAGGATTGTATATTTCTGGGGTTGTAGTACAATTTTTTTCTGCATTGCAGTGGCTGTTTGACGTTATTCCAAAGAAATTTACAGTATGAGCAAGTCCAGGAGAACAGCTCCGCATATTGTAAAAGGCATCATAGTATCAGCCAGCATTCACCAAGCACCTTCCCCAGCTCAGTAGTAGCTTAGGGAATCTTAAAGCATGTCTGCTGTTGGTAAGTAACAAATCCCTAAAGCTAAAGTAAATGTAAAAAAAACCAACAACAACAAAATCACACTGAGCATTAAATACAGCTAAGCTCTATGTATTGTACTGTTGCAAAGTTACACAATTTTCAATTATAAATAACGAAAAAGTCCCTGATGAAAATACAAGCTAGAAATTGTGCATGTACCACAGACAATAACTGCAGTGCCGTTTCATTCATCGTGTTACTAAATTCACAATCTTGAAGTGCAAAAATATGCTGATACATATATTATTGACAAGACCCACTGCCTAAAATTGTAAGAAAAGAGGAAAAAAAAAAACAATACTGAAATATGACACAGTCCATACTACTACAGGATACTACAGTTACATCAGAAAATCAACATTTTGTTGGTGTTTAAGGATTTAAATCATTCATATTTGTCTGAAAAAGGATTTGTACAACTCTTAGCTTTCTAATTATGGTTGTACACTTTCAACTTGTTTTTACCTTTCATGGTGCCAACAAGCAGCATCAAAAGCAGCCAATGTTCAAAGTTAAAACCATTTACAGCTTGGAATTTAAAGAAAGACATTTTCACATTGAAACGGGTCTGTTTTTCTGTTTTCTTGGGGATCAAACAGTTTAGATTGAATAGAAAAGATCCAGCAATTACGGAGAGTGAGATATTCTTACATACAATGCAGACGTATGAACATAACACAATTTGTGATAAATAAAGAAAAGGGGTCTCTGATGCCAGCAGTCTGGAAGGATTCATATATTCCAGGCATCATTTCAAGGCGAGATTGCATTCAATCAATAAATTGTGTAATTTTCTCTAAACTCATATTGTCTAGCCCAGTATGTCTTACCATTACATATATAATACCAACGTGTGTTGAATGGATATTCAGCTGTGTTGATTTGATGCTGTGGGACAAATCCTGTTAAAGGAGAAGTTTTGTGTCAAAGAATTTCACAAACACCTTTTGACAGGCGATAGCAGTACTATTTAAACAAGGCAACAATCCTCTGGGAAAATCCCTCTAATCTTTTGATCCCTATATCTGTATTTCGACTAAGAGACAGCAGTATACTAATAATCTGCTTCTGCAGGAGCATCTAAACAGATTGACGCCTTGATATATACACACCTCTATAGATAGATAGATGCAATTGCAGTTGCAATTTGAGAAAGGCTGTTTTTTTAACTGTCCCATTTTCAAAAAGGGGTGGACCAATTTACATCTTTGCTTGTCAATGACTGAACCTTTAAGCATGCTTCTTTTCAATCGTGAAGCTATTATCTGTACCAATTTGTTAACTGTGGAACTGTCCAATGGTACCGATATGTTTTTGAGCATCAGACAGTGTTCCCAATCTTTTGCTGCTATCATTAAATAAGCACATTTTTCCAAAAATCTCAAATGTGTTCATGAAGTACAATGAACATATGATGTCTATTTTAAATGGAAATTAATGTCAAAGAGGAAAATAAATTCTTTAATGTCATACAAGGGCATTCAAAATGTTTTTTTTTTCTTTTTTGAGCTGGGCTTGTATGTAAAATTGCAAAACAAAAAATGTACTCTACATCTTTGAACAATATTATCAAAAGCATTTTGTCAAATTACTAATCAATATTGTCATAGCCATTATATAACAAAACACTTTGTATGACATGAAATGTCTTAATAATGATCACCATCACTAAGATCTTCTCAATCCCCAATTTTAGACTTTCAGCTACTTTTTTAAATTTTGTTCTAAAAAATCCACCATGTCAAGATAATGCAGCCAGCTTTTTCATTTGAACTCCTCAGATAAACATACAAAAAAAAATTATATATATATATATATATATATATATATATATATATATATATATATATATATATATATATATATATATATATATATATATATAAGAAAATAATTTTAGTTTCCCAAACACCAAATATAGGTTAACACTTCAGTGAAAATGAGTCACATAATTTATTTTGTAATATGGCATTCAACACAATTTTAAGGCCTAGATTTTTCTTTTTTTATTTCAGTGACAGATGTTGATTTTATTGATATCTTTTTCTGTGTTTCTACCATGGCCAACAAGCTGCAGCAACAGCTCAAAAGATAAGATTAATGTGTAATGAAATCACAGTTCTATACAGTAGTCATTCAATTCATGCCATGCAAGTAAAGTAGTGATTGCTGTTCATTTTCAGCTGAGGTGTACCCTCCACTTTCATGAAATTTGTTTGGCTGATGTGTGATAAAAAAATAAATAAAAAGAAAATAAAAAAACATTACTCCACTTCATCAGGATAAAATATGGAATATGGAGCTATGCAATGCATCTACAATATTTCCCTAATGAGAAAAGGACAGAACCTTCTGGTCATAGATGGAACAGTGCATTTAAGTGATTGTTTTAAACGCTCAAAGAGAATTAGGTGTGTGCGTGCGTGTGTGTGTGTGTGTGTGTGCGTGCGTGCGTGCGTGCGTGTGTGTGTGTGTTGTGCGTGCGTGCGTGCGTGTGTGTGTGTGTGTGTGTGTGTGTGTGTGTGACGCACAATGCAAAGCTTGTGGCTATACCGGTGACAGTCAACAGGTCTGGTGGTAAATCCTGTAATCCTTTCATCTGATCAAAGTCATACAACAGTGTTTAAATCATTTAATGGAAAGGTAAATTGGAAACTTCAATGCACTCATAGGGATATCAGTCTATGGGTAAGAGGTGGATTAAAGAAGTTATATTTGTGTTTTCCTTGTTCACTTCATGTTTGACTGTCCCTTTTGTGCAAATCTACCTCCATAATCCAGGTCCATTTAGCTACATTTGAAGCCGCTCACTATTTTAAATGGCAAAGCATCACATCACAACAGGTGAGTAAGTGGCTCACAATGATGTCCAATAAAACCCATTTGTGCAGTTCACCTTAGCTTTATGGGGCTTTATAGGGTTTTTTAGCATATTGTCTTGGTTTTAATGTTATACTTCTGTGTCACTGCTTCCATCGCTTCAATCTTTGCTTTTGTTCTTAGTGCTGTCTGGGGTGAAGCAAACAGACATCTCTACAAACAAATCATCTGTTTGCCTTTCAAACTTCTGCTGTTTATTCAAGCTGATCCAATGACTTAAGTAACCTGTAGTGTCTGTTCCAAGGATCAGTGTGGTAACTATAAACTACATAACTGCAGAAGTACAAACATCTACACACACCTGCAGAATGTTTCAGAAGCTTTTCTCCTTCTAATAATTTGGTCACTTTCTAACTTGAGTCTCAATGATAAATTTGTTTATCATTAAGAAAACTGTCTTAATCTGTAGAAATTACTTCCTTTTCATCACTGTGCTTGCAAAATTGGGACTGCCAGTTTTTTATTGAGTTTCAAATTCTTGTTTTTGGCTTTTATCTTCATGAACATGGATATGTCATAATTGCCACGGTATTATTATTATTATTATTATTATTATTATTATTATTATTATTATTATTATTATTATTGTTGTTGTTGTTGTCATTATTCCAATTATGTTTCAATTTATGTCACTCATTTACACTACAATTATCAATAGATTGATAATGATTAATATCAGAGGTCTTCTTGGTATGAACATCATGACTGTTTGAAAAGTTTCCTAATACATGGAAATAAAAGGCGCTAATTCAAATTTAGAATATCTGCATACATGAATGATGAATGAAAATGTTTTTACTTTTAAGGTATCCAATTGTGTGGTAGTTAAACTAATAATCTTTTTTTTTTAAAGAATTACAGTTACTTCTATATAAATTGATTTATTTCTAAGTTGTTTTTGATGCTAAATCAATGTCTTTTTTTCAAACCCCTTTGAGTACAACCCTCTACTAGTTTCCTGAAAGATAGAAAAGTAAAATTCAGTTCATGAAGTAGGCCACAACTCATTGACATGCCAGCACTTCCACATATTGCAAGTTTTCTGCCCTTCTCTGGGCAATTCATGGTTACCATAAATACACAGTGTTACTCAGGAGGCAGAGCATAATGGTCACCTGTTCCCATTCTCGCCTACCTACTTTGTTCTATTGGATACTAAATGGTCAGAGCTTTCTTAAAACTTAGGTTGCACAGAGGCCTGCCTTCACCTCCTGTAAAAATGGGTATTGATCTTTGCCATTCTACACTTTAATAAAAAGAGAAAACATTGTGGAAATGAATGACTGGAAGTATTTGGTTTCTCATCTCTAAGTCTGATGTCAACAAATATATGTCATGTGCAGCTGATGGACTAGTTTGCAGTTCCTCTGTCCTGAACATTATGCCTGATTAGTTAACTACGACATCATACTGCTTGCTTGTCATTTCATTACTTAATTACTTTCTTACATACCTATTTATTACATCCAGCTTCAAAGCGGTGATGTATTGTAATTCTCAGCATTCATGTGTTTGTCTGCTCGTCCGTCCGTTTGTTAGTCCACCAAATATCTTCGCAAACGTTGCAGATAGAAAGATTAAACCAAAAGCTCATTACTCGGGAGGCAAAGGGGATGAAATTGATGATGACCTCGACCTTGAGAAAACTAGGTCAAGGTCAAATTTCAACTTTTGTAAACTCAGGAACCCAATAAGATAGAAAGATGAGGGAGAAGGTCAGTTTGAGAAAGACCATAGATCAAAGCTAGTGCTTGATCTATGAAAGTAGGTCAGGGTAAAATTTTGAATTCAGGAGTTTCGCGGGATGTTGAAGTCTCTGACTGCCTTGGTTGTGGTTTATTATTTGTTTGTTTGTTTATTTGTTTGTTTGTTTGTTTATTTATTTGATGCAGGCCCAGATCCATTTTTCTTCTCAACTATGCAAAAGGTACTTCTCTAGACTGTATTTTCAAGAGACAGTTGAACAAATTATTTATTCAGATTGGTTTATTATTATTGTTTGCCTACACATCATGCTGTTCCTTATGCTGTAGCTCGAGTTATTCATTTGTAAATTATTTTTTGCTGCAGTAATTGAAATGGCTGACCCTTAGTTATGTGCATTATGCCATGAACATAAACAGTATTATAAACATATTTTTGTCACTGTCTTTATAACGCCAATCCTGGCACTTATTTATTTTCTCAAGTCAAGAGCCAGTAGGATTATAAATACCCATATAAAGCTAATTTTCTACTTTCTTATTAAACATCGAGCCTTGGATTATTTATAGAGGAGCACAACCTAACCCACTGCAGACAAAAAATACCAAGCAGACCTTAGAAAATTTCTTTTATTATTAAAGCAGAAGACTGACTCCAGCATAATACCTACATCTTTACATGTGTGATTAAATACAGGTTATTTATAGAATGTTTATGAGAGATGATATAATTGAAATGTTTTCCTTCTTTATCAGATTATGTATATGCATTATTTGGATAGTGCCCTGTTATGAAATGCATAATGGTGATGTGACAGTGAAAATCTAGTGGTACTAGTGCTATGACACTATGGATCGTTTGGAAAACAATAAAGCCATTTGGGTGGTGTGTCCAAGAATATTTACTGCCACAGTTAAATTCTGATGCAGATTTATTCATGAAGCTTCAATAGCTATACAAACTCTCATTTCTCATTGATGTGTAGTATAAACTCAAAGTTAATGTTGTCCAACACCAGAAGCCTTTTAGCAAACTACAGCAGCATTCATTCATCCTGTCAGCGCATGAGGTTGTTGAGAAAAAAAGCCTCCACTCAGTGTACGAACAAGACAACAAAACGTGAGTACAGCAGAATATAAAACACAGTCGGCGGACAGCATTTAAATTAGTGGTAATGTTTATGTGCTTCAGTGACTAATGACAGTCAGATGGGAATATGTTTTGCTGCAATAGTAAGCCATCCAACGATGCTCTAATGAGCTTACTGTTAATAAAACATGTACATGCTTGGATAAAGATACAATATGAAGTGAGATTGTCAGAGATGACACAAATATACACACACACATGCACATACGTAAGCAAAGACAAATGCACACACACACAGGCACACACACACACACACACACACACACACACACACACACACACACACACACACACACACACACACACAGAGAGAAAAAACAACACACACACACACACACCACACCACACACACCCCCTCATGGCCTGACCAGCTACTCTCCACCACCATAAACTGTCAGCATGTGGGAAGCTCTGCACCAGATCCCTTCTCCAGAAATGCACCTTCTTCAGAATGAATACAGGGTATGATAATTAAAACAAAGTCTGGGTTCAATAATCACCAGATTGTAGTACAATAGAGAACAGTCTCCTTAACTCAAAGAACACCATGTTCTCTTTTAGCATTGATCAGCTGTGTTTTCATCTCTTTCATTCTCCAGTTTGCTGTAGAATTATGAAATAAAATAATTAAGGTTGCTGTCTTGGTGGAATTTCAGATTTAGCAATAATGCAGTAATGTGGTATCCTTCAGTTTGTAGAAAATTTTATGCTAACTATATTTCTGTGCATTTAATGGCAGAGCTATAAACACACATCTATTAATAATGACACTCTTACCAGCTGACATCTAATAGAAAAATGTCATGTCATGATTCAGTGTATTTTGATCTTCTTCTGCCAATAGCATAAATCTTCAAAGTTCTTTCTTAGGTACAAGCAATGATATCATTCACATTCCCTCCAATTGATTTGTAAATGTTTACTCCTGCTTTTTGTTTTGAGGTAAACCATTGGAGAGGATGTTTCATAGGTCAACCAATCCCCTCAGACCTGTTTGATCAGAATGGAAGACACCTTTGGGATGGAGAGCACCTGCAAGTTTTGCTAATTAGGCCTTGGTAGAGATCTGTTAATTACAAACTGTGTTGCAGATCAATGGCTTACAATGTAAGGCAAAGACAGATATATGGTTCACAAGGAAGGGCATTACTTCAGGATTAATTTCAATTACAATAGGGGACTTGTTTAGTTCATATAGCAGATGACTGGAAAGGTTACAGCGGTAGTATATCTGCCTGACTGAATGTATGTTCTGAAGTGAATAAAGATGTCTTACCTTCACTGCAGTCCTTTCCTTGGAATCCCGTCTGAGAACAGTCGCATGTTGGTTCATTGTTAATTAAACTGCAGATTCCTCCATTTAAGCACATGTTGGCTGTACCACAAAGGTCATGTAAGACACCTTCGTTGTTGATCATTACAGACTCTGTGTTGTTGACCTTTATGTCTGTTATCCATCCAGTGACAGGTGGCTGATCCTTGACTGTGGCTGATGTCAGTCGTAATGCAACAGACCGTAATTCCGGTGGTATTCCACCAACAAACAAATTGCTAAAAACAGTCATATCCCGTCTTTTCGACTTCACTTCCACCCATTTTGTCTCACCATCCACCATTAGGGTTGTGTTCTTAAAGTTTCTTCTTATTGTGACTGCGTGCCACTGGCTGTCGTTGACTGCTGTGTTGGACACGATGGTTGCGGGCTCGGCGCAGAAGATGGAAAAACGAAGGCTGAGTTTACCATTCAGTATGAGAAGTTCTAAAAAGTCGCAGAATCCCTCATCATCAAAGTAAACTAGAAGCCCCTGGGAGCTTTTTGTTTTCATGTTAAAACTCATTTCACTCTCACAACATGCATTCCACACTGGAAATCTGGCCCACTGACCCTGAGCACCTGTAAATTCTAGACAAGTGCCTTTTTCTACAAAGCAACAAATGAGCAGAACAACCCATATGACATGGGCTCCATGTGGGTTTTTTAAAATCATTGTGTGATCACAGATTGTGTGTGGGTGAACAGGGACTTATAGGGTGGAATGTATCTTTAAGAACCTTTGAGTAAGCAAGAAAAATGTTGGTCTGACTGTAGGAGACTTAAGTGTCTAGATGGACAGAAAATTATGAAATGATTCATTGTAAGACATGAGATTAAATGTTACAACGTATTTGCTTAGCAAAAGACTTGGCCAACATTTCCTTATAATATCCAGACCAGAGGCAAAACCTCTTACTGTTCACGCCAAAACAGTTTAAACTGTGTAAAGGTTCCCTCTGCCATGGTTATTTAGAAGCATTCAAATATCCACTGGGCACATTCTGTCTAATTTATGTAATTACGGAACTGTCCCTTCTGGTGCCAGTTAGAGTGTGTATGGTTTCACTTGAGTTGAAATGGCAGCTTTAATCTTCGTGTTCATGCCAGTATTTTTTGGCGAACAACTGGAAGCCTTTGTTTGGGGCCTTTCACCCTGCATCCTTTGTAGCAATGAGAAAAAAAAATGCCACATGGAGCTACGCTGGCTGAAAGGTTCAGTAAAAATAATCAGTCTGTCTGTCAAGGCCGTCGTCAGTCCCCAAGATCCTGCAAAAGAAAAAGAAATTCAATTCACTACCAGCATTTTCTACGCAGATATGAATTTTCAAACTGACTTTGGACAAACATTTAATCAAAAGAAGAAGAAGAAGAAGTATACTTTATAAGTCAGAGATGATATTTTGATCAGGCCTGGAGAGCAAACCGATTCCATATAAAATGACTTTATTAACAAACACAGGATGTATCAGTTTAATCTCAGCGGGGTTTCCAGGACGCAAACAGCAGCACTGGACACTATCACTGCGTTCACACTGCACTGGATCTCAGTGGACAGGAATACTGGCTCTGTGCCTTTACCCGCACCGATCCCGTTATAAAAAAAATTAAATAAAAAAAAACAAAAAACAACGTAATCATACAGTTTAATACGAGATCAGCTCAGTGTTGTTTGTTTTGTCAATTAAAAAAAACCCATCAACTATCGTTTCCTCGTCTGCCTCATTGTACGCGCCCAGATGTTTGCGTGTCTGAAAAACAAATACCAGCCGCCAGTCTGATTCACACTTGAGTTCAAGAGAAAATCATACATCACAACTCTTTTTTTCAATCACTTTTCTTCCCCCAAAACAACTTCTGCGCCCCTGAATGTTCCCGTCATCAGCAGCATTCCGACATACAGTCGGATTTCTCTGGCCTGCCCTTTTCTGGAAAAAGTGCGTCATTTGATTCACAATGGTCGGTTTGTGTGAGACGAACCAGTCGGACTGCCAATGGGTCAGACCCCAAAATGTGCTCCTTATCACGTTATCAATATTCCTCACTGGCAACAAGAGCTGGATTGTGCTCTCCTTTAAAAAGAGCCAAAGGCGTTAAATAATGAAATAATGAGACAGTCATGTGTTTTACAAATATCAGCGACTAGTTTGACTGCAAAGAAGAAAAATGTAGCAGCTGTGTGGACTAGAGAGATCGGGTTACACGAACGCACTTTAAACAGCCTGAAACATCTTCACTAAAAAAAAAAAAAAAAAAAAAAAAAAGCGACTGTAATGAATAACATTGACACGTAGTCCGCACCGGAATTCAGTGTTTCACTGGCTAAATATCATCTCATCAATAATCTAGACTGCCTCATGCCTTCAGATCTGACTGTCAAAGGCAGCTTCAAAGGCACGACTGCAATTAGAAATACGGTTTTCATTTGCGCGATTTTGCGGTCGCACATAGGTGAATAATGCCTTGCTGAAAGAAAAGCGTTTTTTAAAAAAAATAAAATAAAATATATATATATATAATCACACGTTTGTTCAAATACTTACACGGGACCCTAAATAGTTGATACAAGATAAAATATCACGAAAAGCTCCACGAGCTGATCTCCTCTAAATGTGGACAGTCCATATTTTCGGTGTGTTTGAAAGCCTGTAACTCAGATCCAAATCGGACGAAACCTACACATCAAGATCTGCTTTCAAATGAATCTCGGCATCAGTGAGCGTGGAAAAGAGAGAGAGAGAGAGAGAGAGAGAGAGAGAGAGAGAGAGAGAGAGAGAGAGAGAGAGAGAGAGAGAGAGAGAGAGAGAGAGAGAGAGAGAGAGAGAGAGAGAGAGAGAGAGAGAGAGAGACAGAAAGAGAGAGAGAGAGAGAGAGAGAGAGAGAGAGAGAGAGATTGGACAGTTTTACTCTAACTCCACTAAAAAAAATAAAAATAAAACACCGCTTTAGTGACTTAAACAGAAAATATTTACCTTAATTACTCCGTCTTCCAAGTTTGTGTCCCCATTAAACAATTAAGGAGCAAATACGGGCGGTGGATGGAGAGGGTCCAAGCACGGAACAGAAATCCAGTTATTTTTGCAGAGCGGAAGGCGCAATCTGGTTTCCCTGTTGAGTTTATCCAGTGACTGTCAGGAGCCACAGACAGAGCGCGTCACGTGTCCACAGTGATGTCTACCGGGGAGGGGCTGAATGCAGCACCGTGGACAGCGCCTCTGCCGCCAGGAGCATCCATCCACGGGCGTTTTTATGGAGAGACAACTTTCGAGATCAAGCTTGTTAAAAGCGCTGTGAATGATTCATTGATCGCGCTAGAGATTCTGAACGCAACGCAGTCACAGATGGTTCAGGTACAGCTGGAGATCGGAGTTCTGTCATTACAGAAAACTACAATAGCTTCCATTCTACTATGTGTAACGCCTTATAAATCAGTTATGTTGAATTACCACATCTGATCTGAGTCAAATACAAAATGACAGAAAAAGGAGATAGTCAAGGAAGAGTTCTGAGTTCTTGCTTTTTGAGATCTGTTGAATGATCGAATACACACTACTTTGTTTGGGCCGCCACAGTAGGCCTACATCTTAATTTGCATTGTATGAACATTAAAGAAAACTAATTTATTGAACTACTGTTGTAAATCTCTGTATATATTACACAGGGATTTGCTAAGGTTAAACATAATGCTTATCTTTTGTAGCTTATTCACATTCTTTCCATTTATTTCAAAAAATGAATGAATGCATACAAAGTATTGTGTTATCAAATGCATGGAGACACTGAGTGAAGAGAGCACTGGTTGAGTGCATCAACAATATGTCCTCGAAGAAAGTACTTAATGCCTGACGAATGAAAAAGCTGCTCGTTGGAAGGAAACACAATGCCCCTCCTGTGGTACTATCATTACTATCATAGTAACATGAAAATCAAGTCCTGCTGATAAACATTGTCAAACTATGCTGTACAAATGTGAAAAAAATAAGCATATGATCACTGTCCAAGTTCTGTATATAGCATACATATACTGTACAGTCTTAATATCTTAAGTTTATGGCAGCAGGACATTTTTCTTTCCTTCGTTTAGAAGCAGGACCAGAATCTATTTTATTTTCCAGTGACAGATGCTCACGTAGCTCATTCCTCAAATAGCCTTATTCAAAGAACATTCTGAATTCTTCATTGTCCATGTGAATTTTATAATAGACTACTAGTGGGAACCCATGGAAATTTCACGACAAAATAATAATATCAGAATTCATACCAAACATATGAAAACAAATGTATTGGTACTATAAACCAAGCGCACCCAAACTAATGAAAAATCAACGTGGTGACAATAACGACTTTGTGTTGGCAAATCATGGATTGCGCTGGGCGGGCGTTGTGAAGCCATAGATAAATGTTAGCAGGCTGACTGGAGGGAGAAAGCGAACTAATGGTGAGGTTGGGAAAGGAGCTAACGTTACAGGAAAAGGCACCTGTCAAAAGAGCAAGTGGAAAAGACATTTTAGAGAAGTGATAGTTCTGTTAGCTGACTACATGAACAGAACTGTGTGTAGTCACTTAAAGACAGTTTTTGTCAGATGCCCGAGGAACGTTTTGGATATTACATTGATTGTCCCATTCCAAACAGAAACCATAGCTGGACAGACTGTTGGTGCTAGCCAGATAGTTTCACTCAGGAATTGTTGCTGCTTTCTGTGTCGTTCCTGGTGCTCTGCTCAAAAACATGAAAATTGTTGGAACAGTTATGACACTCTAAAATTATGTTAACTGGGAAGTCCATGTATAGTTATTTCTTCTAACATTGCAGATGCCTTACGCCATATTGTTCACGTGATTCCTTCTGGCAGATGCGCTGTGATTGGCTGGACGCCGTGATTGATTGGGCGCTTGAATGACAGGTGGAGTTAGTTGACAGCATGACAGTTTGACAGTGTGAGACTTTTTCAAGTGAGCTTATTCAAATATATATATATAACAAATGCTGTGCTGACTGAGCACTGAGTTCACGCCTCAACTCTCTGTTATGATCACCACCCTGCAACTCAAACAGAAACAGCATTTTTTGTTGACCGGTTGTAACCAAAATAAAACTAGAAATATCTAGAGACAGTGAACAACACTAACTGATTTAAGAAAATCATAATATTGAAAGAAAGGTAATCTTCCAAAAACGCAGATACTGTACTTTGCCTTTATGGTGTTGTAGGACTTTTTTTTCACTTTGTCAGAAACACATGTAAGTGACTGTTCTGAAAAGTGCACACTTGATTAAAATACTACACCTTAAAGACAATTTATGGCACACAAGGAGTTGTGCAGCTATACTGCAGAGGACAAAAAAGACACACATGCATATACCATATGCAGTTGTGTTATATTTTACCTTCAGACAACGGATGCATGCTCCAGATAAGACTAGTCCTCTGCAAATGAGGGCTTACATTCAGTGCATTTGTGGAGCAATCAGTCTTTCTATTCAGTGGAAAAGCTGCTTTGTATGTTCCATGTTCCAAAGAATCTTACACCCCTATAATGAGCAGACAAAAGAAGGCAGATTTTATTTTTCTCAGGTATATGTATGTGGATTTTAATTGGGATCAGCAATGTTGGACAGAGATATTTGAAGATTAGAGGCTACACTTTTTAGCTGCAAAACTATCACAAAATATCAGTTTATGGTCAAATGTATTAAAATCTGTGCACCAAGCTTAATTGTAACTTTATTTGAAAATTGAGTCTTTTAGATGGGTTGAATACCATAAGATTCTTTATATAAATATTTCTTTTTAACTTTTGAGTTTTCAGTATTACTTGTATCACTATAATAGATAGAGGACAAAAAGCATGCTCAAGATTCATAGAGGTCTGAGATTTCAGACTTAAAACTGGGATAAAACTTCATACTTTTTTTCTCCCAGCAATCCCAGTCAATAGTAAAAAAAATCCTTAATGAATTAAAACCATCAGTTTCATATATTGCTTATCAAAAACACATGATTGGATAAAGAATGAGTGTCAGGTCTGTAATAGCAATGAATGTATGTAAAAAAATGTTTCTCCTTCTCAGTCAATCTATGAGAGCCAATCAGGAGGACTCCTAACTGTGTGAATATAACCATTAGTCAACGGTGACTTACAGTAAATCTCTTTTAAATTGGGTTATTTGCCATTAACAAATTCCTTCTATTGTAGATGGAATCCTTTGATTTTCTTGTTCCAAAGCATCAGACATGATCTCATTCCAATGGGGCCAAACCGGCCAGGGAGCACACAAATAAAAAAACATGGTCTTTTATTCACCATGAACAAATCACCATCCCTCCAAAGATTTTTTTATTTTTATTTCAGCACTCACCCACTGGGAACATTTCTCTCTCCCATTTGAGAGCATCTGTATCCCATAGATGAAAGCTGATTCAATTTAGAATCTGTTTTATTACAGTTATTTAGTTAGGACAGAGGGGTAAGGGCATTTCAACTCACAATTTCATTTTAGTGGAATTAATGAAAAGTGGGAGTGTGGATCACATGGAACTGGTCACATGTCCAGCTTGAATGAGCTCACTGATTGTATTGACTTTTACGTAATGATCCTATGGATGACGCACGAGAAAAGCATTAATGTGGCAAAAAATGGGATTAAATCCAGGTTTAAATGCATGATCAAATAGAGTGGAACAAAGTGATTCATGTTTTACTGACAAATGATCCAAGAAATATCATTTTGATTTTCAACACTTTTACCCACAGTATTTGTTGTATTTGTTGAACAAGACACTTTCTGTTCTACATTTTCATTCAGATCACCCTGAACATATTACACTGTCATCAAGAAATACTGTATGTTTGTCAGGCAGTTCTGTCTACCTGCAGTTGTCTTCATCTGACCTATTTTAAAGTTGGCTTGAGACTTGATGTGGGCCCAATGGAGTGCATTGTTGACTTACACACAATTTAGATTTTCAACAGCCGTGCAGAAGCACAGAACCACTGGATTGTATTGATGTCCGTGAACTCATCGGTAATGACTGTGGTGCTTCACCAAGATCACTGCACCTAGTCACACTCACACTCATCTTTGATCATTTAAAGCATGGGAGAGACCGAATTATGTGGTTCTCTTTAATGTCTGCAGAATGGATATGACTAATCACATCCACATTATTATTATTTTTAGTTTGGTTTATTTCACGTTTCATAATATAAACTGCAGTCAATGATGCATACAGATCATGGACTGATCAGCTCATGATAGGGGCCCAGGGTGTCCACACATAACATACAGGATATTGGCCAGATATCATTACCAATAAAACAAATATATAATACATGCACAGTAAAAAAAAATCACAGTATCATGGTTACAGTAAATCAGTCAGTATGATCGTTCTATAGTAACAAATTCATAAATTAGTCTACAGAAGATATGAGCAACATTCCTATTCACAATTGTCATGAATCAGATGTATATTGATAGAAGTGGAGACTGAATGTGACTTCTGTAAATTCTCATTAAGCTTCATCTAAATCTGTGGTCCCCTGCTCACAATACTGAAGCTGGGACATTGAAACCTTTGTTTTTGTTTTTTACAGTGATTTGGTTTTTGTTCCTTGTGGTATATGTGTTCATAGGATAAACATTAGAATAGAGTTACATAGTTTACAGTTTAGTTTATGAACAATTGATCTGTGAGTATTTGCATGACAACATCATAGTGCAGAAAGACTATCAACGGCAAGAGTTTCTCCAAGAATCACAGTCTCAACACTCCTAAACAATTGGTCACAAGTTGTAAGTACAGTTTGCAAATTTCTTTACTATTTTGGTGTGATTTTTCCACATTATAAAGTTTTATACTACTAAATGTTGTTGGTGGCTACTATACACACTCCTGATTGTCCTTTCCACACTAGCATATTGTTTCAATTTCTTGAACTGTGGGAGCTTGAACTGTATTTGTAGTTTGTGCAGTCTTCAATCTCTTAAAATGTGAATACCTGCGGTTTGATCCAGATTAAGGTAACATAAAAAACAATCAGTTGTACAAAATACTTGTCTGACATCAGGTTAGCTGCTGTTTGTCTTTGCTTTATTGTACAATGACAAGTTTACATTTTTTTAGCATTTATACTGAGTTAGAATGCTGACACTTAAAAATTATTTACAGCTAGATATATCTAATTAGTTAATGAATCTACCATACAGTCCATAACAAAATGAGGGTATACTTGAAGTCTACAAACTTTAGGTAACTGTTTAGTTAGGTGAAATTAATGCTTAAAGTTATACCAAAATTTTGATTACATCAAATTATTTTCATGCACTCATTTTGGTGAAAGAAAGATAACTGTACATGTCTCATCTTCAGCCACTTATCAGTAGTCATGGGTCACAGGTTGTGGAGTTAGTTAGGGTTATGGTTAGAGTTAGGGTTAGAGGCGGGGAAGACCCCGATGAGATGCCAGCCCATCTCAGGGCTACGCACAAACAGACACACATTTATTAACACACTCACACCTACGGACAATTTCAGAGTGACCAGTTCACCTAACCAATTTTTTTAAGTTGGTGCAAGGAAGCCAAAGAACCTGGAGAGAACACATGCAGACATGGGGATAACATATGAACTCCGCACAGAAAAGCCCCGGATGTAACTGAACTTGAGGCCATTTTGCTGTGACAGTTAGGGTTAGGGTGCGTCCCACAGTGCCACCGCACTAGCCATCAAATAATATGTGATAATTAATATGTCAGACTGTCTTTGATGAAAAGACTCTTCCGGAAAATTGAGATGGAAAAACGTCTGTCCTGAACAGCCGAAATATGTAAATTATGCCAGCCTCTTTGATGAGAGGCAAAATGTCAACAAGCTTTTTCTGTTCAGTGGACTTTATTCAACAGAGATCTATCATGACCTGGATAACTGAGAATTTTCACAAGTGACTAAGAGAAAAATTTCTGCAACTCCTCAATCCAGTGGCCAGAATAAATAAAACTATGATTGCTAAATTAGATGTTTAATGTGGTGGTCATTGATTTGTGCTTTGCAGGAAATAGCCTGTAAGGTTTCATATGACCATTTAGTGCCTGCTTTCCACAGGAGCTGTAATGGGGTGGTGCTACAAACCAAGTTCCAGGTACTGTCTACCTACTGGATATGCAAAACAGGTGAGAAGAGAAAGCAGACACTCACAATCAAGAATGTCAATGGATAACACAAGATCATCCCAGGTGGGGTCATGCTGCTGCCTTGGAGAAAGATGAAGGATAGATTTTCCACTCCAAGGTCATCATCCACTCTGATCTTATCCAATATTCATGAGATATTCATTTTGTGTAGGCTTGAAAACTTTTAGAACTTGGTATAGAAAAACATGCATATTTTTTGGAAAAATGCATTTGAACAAAATTCCACAGAGGTGTTTCGACAAATCTTGACCCGGTTATATCAAGCAATCTGTATTAATCCTCACTGGAGCATGCAGCATCATTCCTTATTTTCATATCATGGTACTTCAGGTGCAACTATTAAATTAATTGCACATGTCTGGGTGGAATTTCTACAGCTGATTACTTTACAAATCAAACACCAAGGCATTGCTCAGCCTAAAAAGTGTCCAGTCTGAACTTTTTGCCAAAATTCAACTATCCTTACTGGTTTTGTTTTTCAGGTGTCCTGTGACCTTTCCAAAATCCATCCTCCCAAATTTCTCATCTGTTTGGATTTCAAATTAAAATTATTTTAAACTTTACTGTGAATCTCATGCAGGAGATTAACTTGGTAAAGTTCATGTGATCCGTGTACTCTAGAAGAGGAGCAGTCATAACATTGATGGTTATCTGTAAATCCGATGATCGTGTAGAATAATATTCATTGAAGTGCAAGTTGGTGTAAAATGGTCAGATAAAATGTTGACACACCTGCTGTTCACGTAAAGTAATCCCATCATTTTTATGGCAGCTTCTTTGCCTTATCATTTTGGATTGTCAGTTCCGTTACTATGAATAGACGTTATACCGTATAAAAACTGAACAAACTCAGCATGGCAAATGAAGTAAAGGACACACACACACACACACACACACACACACACACACACACACACACACACACACACACACACACACACACACACACACACACACACACACACACACACACACACACACACACACACACACACACACACACACACACATTTATCAAATGTCATGGAAGGCCATAATGTTATTTTTGGTCCTCTGTGCAGTGGGGACATATTATCATTTGAGTCTCTCATAATGGATTTTGTAGATTTACTCAGTATTTATCAGCCACAGTAGATTTTAAGTACAAAATATGATACAAGGGTAGTACGGTTTCACCGTGGGTAGCACTGTTGACTAGCTGCAGGTTCGGGTCCTTGCCTTTGGTATACAATGCTGGAAATGCAAACATGGGTTAACTTATAGTGATGACACAATTAAATTTATAGACTGGGATAAAAATACCTTAAAAGTTCTGCAAATACACAGCAATTGTGATTTTTCTTATAGATTACATCATTTACATAACAGTACTGAGTCATTGAGATAAGGGGATTTGTCATATTTTATTTCAGGTCATCTGTACGTTTTATTTTTCTGAATTTAAATTTGTTTTGTTTTACTTTGTGGTTTGTTTGTTTTTCAGATTCGCCAAAAAGATTTCATTCTGAAGAATTCTATAGCTGTGAGTTAAAGAAGCATGTCATCCCGCGTGATTCATAAATGGCTTTGTTGCGGTGTGACTAGAGAACAGCAGGAAAGGGACGGTCAGGCAGAAAGACTGTGAATAAGTGATTAATGGCCATGAAGCTCCATTCTTCTTGTGCTTAAAGATTTCTTGTCCTTCACTTCATTAAACAGTTAGATTAAGTGGTTTTTCAATTGTGAGCGGTTTTGAAACACGCACCACTGCTGTCTTAGTGTATGTGACACTGATTGAGGACACAAAATAAACCTTTTAAGATACGACTAGTGATATATTTTTCAAACGTATCCAATATATCAGTTTATTAACAAGCATTTTCCACCATAAAGATTGCAGAACACGGAGGAAACCACAGTGATTCAATCTGAAGAAAAAGATCAATTTACTTCAAAACCTTTCATCTTCACAAGTACTAAAATAAATCAGTGAACCATTTGCTGAGTTGATCCTCGATCTAAGATCACGAGGACTAGAAAATCAGCTCCTCAAGAATACATTGCTTTTATTCCTGGCTTGAAGTGACGCGGAATTCAACTGTCCTAAGTGCAAAAAGAGGTTACAGCAGCAATGCGTCCAGCAGTAATCTCTAAATGTGCTATGAGTGAGTACAATGAATGAGGCACTAAAGATCAGCAGAGTGTTTAGATACAGTTACAGACAGGAAGCAGGTCAACAGTAGCTTGGAGTGGATTCTAAATGTACTTATACATCTAAAAGCATCTGACACTGCAGTGTCCACCAGTCATGACTGGTTTTTACTTTCCACTGAAAGCTTTTTAGAAACTGCACCCTGCAAAGCACTGCAAACATACAACATTCAGATCACTACAGTATATTCCTGCTGCAAAATATGGTAAATACTCTAAGCTATAGAGTACAATATCATTTTAAACAATTTGATTATCATTTTAGAACCCAAATACAGCATAAGTTGGACCTGTGGTACAGTAGATGCATTTGTACAGCATACAACTCTCTTCAAATTGGTTTGTAGCATTGTTACAAATATTTTACAGTATTAATAAGTGATGTTTTATCAGTCTATGTATTTGTCAAATGGTTTCCAATGTAATCTCAACGCCATTTATATCATCACCATAGCACTTGTTTCACTGTAAAGTTAAAGGTATTCAGTCACCAGAACGCATATCCAGATTTCATTTGTATGGAAATATATTGTGTGTTTTGTAACTGGACTCAGGAAGTTCTGGGTCTGATAATGAGAACAAATGTTTAGTATGATTACGTGCACAAGCACAAATTAATTTAATAGTTAGCGATGCCCAGCAGCCTCACACTCTCCTTACAGCATGAGAGAGACCAGGGATTAAATATTCCAGTGTGGTTCACAGAAGGCTAGCCGTTTTGTCGCTGCAGTGTTGTGAGGCTCACAGAGGAAGGGAGCAGTAGGGTTGCTTCTTATCAGCATAAATTATTTTTTTCTCTTGAACTAATGTGGAAATTACTTTCACAAGCCACCGGTAACTCCCCGCACGAACATAGGGATGAAACAGGTAAAGGTAAAGGCTCATTTATTGAACATGTCAGTTCCTGACAGGAATAAAAATCTGCCATATCACAACTCACTCCTCTGTCCTGTCTTGGAGTAAGGGATTGTCCCATTCTGTGGTTTCATCAAAGTGCCAGCCCCAGTCTGGTAAAACACTTCATTAACCACTCTTAAAGCAGAGGATCGTGGCTATTCCAGAAAACAAGCAGAAATCTGAAGTCTTACAAAGACATCAATGCGTTAAACTGAACAGGCCTGTCAGTCTGGTCCTGGTTCGTTTCCTTGTAAGTGTGAGTTTGAGTCAGTCAAAGGAAATGAGCTGCAAAAACCTGGCGGTTATTTATTAGTTTGTCTACTGGGGTTATTTCATCACTACTCCTTGAAATGTGACAAACTATCAGAAAGATAGGTGAGTGATAAAATATGTTCATCCTTGGAACCACACCCATGCATATTTTGAGCTGCTGTTGCTGTAACATGAAAAATAAAATCCTGCGGAAGATGAACAAGTCTCACAAAAAAATGAGGTTTAAGATAAAAAGTTGAAGAGTATTTATGTTTGGTGATAATTTAATCCCATATACTGATGGCATTATCTTCTGCAAAGAACAGACTGAAGCAGAGTACTTAAAATGTACACCATCTCATGTAAGCCAATGGGGCGCTCAGTCTCATTTGTATGGTCATTATTCACAGTAATTTTAATGATCCTCCACAGAATCCTCAATTAAATGATTATTCATTCATTTATTTTCAATTATTCACCAGCAGTCTCTTTCTTATTGTTAATTATTGCAGTGATGCCCTATCTGGCATAACTGGCGGAGGTGATAGTGAGGTGGGTGAGATCCAAATTCTGACTGAAGGCATGAATCTTCACCAACATTGCTCTATACATTCCCCCTACATATATTCTTACAACAAAAGTATTTAATGAAATTGTTCCACAACAAACAATGATACTGTAGATAATCATGTTCATTAATTTTTCAAGGGAGTTTTCAAAAACCTTTTTCATAAAATCACTATTTTAATCACATTTATTATTTAGCAAAAGAAAGGATGCAGAAGAAATTAAAATTGTATTTGTGCTGCTTTCCCACCAAAACACTAACAGGATTACAACAAAAGAGTAATAGTACATCCATAGACCTCAGAGGGTTAAGAGAAGAGAATATGTGTGGTGAAAGCAAAGCTACGATTTGAATTGTTATGATCATAGCACAAGAAAGCATTAGCTTCAATCAGGGTCCATGTGACATTGCTCCTTTTCATAAATGACAAAAACACACATTTATTCTCTTTGGTTTCAGCCATGCATTTCAGAAGCTTCTTTCACTGTCTCAAAGTCTGTTTGTCATGCTTTTTTTTTTTTTTTCAGAAGTCAGTTAAGTAGGAAACAGGCTGAATTAATCAGAGGAGAATATTGTCAAAACTGGAGCAGTGCTCATACCTTCATTGTATTTGGTATAAGTTGTGTTCTATTGAACAAACCCCAAAAGGCGTATACAGCTAAAACCTGCTACTTTTATTTCATGCATGTAATAACTCTTTCATGGTACATGGCATCTGACAATGTTAAAGAAAATGAGGGGAAAAAAATCATGTATTTGCTCATTAGTCTGAATACACCTCAAACTCTACTCATCCATTACTAGGTCAGTCTACTTCTAAACAAAAATTCATTATAATGTATAAAAAACTGTATTTGAGATATTCTGCTAACACATAGATGGACTGACAACCAAACCGTCACAAATATATAACTTTCTTACCTCATTTAACCCAGTAATCACTACCTTCAGTGAGGCAATAACAGCTGGGAAATAGAGCACGCTGTATACAAGACATATTTTCCAGGTTGTAGATTTGCTTTCTGACCCAAGAAAATTTTCTCTTCTACTCCATCATTTATATGTTTGCTGCACAGACTCAATTGGAACCTGAGATAACCTCTGGCGTCAGAGCAAATGTATCAGTTTAATGAAGGCATTTTCATTGGAAATACTCATTACTTCTCTGGTGTGTGTCTGCACTTTGCATAAGGTAGCTGTAGCACAAGGGCAGTGCTCAGTAGTAGAAATGGGCATTTTTAATCATATTTTTTCAGTTAGTTCTCTGACAATAATTATAAAATTGACAGAGAATGTAAAGAGTGAGAATCATTTTTCTAAACTATTTGATTTCCCATTATTAAAATGAAGACTTATTCAGTAATCAATAAGTAAATATACAGTAAGGAATCTCATTATTTGGAATGATGATATCCAGATGTTGGTGTCTCCATGTGGGGCTGCTGCCAGCTTTGTATTTTATTCATATTAAGTACATTAGTCAAACAAAAACTATAGTCCTGAAACAAATTACATAAACATCGTCATTTCGACCAATAAGCTACATCACTGCAACCAAAATCGAATTTTTATATTTCAACTCTATGTTCTATGTTCTCTCATTCTCTATGGGTAGCTGAAGTTATTTAGTGTTGGTCTCTGTGTGTCGGAGGAAGCGCTGCAACATAATTATTTTTTGGAGAGCAGTTTATCAATCCACCAACACTTTTCTGCAGCCTCTCCACCTGGTAGAGATGGTGACAACAACACTTCAGAAAGTCTATGTTTTTGTTTGAATAAAATATAGCCCTTAAACTTCAAACTGACATTCTATATTTCTGTATGCACACAAAATCAGCAAAACAAAACAAAATCAAGCAAAAAACAAAACAAAACTGGAATCATGTAGAGGTGTGGGCAATTTAATTTTGATCTCTGAAGAGACCAACAGTTATCAGTAATCGCTTTGGTTCAAAAAAGAGTGTCCGCTGTGCTTTACAATGTGCCCATGGTCATTCCTGTAGGTGGATAAATCAAGCTACTGAGGTTCTCCGTCTTCCTGTCTCAGCTGGGAGATATCCTCATTTAGTGAAATTAGCTCAAGTCAAGCCTGGTTATAATGTGGAGCCACTGATGACATTCCAAGGTTAAAGTGTGGAGCCAACCATTGATTTGTACAGTCTGTCTTTAATGTCTATGATGAGTAAAAAAAAAAAAAAAGGCTGTCCAAGGCCACAAGATTGCAAAAAAAAAAAGAAAGAAAGAAAAAGAATGGCAGCAGCGAGAGGCACGTGGTTTTACACTCAACATTTTGCTTGCTGTGGTAATGACATGTCAATATGGGTGTCAAGAAATTTCACAGAAGATGACAAAAAAATTAGACACAGCTTGATGTATGTAATTAATTAATGCACACAGTGACCAGTAAGATGCTTTGAGCACAAAATGCTGAATCCTGTTTGAGAAGGAACAAAAAAAAGTGTGACAAATGAAAGAAAAAAGTGAGAGACAGAGATAGATCTGGAGATAGGCCTGAAAGCACTGTTTTCACCTGTGGCTCATCCTTTAGCGTGAAGAGATATGGAGATCTGCTCTGGAGGTTGGATGGAGTAATGAAGCAGGCTGAGATAAAGGATGCAGAGGATTATTCAATCAATCACCTGTAGCCGTATCTTTACACAGCTTGTCTGAGAAGACACAGGATGCAGTCAGTGGCTCGAGGGATAAAGGCAGACAAAAATGAGACTGGGTCACTCCAGTTCATAAAATGCTGCCCTGCATGCATTGTGGAGGAGAATGTAATTATTGGGGATTGTGACTCTTTGTGCATACCAATTTGGTGATTCAGGAGTGGATCACTTCAGCTAACTGTTATACTTACGTAACATAGATGACATTATTTTAAACTTTGGTATTAACGCATCATTTGCGCTTCAATTAATTTTCAAAACACATTAAATCTGCTGCGTTCAGTGTGGAAGAAGAAATGAGGTAACGTAATATGACATAAATAATTGATGACCTCTAAAAGCATGCAGAGAGCATGTCAGGAAGAAGCAGCTACTAACTCATGGGCTTTATGGCAATAGTACTATCCTATAGGAGCAAAATGTGATGCGACTCCAAACGCAATGGAGTATGGAAATATCCGTCATCAAACAAAAAACAAAAGAAAAAGCTTTGGAAGCTGTGTGTCCTTGAACAATAGTTCTTCAATGAACTTAAGATGTTGTAAAGAAGTGGTAGTTTGCTAAGAACAGTTTGTGGAGAACATTTTGTTATATCTTTATTGTAAATATGAGGTGAAAGACAGACAACTCTTACTAAGGCAAAATCTGTGGACTAAAACTTCACAGTTTTGCTCATAAAAATGTTAATGCTGGTTTGTGTCTTGACTTGATGCTGGGAGACAGTAAGCACTGTTACAGGATCTCTATTCTGTTTCAGACTGAAATGATTCCAAATGCTGGATACTTCCTGTCATTGCAACTGCTCTGTTTCTCCTTCTAGCACTTGCAATGTCATCACTCCTCGTTTTTGCAATCCACGCAATTACTTATTTATGTCATTTGTCTCAGCACTCTACATCAATCCCAATCATCCCCGAGTGCCTTGGATACAGTTTGAGCGAGTCAAGGTAACGTTTGATCAGGCATTCCAATGAATGTTCTAAAAAAAACATGAGTCAAACTCTTCAGCTGCTCATGTGAATACTGTATCCAGTATATACCTACCATGATGTGATTGATCAGTTTTTTCATTGGATGTATCAGGTGAAATCAGCCTGCTGTAGTAATGATTGAATTTACAATGGGAATCAAAGCACTGCTATCAATACGCTATTTATCGTTGGAAGAATGCACATATGAAAATACATTTTATCTTTTACTAGTTCATTTTCATCATTAATGCCTCATTTATAGGCCACTTGTGTGTAGTTTGTAGCTTACTGTCTCTATAACATAAATTGTTATTTAATATTATCTGTAGAATATCTGTCCTTTACTCTCATTCATTGTAAATAAAGTCAGCTTTGGCACAACACCATCTTTCATTGTGTATCAGAGATAATGGTTACAAATGCTATGCCCAGTTACAATAGAGATAAAGTGAGTGTGCGATAATATTAGAGGAAAGGTGACATGTTTTGAAATTTGAAGGCTGAATCACAACAAGAAGATAATGTGTATTTTTAAGATACTGTACTGTTAAATATTGGTTTACCAAATAAAGAGAAAACAAAGGTTGCCTGACAAGCTACAAGCAGAAGCAAAAAATGTATGCCCTTGGATACGATGCATTGTATAACTGTTCTAAGTGGCTTTCACAGACTAATTTATCCTGCTTTTGGTCTTTTGTCTTATGGCATGAATCCTTCTTGATAAAATGTCAGGGTGAACAGAATGTCAGTTCATTCAATGGAAGGAGAAGTAAGTTTAATTAAAAATTATACCTTGTAACAGCAGGTAATTACAAAATGAGAAAAGAATTTGCTATTCTTCACTTTCAAATGAGTTTTGCTTATAGTAACTAAGCAATTATTTGAAAGAATTATTGTCAAGCTGCTGCTATTTTTGCTACTGAACTGTACATAATCCTATGAAAAATGAGCAGATGAATGTGGTGATGGAGGAGTTTCTATTGATCCTTGGTTTCATTGATTTCTTTTTTTGTTGTTGTTGGTGGCAAAGAAAAGGGATGGGATGTGCAGTAGCTGTGAGAAGGTCTCTCTCTGAATAAGAATTGTGAAGCACTGGGCACCAGGGTGAGGTGCTGCATGAACAATAACCGCCAGAGCTGCTGCAGATTGTGGTGCACTCAAGATTTGGTGTGCTAAAGGGCTCTCACTGCAGATGTGCTTCTGAAATGTTACAGCAGGTAAATTGCCAACACTTAATGAGACCCAAGAATTATTGAATTTCTGTCGACTTGATGTGAGGCACGAAGAGACATGCTGGCTCTGTCTAAAAGCTCACTTAAAAGCTTCCTCAATTCCCATCCTTACAGCAAATGTGTGATGTGACAGAGTACCGTCAGCACCTGAGACAAAGATGTCAGTTAGTAGCTTGATATAATTCAGTTCCACTAAAGATTTGATATTCAAGTAAAGGAAATATTAAACAACAGATCATTAAAAAAGAGAAGCAGTGAGAAATTCTTTTTTAGGTTTAGGTTAGCACTGGTTTTTGTTTCCAGTGGTTAATAATGAAGTACGAAAGAGCAGCAAAAATAAACCAAATAAAAATATTAATCAGACTTAGACACTTGTTTATCCTTTGACAAGCAAACAGTAAAGGGATGACAGGAATTCAGAAAGATCTAGAATAACAGGGAATAAAGATTTCCTTCCAGACTAAAACCACAGATATTTATTTACTCTCTGTATGAATCGATCTGTATTTTTTCCCTTGCAGCTCCTCTGTATCTTATATCTTCTTTTAGGCTTTCAGTTGTGTGTGTGCATACAGTATAGAATTAAGGTGGGCACATTATTTTGTAATTTCTTATTCTGTGTTTGATTGTGACTCACGTCTAGGTGATAGTCATAAGAGATTAAACAGCATTAAATGAAAAGGAATATAAATATGTATTTATATCTTTTGTTTGCTTCATTCTTCTTCTTTTCATGGTATCATTTGGAGAATCAAAACCAACAAAATGATGATTGCTAAAGACTGCTGGTCCGTTTTCTACTAAAATAATTCTCATCCAATGTCATGTGAGATGTGGATTCTCAAGACTCAACTACATGGCAAATGTACAAATGGTGTCCCTCAGATTAAATATACTTCTGTACATGTGCATGTGTATTTAAAAATGGATCGATTCATAGACCAAAGTACTGATACTTACCAGACTACATCCTTTAGTGAGATGTCCTCAGTTTGGTCCATGGGTGCTATAAAATTGTCCACCCACTACACCAGAGGGATGGGTCAAATCAGGGAAAGAACATTCCTTCATGAGAACGATAGTAAAATATCTTCATACGTAAAAATGTTCCACTTGTCTTTTTTCCGCTTGTCTGCAATCCTAAATTAAAAGCCCTTCATCCACAATGATTTAGTCAATTTGGAGGCAATGAAAGCAAAATAACTGATAAAGTCATAAGACAAGTCCTAAGAAAGAGCAAATGTAAACAGAAATGAATAAAATACATCTCATTACTTGCGTTTGTTACAAGTACTGCTTTCTGAGCTCGAAGAAAATGAGTCAAACTGTGACAGAGTTTTGTCAGCGTGAGTTATCTCTTCCCTACAGCTAATCTTCAGTGGTGGCTGGCTGAAGTCGGAGTGATGTCTTACCCAAGGTGCTGAGGAACAGAGGAGGTGAAGGCCATGCTGTAATTCATTCCCACAGAAGCCTGAACTTCATGAGTGGGAACAACCGCATACAGTTTTTCCTTGTCAGACTCTGCACTCCTGGGATGTTTTGCCTGAATGATTTCACTGAATAATCAAACAAGAAGTGAGTCATTACAGTGAAATGTGTTTTGTTTGTTCTAACTGAAGCTGAAAATAACCCTGAACTTCCACCTACTGCAACAATCATCTATGACATGATCAGTGATCACTTTTCTCACTTTGGGTTCTTCTTTGTCTTTCGTTCTTTAGAAATATTTGCTTCTTAAACCTTAGTCATGTTGCACAGCAGTCAGACCAGACTGGCTAACAGTATAATCAGCCTCAGTAGAAGAAATAAAATAATCTTTCCATGATGAGACCTGTAACAGTTACATTTTTGTTTACACAAACTATTATTCATTCCATAAAAGAGAAGATTATCAAATCTTTTTTTTGTTTGTTTATTTGAATGGTTGGCTTTTTTTATTACCTTAATGTTCAGGGTGAGCAAAGGAACAGATTTGAAATTTTCCACAATGTTAATCACATTAAGCATTTTTCTTCAGATATTAGCCTAACAACAAACATCCTCTGGGTTTGAACATGATCAGGGCCAACTGGGACCTTCCTGTGCTGAATTTGCATGTTCCCTGTGTTGACGAGTGTTTTCTCTGCCATTGTAGCATCCTGCAGTTCAGTCACGCAGGTAAGCTGTATCCTTTGAATTGCCCATAGGATGTTATTTATTTGCAGGTTTGCACAGCCTCTGACAATTCTTCAAGGGAGAAGGGGTATGGAAAATGGGTGGATAATTACATTAGTACAACATTGTCATGCAATATTAAACAGATTGTTGCACCGAGTTTCATTTTGAAAGGAAATACACAACAGTACTCTAGCTTGTGTGCATTATGGTTTTTTATGTTTGTCTGAATTTATAACCATTGGTTGTCTAAGATGTTATAAAAGATGTTCTGATCTGCATTAGTTCCCATTGCTCATTAACATGAAACCCAGCTTTGATTGCTCAATCTCTATTTAGCAAAAATACATGCTTCACTATCTACACTCTGTTTAGATCACTTTACCATACAGTACATAGCATTACTGATTAACATATATGCATATTTACCTATATTTTAAGATCCTTGGTCAGAGGTCAGTGCAACAGCAGCTTCTTTTATGTAGTTTATTTTCAACAGTGTGTAGAAATTGCAGAAAATGTGCAGATTTATCAGAGAAATGAGAAATGTTGAGCATGATCGTCCCAGCTTTCTTTTTTGAAATTGAAAGGTAGTTTCCTTTCAGTCACAAAGACTCCTTATCAGTTACCAAAAGGGCACATGAAAGTTTACAAATTATCAGAAAAAATGAAGCTCATCAGATATTAGGCAATAATATGACCAAGTAGTTAAAACTGCTTGATTACTTTTGCTTCTTTGTATTTAATGATATGAAAAGTGCCAAGCCATTTATTGGCATCTATGACACTTCAATTCCCCATCTACAGCTTAAAATCCCCAGTGGTCGAAGGGTAGTACGAGATTGTTAAGCATCACAAGATTACAGAGGTGATATGGCTGTCTGGTGCAATCTAATGAGGCCCTGTTTGTTTACCTCTTCCCCAATGCTGCTTTCAGTGGTGTGTGCCAGAATTTGCACAACATGAATGCCAGTGTTTTGATAAAGGTCAATGAGAACCAGACAAGGCCACTGAAGTTTGCTGACTTTAATTAGCTCTGGCTTTGTGCTCTCTTCTCATCCTGTAGTGTCAGTACTCCCATGTTCAGACTTCAAGACGTGGCCAGAACAAAGATGGGGTTGTGAGGGAGCCAAATGAGAAGGGAGCGTTCGCTATCAGTAACAATTCACTGGGATGAGTCGTTCCAAATCTCTCTGGCTAAAATATATATCAAATGGTATTGATGAATTTAGGATAAGGGCAATCAGGGAGGCAACCTTTTAAAACAAGATTATTTATATTTGTGGTAGCTTTGACCATTGTACCCTCAGGATATCTATTTTTTTGTACAACCCCAACATGTTGTGACTGTTATTGTGTGTGAATTCCTCTGTGTTGTACTTGTTGCAAATTTGTGAAGTTTAAACAAAACATGTCATAATATACCTCAATGACAGTTTGATTGGTCAGTAGACAACAAAACGAGAATAGGGATTTGGCTGTTTGGTTGTTTGCATAAATCGTTTAGTGATACCGACCTGTGGCCTGTTCCATAGAGGAAGCTGAGGACAATTAAAATGCGGTACCCCACATAAAAAATAAAAATAAAAATCATTCAAGAGGTTCCATGAAGGTCAAATCAAGGTCCTACAACCAGACTCTGGTTGTAAAGAGACAATATCTTAGGAACAGGATTTAAACATGAAGTAAACTTAAAAGTAACACAAGAAAGGATAAAACAAGATTTGAATATGTTTAAAAAGCAAAACAAAACAAAAAACTTGGTGATTGTTTGACAACGGCAGAGTATGACGGGTAAGTCACATTTATACTCAATGTTAAAAACAGATACAGAAGGAGGTTTAGGAAAGTTCAGACATGGATGAAACAGATTAAAAGGGGCAGTATCACCACAAAGGGATGGAGCAATGTTGCCAGGATTCGATCAAGATGTGGCAAATATTTTGCAGACACAACAAATTGTCATAAAAATGTTTGACTCTTTACTTTTACCTTCCTGACAAATTAATTTCACTGTAAAAGACCAATGGAAGTACTTAACGTTTTCCGTAAATGGAAGTTTAATGAACCTTTGACCTGAATCAGACCAGGCTAGTTTGCTGGCATAAACTGCCACTATAACTGTGCTTAATTTATGTTGCTTTATGAAACACAATCAGTTAGGGCATTTGGAATGAGTCTGGCTTATTTAGGACATGTCTCTAACAACAGAATCTTCAACTCAAACACTGACAAAACTACCAGAGTGGATAAACTCAGCGGGGATGACCTAGTGAAGGTGAACCAGATGGAGTCAGGGAGAGGTCTATTGTTGGGTGTGCTAGTCAGGTTACAGTTAAAAAAGAGATTATGCCAGAATGTGGTGAACAAGCAGAGAATAGCAATGAATATATGATTTTCATATGAGAATGAAGCAGAGAAAGAGAGCCTAGCAGAACCAAGTGCATCATCTTTCTGTTTAATATTTGTGTTAAATTCTATTTATCACACCAACATGAATAATAAGATATTACCCATGCTAAAGATGACCACTAAACATAAACCGTTTCCTGCTTTGTTTGTGAACATTTTAGAAAGCAGACCATCATTTAGCTTGTATAAGTCCTGTTCATCTTCACAGAGCTGTGGTCCTGACTTCTTGGAGAAGTCACTATGGTAACACATTAGCCTGATATCTCCAATAGTCAAATAAATAGAGACAACCTTCAGTGCAAGTTATGTAACTTGCACTAAATCATTGTAACACGTAATTTTACAATTAATCACGAAAAGCAGCTGCAGAGACATGTGTTTCTCTATGTGTGTCACAGTGATCCAATAATCTGTGATGTCACACTCATCAGAGTAAAATTTAGATTTAATTTAAGAAGATCTGAATGAGGTCTGTATGATGACACAGTGAGAAGTGCTGTCACCCCACAACAAGAAGGTTCTGGGTTAAATTCCTGTCTCTGTAGAGTTTGACTGGTCCCTCTGTCTGCAAGGATTCTCTCCAGGTTCTCTGCCCCCCCACCCCCACCATCTCCAGAAGCATGCACCTTATGTTTTATGCATGCTTACAAATTGTCTGTGTGCGTGGTTGTTCCGTGTGGCTCCACGTTGAGCCACTATTTCATCCAGTTTCATCCATCCTCATCGCCACCGACATACCACAGATGTTGGTTTCGTAGCAATTCTATTGATTTTTTTTTTTTAATATATTTTTTCAAGTGAGTTAAAAGTAATTATTTTAAGTCTTTTTATGTCACCAACAAATAATAATTTAGTTAACACTTTTTAGAATTTATAATTAAACTTGAATTACTGAAGAACTTCTATGTTCCAAAATCAGTCTGTTCATTTCCACAGGATAAACATGGAGATGAGCAAATGGACATGGGCACACTAAATAAACAAGTACAGGAATTTTTTTGGTACACAGGGGGCAATAACCACCACCATGCTTTAACATTTGCAAAATTACCTTGATTACTCCAGTTATGTGACACATTCCAGGCCATATATGAGAATATCCTGTGTTCTTATGCTGAAGTAGCAAGAAAAAACCCTGAGAAAATAGATAAATAAATCTGCATTTTTGTGTGTATATATAAAGGTAAATTCTACAGTACATTAGGGATACCAAGGTGTGATGTCATTATCTGGTCAATGTGGGACCCTGTGCTCATATGTTGTAGCCTGTCATTATTTATTTATAGCAATTAATGAAATTGTAAAGAAATGCAATAAACAAATGTGTTTTTGTGCAGTCAGTTTAACGAATAAAAACCTTTCTCTTTTACATGGAAGTATATCCTTTTTTCAACGAATACATTTAGTCAACATTTTTGAATAGCACATGAATTGCAAGTAGCCTTGAACTTCATCAATATTGCTGAAAATTCCATCAAAGAAGGACCTCACTTGTCAGTCTATTTTTAATTTGCTCAGTACTTTAATATTTCATGACCTTCACATGATTTCTTCTTTTGTGAGATGAGTTTACAGATTGCTGCTTCAGAAGAGAACGTTTTCGTATATGAAAAGCTTTGCTTGTTTGCTTTCATCACATGAAATGTATGTATGTACATCCTTGAAGTAGAAATTCCACTTAGTGAATTCTTTCAGGTTCACAAATATGCTGCTTGGAAGGCAGGGAAGGAATTGGTTCATGGGATTGATACAGAAACAAATTTGTTAAAAACAATATTTCAATCATTTCAAATGAAGGGCAGTAACCTAGCAATTATTCCTAAATATCACAGGTACACCATTACTTGGCCTATAATTAATTATAGCTTATTAATGTGCTTCATATTTTTTTTAAAAATCTTTCAGTCTCCATATGACATATTTTTTGCTGCTGTTCCATGTTCACGTGTTTGCTACTTCACTACTGGTGTTGGGTCGACATAAAGGCTACAAAATGACAAACAAAACACAGCAAAGGAAATTACGCATTTAAATCAGCAGAGAGTTTGCTAATCAAAATGCAATTACAGTACAAGGCAACTAATTCTTATTGTTATTATCAACAAATGAGCCTCAATAAACCATTTGCATAACAAGCATGGTGTTATGCTACCCCATAACCCCACAAACGATCTGTTGCCCAGTTCTCTCCATCCCTTTCTGTCCTCAGCAGCTCATTGCCTCACTGAATGTTAAGTAACATCATTCCCTGATGTCGTCCTCCCATCTTTTCTTTTGTCTCCCTCGTTTCCTGCCATCTTGTACAGTTACATGTAGGATGGTGTTAGCAAGGCCTGAAGATCTGTGCTTTTTAACAGTGGTAAGCAGGTCTTCATGTGGGCTGATGGCTTGGCTGATCTTCTGCTGGACTTCCTCATTTGTGACATGTTGGGTGTAGGGGATACCCATGAGTTTTCTGTAGCATCTCATCTCCATGCTCTGCATTCTCTTCAGCAGCTAAACTATGAGGGTCCAAGTTTCACAATGCATATAGAAAGATTGAGATGATGCCAGACTGATTTTTTGTCTTTCCATATGGGCTTGAGTTTTGCCAGAACAGCCGATGTTTGAACAATTCTGGCAAGAATATCCTGCTTAAATCCTGCTTATATGACAAGCAGCACCCCTTGAACTATGTTTATTATGTCAAACTTAACCTTTATTACACTATGAACGTGCCCCGGCCTTCAGATCACATGATGTTTTTAAACCATTTCTTAACAAATGATGTCAAGTGGATTGCTGTGCGCATGTTTACTTGACAGTATAGATGTGAAACTGTCTTCCAGTTTTTATTTGGAGCCGATTGACCATGGAAAACCGGAGATATGATTGTTTACATTTGATCTAAGACAAGCGGTTCAAATTGCTACTTTTATTGGTATAATCAGATGGCAGGCACCGTATTTCTGTCCATAGAGTCGCCACAGTACCACTGGTACCACACGGTGTTTTTGCACTTCGTTCATATTGCCACTACGCCTAATTCCTCCATTGGGGTATCAGTGAGTCACACCAGGCGAAGCCCCTGACCAACAAGGACTTCCAGATTGAGCTGTGGCCCAGCTTTGTCAGGTGGACATCAGTGGCAGACCAAGCTCTGCCACGTCACGTGGTAAGGAACACTAACTATGTGATGTGGTACTGTCTCATTTTGAACAGAAACTGCTTTGAAGAGTAAGCGTAAGTGACAAAAACTGTATATACTGTAGTTATGTTGGAAACCTATATCAACCTTTTTTGTATTCAAAACCAGATCCATGAGCATGTTTTTGGTTTTTATGTGCAATAAAATACAATTTTTCTATTATTGTATTTGATTGGCCCAACTAACTCCTCTGAAGAGTGGTATAAGTGACACAACCTGTATATAGCAGTGAGGTTTGTGGCTGGTGAGGCACTGATTTCATCATAATTAGATTTACAAAAATATGAACCTACAGTTTAGCTTGGCTGAGGCGGCAGTGGCTCAGCGGTAGAGCAATTGTCTTGAAGACAGGATTGCCCAGCCTTCGGGGGGAGTCCCGCTCCCGCCAGGACATCCATCGGAGTGTGAGCTGACGGTGGGAGGTGTCGGCTCACCTCCCAGCCACTGCCGAGGCACCCTTGAGTAAGGCGCAGTCCCCCCTACAAGATGTTCATTGGGGCGCGATTTATTCACGATCCGTCACTCCGCCTCCCCTGTACCTCTATATGTACCTCTCCGTATTTACTAATTGCATGCCTACAGGACCCTAGTGTGCTGTGTCTGTTTCAGGGGCTGTAACCTGTAGCCAAGTGCTATAATTAACACATACTGTATATGTACTTGAGTGAAGTGTGAAGTGTAAAGAGAATTTCCCCAAGAGGGATCAATAAAGTGTGATTATTATTATTATTATTATTATTATTATTATTATTATTATTATTATTATCATTATTATTATTAGTAGTAGTAGTATTCACCATTTAATTAGCAACAGTGAGTGGGTTATTTTTAAAGTCTCAGAGCAGAATTATTTACGCACACAATTAGCACATTTGATTAAAAAAAACATATGTTTACTCATATGTTCCAGTTACTTATAAATGAAGTCCACGCAGAAACATTTTTGATTTGAGGTATGTAATCCTCCATTATTATAGTAAGGAGAGGGGAGCGGAAAACAAATGAATGGCTGGTCGAGTTTGCTGTCAATTCTTCTACGACCGAAGTAAAAGACTCCTCGGTGAAATCCCTGGGATCACCAGCACCCCCTACAATGAGGCAGGGGAACTGCATGCCTCACTTTGTGCCTTTCCCCAGCCGTTTCAGGAATACTCAACTCAGGAAAGACATTACATACATAAAATTGTTGACAAAAAAACACTGTGCATTATAGAATTTATCTAAATTATGGGAATTCAGTTCAAACCTGTTTGAACATTTTAATAGCAACATATAGAGATGGCATTATGTTCTCACTGTATAGCATGCCAGCACTGCTAGCCGAGCCATTGCGCAATCCATGGTGAGGCATGGCTGGCTGGTGCCTCAGCGCAGGTCTCTTAGTGTTTCAGCGGTAAATGTGAAAATTCAGCGATTTTGAGTAAAAATAACCTAAAACTGGTGACATTAAACGGAAAATAACTTTACAATACTACACATCACTAGATATATATAACCGTTTAATTTATTTCTTCCATTTTTCATTTTTTATTTCATGACGGCAGGTGACGTACCTCCCCTGACCGCACGTCACTGGTATATAGTTATGTTAGAAGCCTATAGCAACTTTTTTTGAGTTCAAAACCAGATCAATGAGCATGTTTTTGGTTTTTATGTGCAATAAAATACATTTTTTTCCATTTTTGACTTGACTCTAAGTCTATTTTGGCCCAACAAACTCCTTTGAAGAGTGACACAAGTGACACAAACTGTATATAGTTATGTTAGAACCGTATTGCAACCTTTTTGGAGTTCAAAATCAATTTGATGACCATGTTTTTGTGTAATAAAATACAATTTTTCCATTTTTCGAATTTGACTGTGTATGTCCATTTTAGGCTCATATGTATTGACATATGGGCCTAAAATGGACATACAGTCAAATTCGAAAATGGAAAAGTTACAAAGTTATACAAGAAAGTTATACTAGTAAAGTTATATTAGTAAGTTATACGAAAATAATATGAGAATATGTGAGCTCAGTGGCGGTCAACAATGGAAATTACATCTTCAGTGCAAATCATGAATTTGACGAGCAAAAGAGCAGATGATAAGGCAAGTAGTAATTTAAATAAACCAATCAGAAGGGAAATAATGTGCATTGCAATATAGAATAGAACTTGTATACTGGGCAATAGACCAATTATATAAACAGACAAAATTGATGTCTTGCATTGAGGAACATATACCAAGAGTATCAGAGGATAAAATGAACAGGGCTAATTAACAGAAAATCAACACAATGATGATGTACAAGGGCTCTTGGGGCTTGGTGAAAATATCAAATGCTGGAACAAAAAAGCATGCTACACTGGAATGAATCTCTGATGTCAGCTTGGGGGCTGGACAGCATCAGTCATTATGAGGGGCTTAATTAGCTATCAAATTTAAATGAAAGCTAATCCATAGAAAGCAGAATATTTGATAAATTGTTGGTAGTCAGAGACAAGGGCACACTGCTTCAAATATTTGTGTCTGATGTTATATTGCAACATTTACTTCTGCAATCACAAATACATGTTTGTGAGAGATTGTGAAAAGAAATGTATAATATGCAATGATGAAAAGATTGAAAGCATAGAAAACCTGAAGGCTGAAAATTATCAGAGTGAATTTTGCTTGTGGTGTTTAACTAGTGTTATCACATGATTTTGTCACTTTCCCTTGGTCATCACAAAAACATTCTGTAATGCCCAGAGTGTTTCCAACCTCTCGCCTGTAAGTCCGGTGGTATAGGCTCCAGCAACCAGAGACCCACAAAAGGGAAGAAGCAAATAAGATGAACAATTTAAATTGGATGGCAGTTTTGTTATCTTTTTTTATATACATATCTTTCAGACAAAATATGTCCCGATGCAGATAATTTTTTAAACAACCAAAATAAAACTCTCCTAAAAGAACTGAACTAGCTGGAGATGAACCTGTTAAATGACCAAGCATTCACCAGTGAACATGCTCTGCAAAATGTGTTGTAATGTCGATGTTTTTTTATGAATGTCAATGTTGAATGTGTGTAGAATGTAGCCACAAGAGGACACAAGCCAGTGTCTTATTGTGCCGGTCCCAAGCCCGGATAAATACAGAGGGTTGCGTCAGGAAGGGCATCCGGCGTAAAACTTTTGCCAAATCAAAGATGCGAATCAAACCTATGACTTCCATACCGGATCGGTCGAGGCCCGGGTTAACAACGACCGCCATCGGCGCTGTTGACCTACAGGGCACCGGTGGAAATTGGATTACTGTTGGTCGAAGAAGGAGAGGAGGAAAGTGCGTTCGCACGAAGAAAGAGAAGAGGAACACCAAGAGTATAGGACTAAGAGTAGGGACGTTGAATGTTGGAACTATGACAGGAAAAGGTAGAGAGTTGGTCGACATGATGCAGAGAAGGAAGGTAGACATACTGTGTGTCCAGGAGACCAGGTGGAAAGGTAGCAAGGCTTGAAGTTTAGGAGCAGGGTTCAAGTTGTTCTATCATGGTGTAGATGGGAAGAGAAATGGAGTAGGAGTTATCTTGAAGGAGGAGTTTGTTAGGAATGTCCTGGAGGTAAAAAGAGTGTCGGATAGAGTGATGAGTCTGAAGCTAGAAATAGAAGGTGTGATATTCAATGTTGTTAGCCGGTATGCTCCACAGGTAGGATGTGAGCTGGAGGAGAAGGAGAAATTCTGGTCGGACCTTGATGAAGTGATGCAGAGCATGCCTAGAAGTGAGAGAGTTGTCATTGGAGCAGACTTCAATGGACATGTTGGTGCAGGAAACAGAGGTGATGAGGAGGTGATGGGCAGGTTTGGTATCCAGGACAGGAACGCAGAAGGACAGATGGTAGTTGACTTTGCAAAAAGGATGGAAATGGCTGTAGTGAATACTTTCTTCCAGAAGAGGCAGGAACATAGAGTGACCTATAAGAGTGGAGGTAGGAGCACACAGGTAGATTACATCTTGTGTAGATGGTGTAACCTGAAAGAGATCAGTGACTGCAAAGTAGTGGTAGGTGAGAGTGTAGCCAAACAGCATAGGATGGTGGTGTGTAGGATGACTCTGGTGGTGAGGAAGATCAAGAGGGCAAAGGCAGAGCAGAAGACAAAATGGTGGAAGCTGAAAAAGGAAGAGTGTTGCATGACCTTTAGGAAGGAGTTAAGACAGGCTCTGGGTGGTCAGGAGGTTCTTCCAGATGACTGGACAACTACAGCTAATGTGATCAGGGAGACAGGTAGAAGAGTACTTGGTGTGTCATCTGGAAGGACAGTAGATAAGGAGACTTGGTGGTGGAATGAGGAGGTACAGGAGTGTATACAGAGAAAGAGGTTAGCCAAGAAGAAGTGGGACACTGAGAGGACCGAGGAGAGTAGACAGGAGTACAGGGAGATGCAGCGTAAGGTGAAGGTAGAGGTAGCAAAGGCCAAACAAGAAGCTTATGATGACTTGTATGCTAGGTTGGCCAGTAAGGAGGGAGAGACTGATCTATACCGGTTGGCAAGACAGAGAGACAGAGATGGGAAGGACGTGCAGCAGGTTAGGGTGATTAAGGATAGGGATGGAAGTCTATTGACAGGTGCCAGTAGTGTGATGGGAAGATGGAAAGAGTACTTTGAAGAGTTGATGAACGTGGAAAATGAGAGAGAACAAATACTAGAAGCGGTTACTGTTGGCGACCAGGATGTAGCAAAGATTAGTCAGGATGAAGTGAGGAGGGCATTGAAGAGGATGAAGAGTGGAAAGGCAGTCGGTCCTGATGATATACCTGTAGAGGTTTGGAAGTGTCTAGGAGAGGTGGCAGTAGAGTTTCTGACTGGGTTGTTCAACAGGATCTTAGATAGTGAGAACATGCCTGAGGAATGGAGGAGAAGTGTGCTGGTGCCCATTTTTAAGAACAAGGGAGATGTGCAGAGTTGTGGCAACTACAGAGGAATAAAGCTGATGAGCCATACAATGAAGTTATGGGAGAGAGTAGTGGAAGCTAGACTAAGGGCAGAAGTGAACATTTGTGAGCAGCAGTGTGGTTTCATGCCAAAAAAGAGTACTACAGATGCAGTATTTGCGTTGAGGATGTTGATAGAGAAGTATAGAGAAGGCCAGAGGGAGCTGCATTGTGTTTTTGTAGATCTGGAGAAAGCTTACGACAGGGTGCCCAGAGAGGAACTGTGGTATTGTATGAGGAAGTCTGGAGTGGCAGAGAAGTATGTTAGAGCAGTGCAGGACATGTGTGAGGACTGTAAGACAGTGGTGAGGTGTGCTGTAGGTGTGACAGAGGAGTTCAAGGTGGAGGTGGGACTGCATCAGGGATCAGCTCTGAGCCCCTTCTTGTTCGCTATGGTGATGGACAGGCTCACAGACGAGGTTAGACAGGAATCTCCATGGACTATGATGTTTGCAGATGACATTGTGATCTGTAGTGAGAGCAGGGAACAGGTGGAGGAGAAGCTAGAGAGGTGGAGGTCTGTCCTGGAAAGGAGAGGAATGAAGGTTAGCCGCAGTAAGACAGAGTACATGTGTGTGAATGAGAGGAACCCAAGTGGAAGAGTGAGGTTACAGGGAGAAGAGATCAAGAAGGTGGAGGATTTTAAGTACTTAGGCTCAACAGTCCAGAGCAATGGAGAGTGTGGAAAAGAGGTGAAGAAGTGTGTACAGGCAGGATGGAACAGATGGAGGAAGGTGTCAGGTGTGATGTGTGATAGAAGAGTTTCAGCTAAAATGAAAGGAAAGGTGTACAAAACTGTGGTGAGACCAGCGATGTTGTTTGGTCTAGAGACAGTGTCACTGAAGAAAAGACAGGAGACAGAGCTGGAGGTAGCAGAGATGAAGATGCTGAGGTTCTCTCTGGGAGTGACCAGGAAGGATAGGATCAGGAATGAGTACATCAGAGGGACAGCACATGTTAGAAGTTTTGGAGATAAAGTGAGAGAGGCCAGACTGAGATGGTTTGGACATGTCCAGAGGAGAGATAGTGAACATATTGGTAGACGGATGTTGAGTTTTGAACTGCCAGGCAGGAGGCCTAGAGGAAGACCAAAGAGGAGGTTTATGGAGGTAATGAGGGAAGACATGAAGGTAGTTGGTGTGAGAGAAGAGGATTCAAAGGACAGGGCTAGATGGAGGAAATTGATTCGCTGTGGCGACCCCTGAAGGGAAAAGCCGAAAGGAAAAGAAGAAGAATGTTGAATGTGTGTAGAATTTAGTACATCCCTCTTCAAAGCGCTGATGTATTGTAATTGTCAGCGTATGTGTCTTTGTTCGTTCGTCCGTTAGTCCACCAAATATCTTCACAACTGTTGCAGATAGTAAGATGAAACAAAAAGCACATTGCTCGGGCGGCAAAGGGGATGATAATGAGATGATTACCTTCCCTTGAGAAAAGTAAGTCAAGGTCACATTTCAACTTTTGTACACTCATGAACTGGATAAGATAGAAAGACGAGGGAGAAGGCCAGTAAGACCATAGATCAAAGCTAGTGCTCTGATCTATGAAAGTAGGTCAGAGTGCAAGCTTTGACCAATGGAAGTAAGGTCAGAGTACAATTTTAAATTCTGGGGTGTCGAGGGATGTTGCAGTCTGTGACTGCCTTGGTTCTTGTGTTATCTGAAAATGTCTGTCTGTATAGGGGCAATGAATCCAGTAATGATACAACATGTTTTGAAGGATTTCTGTATTTCTGTGCACTCTGACAGCCTGAAACCTTTAATTCAATTGTGTCGCAGTAATAATTAATCAGTTGTTGCAAATTGACTGTATTGACTGACAATCTTCGGATTATGAGAAGATATTATATAGTTGCCTTATTTATTTGTATACAATGAAATAGTCATCAACTGTAGTGTTACATGTATGCATTTAGCGACAATGAAAATTGTCTTGCAGCAAATCTTATTGAATGCAATGACCAGTACTGTGGTCATCTTGTAAAGCAGCTACATTAAGCAACTATGTCAACAAATGGTTTAGAGTCTCCCATTTGCAGCTGTGGGACAGTGACAATAAGGCCTTTCCTTCTGTGTAGATATCTTCTCAATGCATTACACACGGGACATTTATCGAGCTAATGATGCCACATGAGGATGAAAGAAATGTGCCTGAAGAAAAGATGCACATTTCCACAAACAAGAGGACAAACAATTTCAAACAACATCACAGGCTACACTGTAGAGTCACTCAGAAATATAAGTTATTTTTGAATGTTTTCTTGCAGTGTTGAAAGATTTGGTGATAGTGATTGGCACTGGAGACAACTGACGGCGATGGGAAATTTTTGAATATTCATTGCATATATATCTTCAGGAAGTGAGTAATAGCAAGACAATAAAATCTGTAATTATATTCACTGGTACCTTTGAATGTGTTCCAAATACCAGGACTTGCCATCAATTCGCTATCCACAGTTTGCACTTTGGCAGTAGTAGTAGGATCAACTTGTGTTTTGTGGCATGTCCAAGTAGAAGACATAAATATCTAGAAAATGCTGCATCCTGTAAGTGAAGCACTGAGTATGTACTAGCTCAGGAGATGTTGTCCTCATTTTTTTTCTTCTTATCTACCTGTGAAGGCTGAGAGACTTTGCTTTATATGTGTTAGATTTAAAGACAAAGAGCGATGTTATGTGACACACATAATCCCAGGAGTGTTCAGATACTCAGGGAATCTATTCATTTTGTCTTTTCAAATAAATACTTCTCTGTGAAGAGAGTTTGTCAGTATAGTGTAGCCTATAATAATCTTTGGTGGAATGAATGAATGAAATTTATGTTGGTAATTCATATTTTTCACATTAAAAAAAAACATATTTCAATTGAATTAATAATAACCAAAAAAGGACAGGGCTGAAGCACATTGCTTATATAAACCCAACTTGATTAACACAACTTAATCACAACAACAACATCAACATTATTTTGGTTTTTAATAACATTCACATAAATTGAATTATTCACCACTATCCATTGACTTCACCTCAGCAAATTTAAAAACATTTATAACCATCGATTAAGTCATATTTAATTTTTTTCTTGAATTTGGACAGAATTTCTATCCACTTAAATTCATCTTCCAAATCATTCCAGTTTCACTCCTAGTACAGACACACATCTTTGCCTGACATTTGTTCTTACTTTAACAGACTCAAATCGTAATAAATCTCGGAGGTTATATGTGCTTTTTCTTAGTTTGTAAAAGGATTGAATGGTTAAAGGAATGTCCTTATTTACAATTCGGAATACAATTTTTAACATATTTAACTTTATAATATCTATAAATTTCAATCGATTTGATTTTATGCAAAGTTCATTATTATGTTCATGAAACCGTACTTTATTAATTAGTCTTATTGCCCTTTTTTTTCAAATTTAATCAGATGATCTATATACTGTATGTTTTACATGTGTTTCCCCAGATTTCACAGCAGTAGGAAAGATATGGAAGCACAAGTGGCGAATACAATATGTGCAGACATTTCTTATTCAATATGTATTTAGTTTTATACAATATACCAAGTGTCTTTGATAATGTATTCCTGATATACTGTATATGTTGCTTCCAGCAGATCTGATGATCTATGATCACTCCCAGAAACCTTGTTTCATAAACCCTTTCAATTTCAATACCATTCCAAATCAATTTGACCTCTGTGCTTGAATTGTTGTATGCAAAAATCATGAATTTGGTCTTTTTCTCATTTAAAGATAACTTATGTTAATCAAACCATTTTTTGATTTAAATTCTTAATTCTAAATTTTAATTCTCTGACTCCACCTGGGAAATTAACTGAGAAATGCCCGGTCCTGAGCAATACATATTAGTATCATCTGCAAAAATTTCCAGTTTTAAAATTTCAGAAACTTTGCATACGTCATTTAGATACAAAATAAATAATTTAGGCCCCAAGACAGAGCCTTGGGGTATTCCACAGGTGATTTTTTTTTTCTGTTGTGATGCTATTCCATTGATTTTCACATATTGATGTCTGTTTCTTAAATAACTTTTCAACCAACAATTTACAACTCCTCTGGTACCACAGCAGTCACATTTCTGTAAAAGTGAATCATGGTCAATAGTATCGAACGCTTTACGTAAATCAATAAAAAATCAAATTGTGTTTTCTTTGTTATCTTTGTTCTTTGATACATTCTCAATAAAATCCATCACTGCAAGGGATGTTGATCTAATGTTGCGGAATCCATACTGTTATATTTACCCAAAAAACCCTCTAGTTGATTGATGAACATTTTTTTCTAATATTTTTGAAAATTGATCTAGAAGAAACCGGCCTAAAGTTGTTTTACTTGTTGTTTGTCCCCATCTTTATAGATTGGTAGGACTTTAGCCAGCTTCATGTTATCAGGAAATATTCCATTTTTAAAAGAACTGTTGCAAATGTAGGTAAGAGGCTTAAATACAGAGTGGATCACCTCTTTAATCATTGCCATATCTATATTATTACTATCTGTAGATTTCTTGCTCTTACATTTTCTTACTACCTCTAACACATCACTGTCGCACACTGGTCCAAGATACACGAAATTTGGATTCTTGTCAATGCCAAGATTTTCATCTGCAACCTTGTGGTATTTGCCTTGCTAGACTTGGGCCTACATTAACAAAAAAAGCATTAAATTCATTGGCACTTTCATTTGCATCACTGATTACCTTTATTTGTTATTTGTTTTAAGGGACGTTTAGGGTTGTGTTGGTCAATCACTTCCTTAATGACTGACCAAGTTGCCCTAATAATTGTTTTAAAACTTTGGAGTTGCAGAATGTAGTAATTTTGTCTCTGTTCTCTTATAATTGATCTCAGTTGTTTCTATATTGTCTGTACTTTCTTTTATTTTCTACTGTTGGAAAATGAATGAATTTTTTATATAGCATTTTTTTCTTTCTGCATGTTTTTTCCAGTCCACTTGTCATCCATTTCTTGTCTGCTTTTGTGTTTCACTTTAATTTTCTTACTTGAACAATAATAATCATAAATTGTCAAGAAATAGGTTATATGAGTCATCAGTGTCTTCCACATAAACCTCACTCCAGTCATGTTTCTTTAAAGCTTCCAGTGCATTAGGATGTCTTGTTCTATGTAACGTATAAACTTCTCCTTTCTTTATCTTTAAATTAAATTCAAATATGACAAAAACTGGCAAATGATCACTTATATCTGTCAGCAATAATCCACTCTTAAATTTTAGGTCAGTTAGATTAATATATTATCAATCAAAGTTGCACTGCTGCTAGTTATTCTACTTGGTTTAGATCAGTGGTTCTTAACCTTGTTGGAGGTACCGAACCCTGCCGGTTTCATATGCTAACTCACCGAACCCTTCTTTCGTAAAAAAATTATTTTTTTTAAAAATTCAAATTCAAGACATAAGTACAGTATTTTACGCACTATAAGGCACACTGGATTATAAGGCGCACCTTCAATGATTGCCCTTTTATATATATATTTAAAAAAAATCATACATAAGGCCCAGAAATGACGGAATTGCCCTTGTATTTTAAATGAACTATGGAGTGAGTGATTCACAAAATAACCTGTCACATTTTTGCCGACTAAACACCCGACACATCGTGTCAAGACAAAACTTTGTGTCAAGACAAAACATCGTGTCGGGTGTTTTGTCTTGACCTCCGTCTCCGTCGAACCCCTGAGACCGACTCACTGAATCCCTAGGGTTCGATTGAACCCAGGTTAAGAACCACTGTATTAGAATGTATTAGCAACCAAAGTTCCAAGCCAGGGGGTGTAAAAGTTGTGCATGCAAACAACATATCTGCATGTTTTCCTTTTCACACCACACAATATGTAAACAGATCACAAATTTCATCTTGTCTATTTAGGTTAAATGCAACTCTTTATGAAATGAGGTTAAGGCTTGAAGTTTCTCACTTCTATTTGCAAATAATCCAAATTGAAATTGCATATCAGCCTCACAGAAATAAACCAGGAATGATTCACTGAAAACATGCACTGAACAAAAAACATATTTTCTGCTTTATTATTTAGTTGCTAATTGTGTTTGTATATTTGTATAGTATGTCATCTTTATTATGTATGAGCAATTTATATTCAGATATACTGTTCAGCACAATTACCAGAACTAGAATGAACAGAATGTGAAGGTGAGGGTGGTCAATAGTGTATTGTACAATTGTTTGTATCTGACAATTGCAGTCAGTGAGAGTTTACTATTCTATAAACATAATCTATTTGTTAAGAGGGTTCCAGAATATCCAGATGTTTCTCCTGTCATATACTGAACACTTTACTATTATAATCAATGTGTATCTACATATATGAACTGAAAATTAATCACACTGTTGGATAGCATGTGTGACCTCATGGATGCAAATTCATCCCAGATAAACTGGGAGAATTTAACCAGTATATCCAAATGAAAAAAGTTCTCTGGTCTTCCAAGAATAAGTGTCAAGGTGCCTTTTGAGCCACTAAATTAAGTGACCTATAATAAAGGCTGTCACCTGAGGACTGAGGCATAAGTACAAAAGTGTGGATGTGACCAAGGAAAGGAGCTTATTAACTGAATTAAATAACAATTTACTTTAATAAACAAGTGTACTGCCTATAAATTATATAAACGCTGAAGATGCACAGCTAAGTAACCAGCTTAAGCCAGAGTGGAAAAATTAGTGAGATTTTATAGCGTGTGTAAAATGCTGACAATAATACAGCATAAAGGAGGTTGCTGTGACAACAGAATTAAAATGGCAAAAAAATGTTTTAAATTCAGCTTTCAGATTTGAATTTAGTTCCATAGGCAATTAAAATCCTTACATAGTACATAAAATTTATAAGACATATGTTCAATATAGAAATATCTGTAGTCCTTAAAGTAGAAATACATACCTGACTTACAAACATTTGTAAACATGAACAATATCTGACTACTGTAGTTCCCCTTTCTGTCGCAACTCACGCCAAGCAACACCGCTCAGTATGTGCATCTCCAACACTCATCTCCCCCAGTTCATTCTTGTATGTGTCTATGTGAGCATTGCATTGACTTCATACTCCCTTGGTTACTTCACTGTATATCATGGATGATAAATCAAATGCTAGTGCTAAAGTACTGGCAAAAAGTATACGGCATGCGATGATAGTGGTAGTAGTGATGATCTCTCCGATGACAACTCTGCCTCTCTTTGGCAATAACTCCACCCACATCCTCCTCTTCCTTTATTATAAGGGTAAGTTCCTTATGATACTACAGTATTTCATTTAATTTGTGTGTTGTTGTTATGTCCCCTAATTGTTTCTGGTAAATCTTGGGGAATAATTATTTCTTATTCAGAGCAGTAATGGCATTTACATGACCTCAAATTACAAATTCATTCATCTTTTTTCTTGCACTGTTTCCGCTTTTTGTGGGTCAAGGTTGTGTCGCCAGTGCACCGCGGAGCCACATGAAAGACAAACAACCATTCACACAAACACTTGCACCTATGGGCAATTTTGAGATGACCAATCCACCTAAAGTGTTTGATTTTGTAGTTGGGAGGAAACTAGAGAGAACCCAGAAAGAACCCACACAGACACAGGATGAAAATATAGAAAGTTTTTAATAGTGCATAAGATGATAAAATGCTAAACCAAAACAAAAGTTTTGGTTAAGCATTCCCCTGTTATATACTCCTTAGTCAAGACCAATATTTTTTTGTATTCTTTTTGGATTTTATTTTAATAACTCTAATGAAGGAATGATTCGCCAATTATATAATTCATTATGGCCACTAAATATCCTTCCTCTTATTGTCCTCAAGTTTACATTTATGCATGTTAAACAACTGATGTTAATGAGGGCCTGACCTCATCAGATGTACTCACTAGTTGCATCACAAGTGAAGTACTGGTGTTGAAAACACGACCAATCCTGCTCTGACACAGATCAGCCGATGATGTCCCATTGATCTTCATACAATAATAATAGCTTGGATTATTTTTCAGAACAATTGTACTCCCTCTCTGACTGAACCATGCAAACACTCAAGATAATGTGACCACATTAGGTTTTGTCACTCCTTATGGAGACAGTGATTTTAATTTGATTTGTGTGTGAGTCATTTCATTAGAGATATGTCCCTGTATGAAAGGAGGACAGTTGATGAAACCAGTCTCATGGCATCATTTTAAAAAGTTCAAACTTCAAAATGGTCATCATTATTACCAAGAGGTGTCTTTCAATGATCCATAATAATTGATGAAGTTATGATAATCTCATCCTTCAGAACTGTGATCAGAATTGCCTCTCACGTTCCCAGGTGAATTGATGATGAAACAAATTGTAGTAAGTTGCATGTGCAAATTAAACTCGTTTGCCATTTAAGTCTAAGATAACATGGACGACCATATGACTAAAAAGTGTGATTTTGTCTCATTATTTTTTGCCATTTTACTTTAAATGCATCAGAAATGCAGTGGATGAATACCTTCACCTTGGTCAGGACAAGACAAACTTTGAGATGGTGCTGTTATTCTCTTTGATTCCCTTGGAAGGTTGTGTGAGGGTATGTGCTTGGAAAGTAAGTAACTCAAAATCAGAAAAGTCAGCCTAGTTAAGAACAGAATATTAAAAAAAAAAAAAAATACATGGATGGTGCTGGCTCATAACACTCCAGAGGCCTGTACCATAAAGCTTGATTAACCTAGCCGGGCTTCCTCTTACTTATCTGGCTTCACTTACCGAGACATCCGCCCTCCGGATTTTCGGTACCATAAAGCCGGCTATCAACTCACTAATTCAATTCAGGCTTGTCCACTCTAGATTTGTGCGCACTCACATAAAAAGGGCAGAGGTTGCTGCATGCAACCAATCGCAAACATGCACCAAACTGGCCCGAGCCGCATATTTCACAACAGAGGACCAAACAATAATAATTAATAAATACGTGCAATACAAATCAATAATCCAGGCAAAAAGCAACACAGTTGCAGCTGCCAAATGGCGCAAGGATCGCTGGCTAAAAAATTGCTGACTGTGTCAATGCGGAAGTTAGTGCCATTATAATATTACTTCCCCACCATGACTGCACTTGTATATCTGACTACAGTAACATTTGTGTGTTCCATAAATGTATGTGTATACGACATTTTTTGTTATGGCATGTAATTGTAGCCCCCGCGACTTTATGAATAGCTCTAGATACTGTGTTCTTCCCGGGGTTTTCGGCATCGCCAACAGAATACATAAAAGTACCTATGAATGAATGAATGAATCCATGATTTACTTAAACAAATAATTTATTAATGGCATTTTATCTGTGGCTTGCTTGTAACCCATCCAACGAGGGATTCAAGGACATCATAATAATTACGAACATCACTAAGAAATATATTAACTATGACAAAAAACCTCAGTGCAACGCACACTGTCTGCGGGACTGTCACCGTGTGGTTGCGGTGCGTTACATTACTGATGTAAGGCTCCAGTAGCTGACAGATGTAATGTAACCCCTCTCCCTAAAACCTGTACCTTTCGTACTGTGATTGTTCAGGCAATTCGAACGGATTACATCCATCCATCCAGAAACACCTCCCTAGGGGGATGACCCGGAGGCATCCGCACCAGATGCCCAAACCACCTCAACTGACTCCTTTCCACACGAAGGAGCAGCGACTCTACTCTGAGCCCCTCGCGAACAGCAGTGTTTCTCACCTTATCTCTAAGGGAGACACCAGCTATCTGTCTGAGAAAGCCCATTTCAGCCGCTTGTATCCGCGATCTCGTTCTTTCTGTCATGACCCATTGCACATCACCATAGGTGAGGGTAGGAACGAAGATTGAATGGTAGATGGAGAGCTTTGCCTCTCGGCTTAGCTCCCTCTTTGTGACAACAGTGCGGTAAAGCGACTGCAATACCGCTCCTGCTGCCCCAATTCTCCATCCAATCTCACGCTCCATTGTTCCCTCACTCGTGAACAGGACCCCAAGATTAAACTCCTCCACTTGTGGAAGGACCTCATTCCCCACTCGGAGAAGGCAGTCCACCGGTTTCCTGCTGAGGACCATGGCCTCAGATTTGGAGGTGCTAATCCTCATCCCCGCCGCTTCACACTCAGCTGCAAACAGCCTTAAGGCATAGGGAAGTGACCCTCTCAACCACCGGGGTAAACTCCAGCACAGCGGCGCTCAGCTGGGGGCTTGTGAGTATCCCCACACCCGCCCTGTGCCTCATGCCTGACGCAACTCCGGAGTAAAACAAGGTCCACCCCAATCCAGGAGTTTGGATCCAGAACCGAGGCTATGCATGGAGGTAAGCCCCACCAGATCCAACTGGTAACGCTCCATCTCCAACACAAGCTCCGGCTCCTTCCCCACCAGTGAGGTGACATTCCACGTCCCCAAAGCCAACTTCTGCCGCCTGGGTCTGGTCTGTCGTGACCCCTGTCGTCACTGCCACCCATATGGTAGCACACCCGACCCCATCGGTCTGCCCTGCGGGTGATGGGTCCACAGGGGTTCGAACGGATTACAGCGATCTCTAAATATTCTCTCATGCCTGAGCGCTCTTCGCACAAGCTGTGCAGCAAGATCCACCGGGTTCTCATAAAACGGACAGCCCATTTTCCAAGAGAACTGATTGGTCAGTAGGTGGGGCTGTTATACCTGCTGAGCTCTGATTGGTCAGTAGGTGGGGCTGTTATACCTGCTGAACTCTTAACCTGAACTTATCCTGCTCCGGAGCAGGTTAGGTGCTCAGCATAGGTTACCGCGACAACATAGCTTGATAGAAAGTCAGCCAACTTTATGGTACCGAAAAGCCAGGGTTAAGCCTGAAGTTATCTCGCTAAGACGTAATCCAGCTGTATGGTACAGGCTTCAGTTTTGCAGCAGAGTTATGCGGTATTTTACAGGAACAGGCTGAAGCGTGAACCTCTATCCTCTACCACATGCATTACTGGTATGTGACCGAAAAGGTACAAGGTGAAAGCATCTTTCATGCTCTTCTAAACAAGAAAATAGACACCCCTTACTCTCATTAAACTTTCTTTTCTGCATTTGAGAACCTATAAAGAGCAACATGTTTACATGCAAAGTATGACAGGCATATTCACATAACTTGTACTCTGTGTATAAATATGAGCATTTTGTAATATTTGAAAGAGAGGATAATCAAAAGACAATAACAGAATCATATAATACTCCAATGCATCAGGGTTCAAAATGTGTCAGATTGATATTCAGGTGTAATTCACATTGCAGACATACATCATGGAATGCATACAACTGGTATGTAATTCATAGAAATATTGTGCCTTCAGTTTTGACCCTCAAACTCATTTATTGCAGTTTGTTGCACAAAATTTAAAGTAAAAAGCAAATGTGTGCAATTTAGAACGCAACTGCTCTCATGTAGCTGTGCTCTCTCCCTTTGCAATACAGTGGACAGGGGGTCACGTTGCAAAATATGAATCATCCTAGTCCTCATCCTGGTATATCTTGCGTAGTTGACATAATGGACTTATTTGAAATGATCTATGCCACTCCTGGAATGCAGATGAGAGGAGGCAGCAGCAGCGATAGGCAGGGACATGAAGCTGTGGTCACATAGCCTTTAGTATGCACAGGAAATAACATAAACACTCACATCCCATCACATCAAATTCAGGTCTATTCAAGACTAATGTATCAGATTTAACACAATGTACTAAATAATCAGCCTTTTGAAATACAATGGAGACACTTTCGGATTTGCATACATGAGTCAACTTTCATTCCTCACGATTTGTCATCCATATCATCATCATATCAATTTGCTTCTGTATGTATAGTATAGGGACCTGTTTCTTTAACGCTAGATAAACAAACAGATCACAAGATCTGTTGTCACATGATAGTAGTAGTAGTAGTAGTAGTAGCAGTAGTAGTAGTAGCAGTGGTAGCAGTAGTGACAGACTGACAGACAGACATAAATGTCTAAAAAAAAGGAAATATCATTTGGGTTATTTGAATGTAATACTTTACTGACAGGGTGGCATGGTGGCGCAGTGGGTAGCGCTGTTGCCTCACAACACAGGGTCCGGGTTCGAGTCCCACTCTGTGCGGAGTTCGCATGCTCTCCCCGTGTCTGCATGGGTTCTCTCCGGGTTCTCCGGCTTCCTCCCACCTCCAAAAGTATGCGCTTCCCAAATTGACCGTAAGAGTGAGTGTGTGTGTGTGACTGATAGTTTGTCTCTATGTGGCTCCGCGGTACACTGGCGTCGTGCCTGGGGTGTCCCCCGCCTCACGCCCTGAGACTGCCGGGATAGGCACCGGCTCCCCCGCGACCTGCTTAAGCGGATTAAGTGGATTAAGTGGGTTAAGAAAATGATTGACTGACTGACTTTACTGACAATTAAAGAAAATGAACAAATGCAGTACATGCTAAACTACAGTATATGTGCACGATTGGCAAACTATTTAACCTAATTACTACATATCTTCATTTTTGTAATACATATTTATCTCCATTTAGAAGTGGTCAATGAAGGAGGTATTGACATAAAACACGCCATGCTGTGCCTTATTGAAAGTGAATTTCAAGCCAACCAAAGAACATATAACAGATCCTTTTAATCAAGTACCTGCAAAACTGTGTTTGTTTCATTCTAATAACTTCCAGTTAACAAAGCTCAATGCTGTCAGTTACAAATAAAGTTGTTTGGTGAGCATATTCAGTTGGCCTGCAGGAGAGGTAGCAAAGGTGTTTAGAGTGGAGGGTGTGAAAATGAAAAGTTGAGCGTAGACGAGTAATATTTCACAGTCCTGTTTTGTCTGGTGGCAGTTATCAGCAGCTGCCAGTCTGATAATTGCTGCTTGAGGCCTTGTGCTGCTCCTTCAAGTCTGCAAAGTCTGCACTGACAGCCCAATTCAAGCCTTCAGCCATGGGAGCTGCTGCCTGCTGCTATGTAGCTGTTGGGATAACACTGGCTTTCATTTGATATCATAGTACAGCCGAGTGTGTCAAGTGCTTACTTGAAACAGTCTTGCAGAGTTTGCCTTTCTCAAAAGAGTGACAATGTGTAACCAACATGCCATGCTTTTCGAACATAGTGTATAATAAATGTCAGCGCATTTTTCTTGCTCTTGTGAGTGGCACAGTTGTCATCAGGTAGTCATAACATACATATTCCCTTTGAACCTCAAATATTTTGACCAAACTGAACCTGGCAAGATATTTTTCCAAGGTTATTTGTTAACCTTTAAACAAGTCACTACAGTCTAGGAGCATGTGCATATGAGGAAATACTAAGGTGAAATCGACTGAGGCAGAAAGTGAAAGAAAAACGACAGGAATTTTCTTTGATTTAAAACCTGACATTCCTACTTGAGGAGTTGTGGCTGTGTTGTGTACAATCAACATGCTCTGCCACTTAGCCACCAGATAACTGATGTTCCACTCCCCTCATAACCAGAAGCTATCAGTCTAAGACTTCTGCTTGTATCTTTCCTGTCGTCTCTCAAGTAAATTACAGCTCAGCGTTTTCAGATAGCTTTGTGCTCTTCCTCTGCCCTAGCTCTCATTCTCCTTTGTCCTTCAGTTCTCCCTTTTCTATATTATTTTATTACATCCTGCTTCAAAGCTGTGATGTACTGTAATTGTCAGCGTTCGTGTGTTCGTGTGTTTGTGTGTTCGTTCGTCCATCCGTCCGTCCGTTTGTATATCCACCAAATATCGTCGCAACCATTGCAGATAGAAAGATTAAACAATAAGCATAATACTCAGGTGGCAAAGGGGATGAAAATGAGATGATGACCATAACCTTGAGAAAACTAGGTCAATGACAAATTTCAACTTTTGTACAGTCAGGAACCGGATAAGATAGAAAGACAAGGGAGAAGGCCAGTCTAAGACCATAAATCAAAGCTAGTGCTTTGATCAATGACAGTAGTTCAGAGTACAAGCTTTGATCTTTGACCCATGCAAGTAGGTCATGGTAAAAATTTGAAATTCAGAGGTGTTGCATTAAATAGAGTGTATTTATATAGAATATCACTAAATATTTATATAGAATAATAATTTAGAATGTAGAATAATTTTACTATTTAAACTAGTGTGTACATCTCTGTCCGTGAAGCATGCATGGCAAAACTATGGTACTAGAATAAAGTGTAATTGTACATCCACCACAGTAGGTGGCAGTGGTGCTTTCACAACCATGTGTAGTTTTACATTAATTTTAATTAATTTTAATTATTAGAATTAATGGCACATTACAGGGGGCGTATTAGCTCTCCCGCTATGGTGTTTTTGGTTTTTTGGACCAAGAATGCACACACACACACACACACACACACACACACACACACACACACACACACACACACACACACACACACAAACACACACACACATACAGCAAGGAACATACATGGTGAAGAGTGCGGGTACAAAATGCTCACTTATTTCTTTGGAGGTTGTCAGAAAACAAGCTCTTCTGTGTGGAGTTTGTATGTTGCCCTTGTGTCTGCGTTGGTTCTCTCCAGGTTCTGGCTTCCTCACACCTCCAAAAACATGCATTTCAGGGTAATTGGTCAGTTCCAAATTGAGCGTAGGTGCGGGTTTGCATGTGAGTGGTTGTTTGTCTTTTTGTGGTGCCGTGGTGCACCGGCAGATAAAAAGATGAATGAATGAATGAATGAAAGTAAAGTAGTAGATGGATGTATCATCAGGGTGGCAGTGGGTAGTACTGTTGCCTCACAGCAGGATCTTTAGTTTCTCAAAGTTCCTCCCACCTTCAGAAACATGCAGCTTAGTTGAATTGACCATGCCAAATTGTTCTTAGTTGTGAATTTGTGTGAATGGTTAACTTTCTTTCATGTAGTACTAAAAATAGCCGGCATTTCATCTGGGTTGTACTCTGTCTGTCAGTGGGGAGAGGATCCACCAGAACCCTGGATCAGTGCCTGAAGATAATACAATTGTGGTCATCTCATCTTCAAGATAAATGAATACTTGAATGAACGCATTGCAAAATATTGCAATGCCTAAACAACATTGGTCAGCAATTATTTGACCATCCAAAAGCATGTGACAAAGTCTGCAGACATCCCAAATGTGGCTGTAAATTTTTGTAATTTCCTAATCATCATTATTATGTTGGGCTGGAAACATGCCTGCTCATCAGTGTTTTGTTTTAGTGTACTAAGTTGGAGGTTGTGTAATCTTAAAATGTAGCAGTTAGTCCCAGCTTCCTGGTTTCATGTCCTTTCCCCATTGTGAATGCACAAAAAGCTACAGATAACTATGTGTGGGTCCTTTCAGCAGTGTGGCTACCTCTGGTTTTTAGTTAGATAGTAGTGGATAACCCCTCAGGAGGAAGGTCCAACCCGATTCTGTAGCTAATAACATAGAATAAATGTATGGGTTTGTACTCTGTAATTCAATACATTCCAAAATTGAATAGCCTCTTCCATGGCCACAACCATCCACCAAGACCACCAAATATTTTAAAGATGTTGGGCTATAATGAAATGGAATGAAAATCAGAAAAGTTATAAAACAGGCATATGTAATGAATTAAATAATTTGAAGCATTTGAGTTTCATATCAGTTGCTTCTTTTCCCTAAAGTTGAAATCAACTGGACTAATTCGAATGTCATCTTGTTTAACTGTTTGAACTGCTTAATGCGATTTTAGTGTTTTTTCTCCAACTAACTGCACGAGCTTTGAAAAAAAAAGCTGTTAATTAGAGGTGATTGAACTGCATCGTCCAGCTTTCATTAGAGGCAGCACAGCCAGAAATAGAAGGGTCGACTGGAATTAATTACACCAAATGTCACATGGCGAAGAATTAGAGAGACGACAGCCCATCTCTCAGGGTATAATGATAAAATTTTAATAATTACTCCCACAGGAAAGAATCCATCAAAATAGGAGAGAGTGTAACATACTATAGTTTTGAATTGTGAATTTCATATTAAGATAGCATGCATCATATTGTCCAAAATATGTGACATTTGTAAGGAATATTCAAATACTCCTTTTGGAGATGTCACAGGACTTATTTTGGATTAATTGTGATGCAGTGAAGACACCATGACTCAGTTGGGTTGTTTTCACACCAGGATCACAAGTCTCTCCCACTTGAACACAGAGTTAATTAACAGGTGGCCCTGTGACAGTTGTTTTGACCTGTTTTAGAAATTACCTTTTATTCATTTTTCAGGGTTTGTTTATCACTGTTAACAATGGATTAATTGGCTGGTTTCATCTTTAATTACAACCACATTCACTTTCTCCAAAAATCTCTACAAACATGAGTAATTAATCCTCTTACAAATTTAGAAAATTTAGCACTAAATTAAATTCAATGAGATGATTTAAAAGCAAGACATGGATGTAGTGCACATGCATTTTAGTGACAAATAAAGTAGATTTAAATGAATGAAAGGAAAGTATAAATGTTAAATATTTCACATTAACACAGTACATAAACATTTAAGATGACAACTCCATATAAGCCATTGTGGAGATGCAGTTTGCCATTTTAAAATTGCAGTTTCCATTACTGCTCCCTGGTGTTCAAATTGACAATTTATTTGCAGCCCTATATGTGCTATAGACAGGTGTTTTATCTGCAGTATGATAATAGTATTATGCAATAGCAGGGTTCTGCTTCGGGTGATACAACAATTCTTTGAAAAACAATATTGACATTGTTTATGTCACTGCAGGCCAAGTTACGTGCAGATTTTTGTCAGTTTTCAAACATTCTTTAAATTTGGGTTTAATTTCCTTTTTTGACTGAAAGCTCAAACTTCCCCCATTTTTCCTGTTAGTACAATGTTTTAAATGCATAAAAATAAGACCGGGTCTATTCACTCAAAACTCTTTTCATTCATTTCATATTTCTTCATCGTACATGATACAGCTGTTGCAACGTAGCACTTGTTCTTACTGTGAAGCAATCTGTCTCAGGTATGTCTGTCTGCTTCACAGGCATCCTCTCACTCATTCTCTCCTCCACTCCCCAGATGAGCAAAAGCGCCTCATTTACTCAGGCTTCAAAGACGTTGCCTTCTCCCCCATATGATTTTGTTTCCCATGGGGGGTCTGTCTTTCCCTTTGAATCCCAACCAAACAGGCTTTGATGGCATCTTTGTGTCTTACATGAGTAGACTATATTCCACTGAGAAAATATGCATGCTCCAATATACCAGTCATGAAATGAAATGGAAAATATTTCAAACTTGGCACCAGACAAGTTTTCATAAAGGACATTGGTATTTTTGCACAGTTTTGTTGGATATTACTTGCTTAGTTTACATTTATGTTACTTATCAAGGACAAAAAACATCCTTAAATTAATGTTATTATTGTGACGTCCTTTGGAAACATTCTTAAATTGTATATAAATTGACTAATTGCCTGAAAGGTAACAATGTTGGTTTTGTGCAAAATGAAAGGCTGATTGTTCACTAGAGGAAAAATCGTTCAAATAAAGACAACAGCTTGAATGACACCATCATTCACCAGGAAGTAACTGTTGTTTTCCCAATGTTGTCTTCTGGATTTATATACTGCAGTAAACTGCTTGCAGAAAATTAGCGGCAGTTTTATCAATCCAGTTAAAAGTTAAAAGTCAATGTAACTCTGTGATGGTGATCACAACTTCACCTTAAAGACAAGGAAGAGTTTACAGAAAGTAATTATGGGTGGTTACCTGCATGACTGATAGTTTGTGTCTGTTTGACAGCTGAGGATAATTGGTGATTTTTTGACTAATTCAATAATGCACATTATTCCACTACAAATGTATAGATATTATAACAATGATGATTTGGAAGGGAAAAATATATAACATAATCCCATGTTGTGAAGAAACCACATAGGAAAACAGTGACTAACGCATTATACTGTATATTATTTCCTATTTTATTAACATTTGTGTGTTCCATAAATGTATGTGTGTACGACATTTTTTGTTATGGCATGTGATTGTAGACCCCTCGACTTTATGAATGGCTCTACATACTGTGTTCTTCCCGACGTTTTCGGCATTGCCAACAGAATATATAAAAGTACCTATGAATGAATGAATCAATCCATGATTTACTTAAACAAATAATTTATTAATGGCATTTTATCTGTGGATTGCTTGTAACCCATCCAACGAGGGATTTAAGGACATCATAATAATTACGAACATCACTAAGAAATATATTAACTGTGGTAAAAAGCCCCAGTGCAATGCACACTGTCTGTCAGCGCGTGGTTGCAGTGCGTTACATTACTGATGTAAGGCTCCAGCAGCTGACAGATGTAATGTAACCCCTCCCCCCAAAACCTCTACCTTTCATACAGTGATTGTTCAGGCAATTCGAACGGATTACAGCGATCTCTAAATATTCTCTCGCGCCTGAGCGCTCTTCGCACAAGATGTGCACCAAGATCCACCGGGTTCTCATAAAACGGACAGCCCATTTTCCAAGAGAACTGATTGGTCAGTAGGTGGGGCTGTTATACCCGCTGAGCTCTGATTGGTCAGTAGATGGGGCTGTTATACCTGCTGAGCTCTAATCCTGAACTTATCCTGCTCCGGAGCAGGTGAGGTATTCTGCATAGGTTACCGCAACAACGTAGCCCGATAGAAAGTCAGCCACCTTTATGGTACCGAAAAGCCAGGGTTAAGCCTGAAGTTATCTCGCTAAACCGTAATCCAGCTTTATGGTACAGGCCTCTGGTCGGGAACCAATGGGGATTTTATGAGAACTAAGCCAGATCGGTTTTGGTGAGTTTTGTGTTTATTTTCATGTATTTTCACCGTGTTGTACTTTTTTTTTCTCTGACAGAGAGCTAACGCTAAAAACGTAGCTGTTTACAAAGAAATGCTCCGTCATAAACTGTTTACCAGCAAATATTTTGGGTTTATGAAGACTGTTATAAAAGTCTGTGAAATCTGTGTAAATGAAAGCTCTGTGCAGTAATTAGCGTGGGAGACGGAGCCGTGGGATCAGAAAGACCGCTCCGCTGCCATTTTGAGTTGAAAAAACACCATAGCAGTAACGTTGCAACTCAGAGACTGTGAAGCATTTATTTGTGTGATTTGATGATTTAAAAATAGTTTTAATGTGTTTATGGCCTGTTACGCAGGTCAGATTTTTTTTGCTCGGTCGGAGCGAGGATTGGTCCTCCATGTGCAGGCGTGCACATCCACAGAAGGGATTCAAGATGGCGAGCCAGACCCAGACCTTCAAGTTGAGGGGAATCTTCTTCGTGTGGTAACTCGCTGCCAGAGTGGAAGGAGTATCAGGAAATAGTTTGAACTGAAATGAACAGAACTGGGAACTGACCGAACTATTATTTTTTGGACTGAATCAAACTGAAACTTTTCATTGAACTGAACACTTGAATTCCCATTTGGACTTGAACTTAAATTTAAAATGCTATACTTTCATCTTCATATGTTTATATTTCTGAATGTGATTTGAATAACTGTGGTCCACTTCAATTTATTTGGGTTTTGAAGGTATTCGCTTACCTGTAAAAAGAAAAAAAGAGTTAACTCAGGAAGGAAAATAGGAATCCTAAAATAGGTGCAACCTAAGAAAAAGAGACTGGTCTAACTAAGTCAAATTAGCCTGACTAAAATAACCTAGAAGAAATAAATTAGATTGGGTTTACTAAAATAAACTAGATGAACGAAAGAACAAAAAGAAAGAGTGAAATACTTTTTCATTTATACTTACCATACTATTGAGAACCCGCAAGGTAATTTTTGGTTTTGTGTACTGTGTTTTATATGTGTGTTTTTGCATTCAGTAAATTGATGGCCTTTTCTACTTAAAGCAATGGTCTCTGGTGTAATTATTCTTGCTCCCCACTCCTAAGAGCCTAGAACTGGTCCAGTGGCGCAGTTAGTGATGTGATACCGGTGCTACAAATATTCTTTATTTGAAATATCTAATTCTATCAAGCTCTTGCATATATAGTTGGTCCTTGTTTGCTGCAGCAATCAACATAGTGAGTATGATCAACTTCAGTGAATGACTCAGGGTATTGCATCTGTAGGAGTGCCGAAGTACAGTGACTATAACTGCGGGGAGAGAACAGTCATAATCAACTCACAACGACAAAGCTAAAACATGTATGCTTGTATTTGTAAAGTCCATATATTTATTTCAATAAACATTAACCCTTCTTGAAAAAAGTGGCTTGATTTAAATGAATTTTAGCATGTGAACAAGAACCTAAAAAAACTCCTTTTTCTTATATATACATAATGTATATGGAACCACTGTCCCTTTCCCAGCTTTATACTGCTGTTTGCGAGGACTTTGCGAGTTTCATTCTATCCCTGTTTTGTCAGACTCAATGTGTTTTTTCACCCACCCAAAAATCTTGAAGACAAAGCATTTTTCTTGTAATGGCCCAGAGAAATGAATCCATACTCTTGTTTCCTTTTGAATCAACAAGCAATGAATCACTATGAGGCTGCCTCTATGCAAGACTAATACATTACCCCTTACACCGACATAATTGATGATAAGCCCTTTGTCTGGCATGTAAAGTATTATTGCTGCTGAGCATGACAGTCTCTGTCACTGGCAAACTCAAACTTCTCAGTTTAAATATCAGGTGGATAGTTTTCTCTGCAACAACCTTCTCATAAAGTAAACTTTTTATTAATTTAATTGATTTTGACACTGGCTTCTGAAATCCAGAAAAAGTTAATTTTATTCAGCACAGTTGGCAGCCATACTTTACTCATAGAGGCTCAAACCTGTGACAGCCTTTAAAAATAAGACAAGCAAAGACACTTAAATATAAAAATAACCGATAGCCTTAACAGAAACACAGCTAAAAAACAGACATTTTAATACAGGAACCATACAGGTCCCAAAAATATAATATTCAATTACAATGATATATTTATTTCTGTATGTAAACATTACTTATTTGTCCTTGATTCATTTCAGTTGAAGGTGATAACTGTCCAGGTAATACTAGAGTATTAATATGCCAAATCTATGCCAACAACAGAAGTTGTCACCAAACGATGCAGTTAATTCAATGGTGTTGTGTCTTGTTACAGTAGTTGACTGGCTGAGGGCACTGTGACGTAGTTGGATACATGGTGAGTATTGTGAGAAGAAGATAAGTAAAGAGTAAGCACGTTGTTTGTACAGATGTCTCTGCTACTTCATTTACTTTACAAAGGTATAAAATATCACATATTTGGTGACAGGGATGACCGTTAACATCCCCTACCTGCTACCAGAGACCTCAGTCTCTGCTTCCTCTGTGTAAGATATGGTAGCGGGTTTGAGGAGATCCTCAAAGTATTCTTTCCACCGCCCGAAAATATCCTCAGTCGAGGTCCGCAGCTCTCTGCCTATACTGTAAACAGTTTTGGCTGTGCAGTACTTTGCCCTCCTCAGGCGCCGAATGGTTTGCTAGAATTTCTTTGAAGCTGACCGATAGTCCTCCCATGGCCTCCTTGAACTCCTCCCAGACTCGAGTTTTTGCCTCCGCAACTACTCGAGCTGCAGTACGCCTGGCATGCTTGGACCTGTCAGCTGCTTCCTTAGTCCCACAATTCAAGATTCAAGATTTGATAAGACTCCTTCTTCAGCTTGACGACATCCCTTACTTCTGGTGTCCACCACCGGGTTTGGGGATTACCACCGCAACAGGCACCAGAGACCTTGTGACCACAGGTCCGAGCAGTCACTTTGACAATGGAGGTGGAGAACATGGTCCAATCTGACTCAATGTCCCTAGCCCAGTGGTTCTTAACCTTGTTGGAGGTGCCGAACCCTGCCGGTTTCATATGCTCCATTCACCGAACCCTTCTTTAGTAAAAGATATATATATATATATATATATATATATATATATATATATATATATATATATATATATATATATATATATATATATATATATATATATATTTATTTTTTAATTTAAGACATAACAGAGCTCGAAATTAACTTTTTAAGTTCTTGGTAGCACTGGTTCTCCCAAATTTAGAAGTTAGTAGCACCAGCAAAGACTTTAGGAACACCTACCCAAAAGCAAGGCAGTGACGGCGCAATAGAGACTGCTCCGTCCATCTCCAACATATGATGGCTGAGCTGTGGGGCTATAAGCAAGCCCACACCAGCCAGCCACCTCTCACCTTGGGCAACACCAGAAAAGTGGAGTCCAGCCCCTCTCAAGGGTTAGGGTGGAGGTGAGTCTGACAATATCTAGTCGGTACCTCTCAACATCCCTCACAAGGTCTGTCTCCTTTCCCTCCAGCGAGGTGACATTCCATGTCCCTAGACCTAGACTCTTGGTCTGAGGATTGGGTCATTGAGCTCCATGTTGATGACTGCCACCCAGTCCACACTGCACCCATCCCCTATAGTTTCCTCGGCAGGTGGTGAGTCCACCAGAGGTTGGTCCCACGTCATCCTTTCGGGGTGAGAATGGCCGCCAGGTGCTTGCATACGAGCCACAAACCCAGGCCTGGCTCCAGGGTGGGGCCCCGGTTGTGCCATACCTGGCAATGTCACGGTCCCTGTTGTTTTATTTGCCATAGGGGTTTTGTTAGTGCTCTTTGTCTGGCCCATCACCCAGGACCTGTTTGCCAAGGGAAACCCTAGCAGGAGCATAATGCCCCTGACAACATAGCTCCTGGGACTATTTGGACACTCCAACTCCCCCACCACGATAAGGTGGAAACTCTCAGTGGAGAGTTTCTTCCCTACAGCCGAAGGGGAATCTTTACACTTATTTCAGAGAGAAAATTCCTGTTAAAGGGTATTTAGCAGGAAAAAGTTACTTATAATGGGCATTCAACTTCAGGCTCATTTGTTGTGGTTAATTCTGACACTGCTCCACTTTGACTGGACTTATTTGCAGCATTACATATGAGTGTCGATGGCATTAAGGTGGTCACAGCTACCAGCTCTGGTAACATTCCCATGTCACAGAGGGCACTTTCCATGCCACATGTTCAACACAATGCACCAGATATTTATGTACGAGAAATTTGATGTACAAAGTGCTTCGTACACCAAATTCAACTCAAACCAGAAGAAGTGCCGGTGCAACAAAAGCTGAGACAACTTCCATTCTCTGTCAGGCTTGCTGTGCATGAAGAAGTGAAGAACTTACAAGAAAAGGGTATTATAGAGCACATTGATGCATCTCTATGGGTCCCATCTATAGTTGTGACTAAAAGAATGGAGAACTGTGTGCATTGATCTGAGGGTGCCTAACAAAGGTTTATCTGTGACTGTCATCCCTTAACCCTCATGGATGCTGAAAGCAGTTATGCAGTAATTAAAAGGCATGTAGTTGAGGAGCCTGCTTTAGCTCTTTACGATCCTAAATTTCCAACTTATGTCACAGCTGATGCATCTGATTATGGACTAGGAGGTGTAATTAGCCAACTTCATCCAGGCAACATAGAAAGAATTTTGGCTTTTGCATCTAGGATGCTCTCTCATGCACAGAGACAATATTCCACAATCAAACGTGAAGCACTTGCATGCATGTTTGCACTAGAAGAGAGGAGGATCTGCCTGTGAGGCCATCACTTTGTCCTACGTACAGATCATCAGACTCTCACAACCTTGCTCACGTCCAAAGGAACTGGCCGTGCTGAACTGTGAATTACAAGGTAGTCAGCACGATTGCTTTGCTACACGTATGATATGGTGTACTCTCCTGGAAAACAATGTAACTACAGACTGCCCAGACTTCCGCTGCCTGCCGCTGGTATAACTGACATGGAACCATATGTTGTGGCTACTGTCCACCAGGAATCCTTGCATGCCATTTCTTTGTCTGATTTCTCTGCTGCTTGTGAAAGTTGCCCTAAATTGGCTCAGCTGTGTCAGCAGATACAAAAGCGGCTGGCCAACTTGCAGAAAGAATGTAGCAAATGGACTGATGTCATACTTTCTGAAACGAGATAAACTGGCGATGGATAGTACATTTATCATGAGAGGTGCAGAATGCTTGATTGTGCCTACGTCACTACTTTCCAAGATGTTAAACCTTGCACACAAAGAACACCAGGGAATAGTGTGCACCAAGCGGAGATTGCATGAACTGTCTTGGTGGCCGCAATTGGACAAAGATGTGCAGTCCAAAATTATAACCTTGTGCGTCATGCCAGTGCAATGACAAGACAGTGAAGACTGCTCCTCCACCATTGCATCCCAAGGAATGGCTAGATAGGCCATGGGGAAAAGTGACTTTTGATATAATCGGGCCATATGAGAATACTTTTGCCATTACGCTCACAGACCGTAAATGGACAAAAGTGGCATTTGCCTCTACTGTTACCACAGGGATCATTTCTTTCTTAGGGGTAGTTTTCAGTCATGAAGGGAACCCCACCTGTCTTGTTTCTGACATTGGGTGCCAGTTCACCTCCCAAAAATTTTCAAAACTTTTGAGAAATCAAACGTGCATACAGTGTTTACTAGCTAAGAGCAAATGGAGCAATTGAAAGATTTAACAGGGTACCGAATCCATGGAAACAAGCTGTTTTCATGGTTTTCGCACTTGAAACTTGAAGTAGGAGTTAGCCGTGTTACATTCATACATACAAAGTAATATTTCAAGAAAAGGGGAAATGTGTCTTGTTACAATAGTTGTCCAGCTGAGGACGCTGTGACGTAGTTGAATGGATGGTGGGTATTTTGAGAAGTAGAAAAATAAGGAATAAGCATGTTGTTCATATGGATTTCTCTCTGCTATTAATTTATTTTACAGTGGTATAGAATACCATATCTATCTAAGCCCATCACTCTCCCTAGAGCATAGGCCGTTGACAACAGTCCGCCAGAGTGCTCTGTCCTGTGCCACTCTTTCAAGGTCTATCCCATCCTCTTGATGTCGGCATCGAGGTCACGCGCCAGGTATTTCATGGCCTTCGTCTTTTTTGTTTCCCTTGTGGGTTTCACTTCAGCGCTTGCCTTGCGATGTTATTAGCTGGCTTCCCCAGAGTGTGCCCATTCCATCTCCATCTTCTGCGCCGGATCTCCTTGTCAGCTGGCAGCTGGTTGGTTCACTGCCACAGGTCTGCGTTACTGATAGTGTCAGGCCAGTGTGTCTGGAGGATCCTTCTCAGGCAGCTGTTGATGAAGGTCTACACTTTCTTGATGGTGGTCCTCCATGTCTGTTCTCCATACAGAAGTACTGACTTGACGTTGGAGTTGAACAGCCCGATATTTGTGCAAGTTGACACCAGTTTGGAGTTCCAGATGTTCTTAAGCTGCAAGTATGCTCGCTTTACCGATTCTTGCTCTGACGTCTCTTTCTGTGCCACCCTGTCTGTCAATTATGCTGCCCAAGTGTGTGAAGGATTCTACCTCTACCAGCTTGCTCTTATGAAGCATGGCTGGGTCCTCACTTGTTGTATTGATCTTGAGGATCTTGGTTTTGTCTTCATGAATTTTGAGGCCAACTTGTGATGAGGTCAGCTCTGTTGTCTTATCCTGAAACTGCTGGTGACTGTGGGAAACCAGAGCCATGTTGTCAGCGAAGTCTAGGTCCTCTATCTGGTTAACCAGTGTCCACTTCTTCTGTCTGCTGTTGATGTATTCATGGTCCAGTCAATCATCAGAAGGAAGAGGAAAGGTAACAAAATGCAGCCTTGTCTAATTCTGGTCTTCACACTGAATTTGACCTCCATGGACCACTTGGCATGTCATTCCCTTGTAGGAATTCCTAGTCAGGCTGACAAGCTTGGTTGGTACTACGTAATGACGTAGCAGCTTCCATAGGGTATTGCGATCCACGTTATCGAATGTCTTCTCGTAGTTGACGGAGTTGATGTACAGCAAGGAGTTCCACTCTGAAGACTGCTTGACAACAATGCGGAAAGTGGCAATCTGGTCAATGCATGATCTGTTCTGGCAAAATCCAGCTTGCTGGTCTTGGAGGTGGACAGCAACTTTCATTCTCTCAAGCAGAATCCTGTTTTAAGACTCTTCCAGGCACCGGCAGAAGCCTTATTCCTCTGTAGTTGGAGCAGTTGCTGAGGTGTCGTTTCATAGGTAGCTTGATGAGGTAGCCCTTTGTCCAGTCCGCTGGTACCCTTCCCATATCTTCTCAAGGAGAGGCTGCAGCATCTCCACAATGGTCTCCAGGTCTGCCTTGAGTGTATCCGCAGGGACGTCATCTGGTCCTGCTGCCTTGTCCTTCTGTAGCAGCTTCACAGCTTTCCTAAATCTCTTCCCTGGTTGGTTTTTCGCAGTTGATATTGAGGTCTGTGTCTGCTGGGTCGATGTCTGGGGGATTTGGAGAGACAGGTCTGTGTAGGAGCTCTTCAAAGTGCTCTGCCGATCTATGCATTTGTCGCTCTGTTCCCCCCTTGTCTTTGACTGGTTGTTCAGGCCCGATATACTTTTCTGACAGTTTCTTGGTGGTGTCGTACAGCTGCTTCATTTTGTTAATGGCTGCTGCTTCTTCTGCCTCCGATGCCAAACTGTCAGTGTTTTTGCATTTGTCTGCTCTTGCGCTCTGTTTCACTTCTTTGTTGGCTTCTATGAAGTCTTCTTGTGCTTTGGCCTTTGCTGCTCTTGTTCTGCTCTTGTTCTGCTGTTGTTCACTGCTGCCTTCATCTGCTTCCTCTCTTGGGTCTTGCGTAGTGTGTCAGCCAATATCCACTCCTTATGTTGGTGCTTCCTGTAGCCTAATACTTCTTGTCAGGTAGATGTAAGTGTCTCTTTCACCCTCTGCCACTGCTTCTCGGTGGTCTTTTCCTATTCAAGCAGTTCCTGTACTTGGTACTTGTTGATGAGAGACAATCTGTATTCTTCTCTGATCTTAAAATCTGTCACCAGGCTGCCGTACTTGTTTTGTTTTTGTTTTTTGTTGATTCCATCCAGTTCTTCTTCAGCTTCAGTTTTAAGTTTATTTAATGTAGCCGAGATTCACGGAAGAATTTCTCAAAAGGCTTTACAATCTGCACATGGACGATATCCATCTGACCTTTGTGTACTGCGAGCAGTACACAAAGGTCATCAAATAAGGAACAACTCCCTACAAAACCCTTTCAACAGGGAAAAAAATGGGTGGGGAAGCCTCAGGAAGACCACAGAGGAGGGAACCCTCTTCAAGGAGTGGACAGAGCAACAGATAGCGCATGTACAGTTTAATAACACAACAATAATAATAACAATAACAATAACAATAATAAATGTATGAAAGAAACACGCTGATCATTTAGTTTCAGTTTGGCTGCTAGCATGGGGTGATCAGATGCAATGTCTGTTCCTCTTCTAACCCGTACATCCTGTTTGTGCTGGTCCTGAGAGCATGAGGGCAACAACGTCTGTGTGTGGAGCATTTTCTTCTTTGTAGCCAGAAGCAACATTTCTCTCGTGGGCAGTCTTCTTTGTCCTGACTGTGTCCAGTGGGTCTCACTGATTCCGAGCAGTGTAAGGTTGTAGCAACTCATCTTTGCTACTTGACATGTTTTTTTCAGTATCGTACAGTACATGGTCCTCACATTCCATGTTCTGGCATTTATGGTCCTTGTCGATAGAAGGGGGATCGGCCTTGTAGCTTCCATAGATTCACGACTTTCACCACATGGCGTCATAAGTCCTCTTGTTGAGGTCCCTTCCTCTCCCAGGGCACTAGTCTTTTGGTCTGTTGTTGGGATTTCTGTCACAATTTTCCTTTTTTACAATACAAGGTTTTTACATCCTGCTTCAAAGCGGTGATGTATTGTAATTGTCGGTCTTTGTGTGTTTGTCTGCCGTTAGTAATTAGTAGGGTTGAGCCGGATACTCGTTTCATACGAGTATCCGGTACGGATAACACATTTTTGACAAATACGAGTACGATAAAACCCGTTAATACTCGTGATCGGACTGAAGGAAAATCATCCTGACTGTTTTCACGCTCTGTGATTGGCCAGTCACACATACTTCCCGCCCCTCCCTACAGTCTGCAGTTAGACGGACTTTGTCCCTGTGCCACTCTCCAGCACACGCAGACAATTACTGAACTCTCTGTTCGTGGCTTCAATGTTCGTCACGTCTTCTTAGGTTGTCTTCAGCTTGCCTCTATTTCGGTGTTTGGTTACCTGGTGAACTTGTTGTTTTTTTGTTGCACGTACGTGTGCATTTAACCACCACCTCCATTCGTCTTTTTTTCTTTACCTGTTTGTTCTAAACTCTGTTGAAATTAATAAGTCTGTACTTTAAAACTATTTTAACTCAGACATAGCGCGCATACACACACACACACACACACACACACACACACACACACACACACACACACACACACACACACACACACACACACATACACACACACAAACACACACTCACTCACTCACCGCAATCAATATTGTTTAACTTTATGTGAAAAAAAATTGGCAAGAACATTAGGTGTTAAAAATAAATAATTGGAAAAAAAGTTTTATTCTAAAAAAATTTAACTGAAAAAGAAGAAAAAAAATTAAAAGTTCTGTTAAGTATGATAATTCTTGTTCATGCATACTTTGTATTTTATAATTTCCTGTTGCATGCACTTCATTAATACATTTTGTGTTTACTCGTTCTATATACAGTATAGTTACTTTACTATTGTGATCAAAAGCGTTGAATCTCAATTCTGAGGCTCTTCAGTAAATAGTCATTCATAGACTTAAAAATATTCATGTTCTGACTCAGTTCCATAAAAAACGTGTTCTGTAAATAGTTCTCTTACTTTAGTGATCAAAAACATTGATTTGAATCTCAATTTCGAGGCTGTTCTGTAAATAGTTTTAAAAGAAACAATAAATATAGCAACTTGTGATCAATCCATATCAATTTTAGACTTAAAATAATGTAGCAATTTAAGCCCCACCCATTTCCTGTCAAACCACACCCTGCCCATTCCGAGTACAGATACAGATACAGATAATCTAGTTGGTTGAACAGATACAGATAGTGGTGTACTCGCTCATCCCTAGTAATTAGTGTCCTTGTTTTCATGGGTATTGCTTTGTGAACCACTCTCCCTTTTCTAAAAGCACTTTAAACATTGACTATATCATTCTAGATGGCTTGTATTTGAGTAATGCTATCAATACCTGTATTCCATATGGATCCAGATATTTTCATCAATGTACCGTTGAAGAAAAATTGTCATTTTTTTACATTTAAGATTACTTAGTGAGTGCTATTACAAAATAACAACAGTAAAGTAACAAAAGAAGTGTAAAAAGCCTGGGCTATGATGCTTTGTAATTCTCTGCTCCTCATAAATTTCTGTTCTGTCCTGTAGTGTTTTGTTTGTTTTTTGCTTGTTTTTCTCTGAAGCTCAGAAAGCAAAATATTGTCATTTCTGTGAGAATCATGAAAAAAATCAAAATATCACCTTGAGACATATGCAAAAAACAAACAAAAGTAACCATATGTCTTTTCTCTCGAATGTAGTTGAAAAGTTCAGATATCCTTTCATAGATAAAAATAAAACTGTTGAACTATTAAAGTTCCTGAGTGAGACAAAAAAAAAAAACCTGTCACACTTCACACATATGCAAAATGCTACTGCAAATGCTGAGAACAAGGTGAATGTCTTGTTAATTGAAACTCTGATAGATAGAAAAGAGGAACTTAGGGTCAGATTGTGCTGTTAATGATCTGTTCTTCAGCGTGTTCTTTAGTGTGGCTCCGTTACAATGATGTCAAGCCTTTAGGGAACAAATGAACAGTTTAAATCTGGTCCTTATCCAGTAATGCCCCAATATACAGTGACGTTTTAAGACATCCCAGAATCATTTCTACCTTAATCAGATTACCCATCCATTTTGGAGCATATACCCTTTTTAACTAATGATTTACTGTCAGAATTATAGATATAGGTGATGTCATACTACAAACATTAAAAGTTAAATAACAGAGTAATATAATTCTGTCAGAATACAGTAAACAGGCATTATCATTTTTGTATGGAAAATTCAGTGAAGAAATAAGTCACTCAAAAGATCAAACAAGTGAGTTCCAAACATATTCTTCGTAAGGGTTTCTGAGCAGCTCCATGCAAATCTATTTTCCTTTTCATGTTAAAGGTCAGAGCTCCACTCAGTCATTCAAACAGATCCAAACTTGAATTTAGTTCCATTTTTATATTCATTTTGAACGTAGTCTTAATCATTATTTGAAAGGATTTGGCCTAAACATGTATTTTGTTTTTCTAATATAATCAAAACTACTGTATAGCACTGTGAATCATGGAGTTTGATAAATTACTGCACAGGTTGGTGATTATAATGATGAGAAGAGAAAAAGTTATGTAAATTCTTAGTAGCTGTGGCATCACTAGTGCTCAATATTGGGACACTGTGTTAAGGGTCAATTTTACCCATTTCTGTTTTTGTGTTCAAACTACAAGTAATCCTATCTTTTTCTTCATGAAATTTTGTGATTTTCCTATTCTAAGGTCATGAACTAGTGAGTAAAATCTGGATACTCTGATGTCTAGTCTGATGTCTGTGCAGAGTCTGTTCTCACTGTTTCATTGCCCTGTGAGAATGTCAAAAATATTTTTGCTGTGTTTGCATGAAAGCCCATGCTATTTCTTTTGGTATGTGACCATCAACATCTAGAAATGTCACCAAAATCCAGGAGGGAATAATAAAAATGTAGGTATAATAACCATATGAATCCAACTCTAGCTGTTGCATATTTTACATACTGTAAATTTGCAGCCTGTCAAATGTCGTTGTTCTCCTAAATGTTTTTTCTTATTAGTTGACTTTGAGTCTGATCATTTCCCAGCTGAGGTTGGGCTTCTTTAGCAATTTAAAGGAAGGGGAGTCTCTGCTTTTCACATCCTTGAGTTGTGTTGTGTGTCAGTGAGCACAACAGAGCTGTCGCTCAAAAGGCACACCAGAGCATGAACTGGTAAGACAGTGGAGATGTCACTGTTTCCCTGCTGACAGCTGATTGACGTCTCCTAGACACCATAAAGCCCATACTACTGACACAAATTGTATAATAGCGTGGTTTAATTTGATGCTTAAACTTTTAATTCCTGTTTTGTTTATTAATTTTATAAATGTTCACTTGGGGGGTGTAGAATCATTGTGCTTTTCTTACTGTGTCTGTTCATCAATCCACCAAACCACTGGTCCCCTCCTGTAATGATTTTCAGAGGCTGCCCTGGCATGCAAAATATGACTTATAGTTTTATTGGGGCTCTGATATAAGTCTGCAAACTTAGTCACTTATTATACTCCTCATCATGCTGGTTAGGCCATTTTATCCTCCCTCCCTTCACCCTTCTTCACTGCCAGTTTCAATTAGGAGACATAATTACTTTTTCTCCCTGCCTGGTAAAATGAGTTTGCTCATGTTGATAAAAGATGACAATGCCAGTTGTCACAGACTTTATATTAAATGCACTCCAGAACTAGTTTATTGTTTGTTACTTTAGTATCAGAACAAGATTACTTTGATACCATGACATTTGTTTTTTAGTGATTAAGCTATATTAATCTCTAATGTTTGCGCCATTGGTGCTGTTGATCTACAGGGTGGCGGTGGAAATTGGACTACTGTTGGTCAGAAAAGGAGAGGAGGAAAGTGTGTTCGTAGGAAGAGAGAGACGAGGAACGCCAAGAGTATAGGACTGAGAGTAGGGACGTTGAATGTTGGAACTATGACAGGAAAAGGTAGAGAGTTGGTTGACATGATGCTGAGGAGGAAGGTAGACATACTGTGTGTCCAGGAGACCAAGTAGAAAGGTAGCAAGGCTAGAAGTTTAAGAGCAGGGTTAAAGTTGTTCTATCATGGTGTAGATAGGAAAAGAAATGGGGTAGGAGTTATCTTGAAGGAGGAGTTTGGGTCTAGGAGAGGTGGCAGTAGATTTTCTGACTGGGTTGTTCAACAGGATCTTAGATAGTGAGAAGATGCCTGAGGAATGGAGGAGAAGTGTGCTGGTGCCCATTTTTAAGAACAAAGGAGACATGCAGAGTGGTGGCAACTACAGAGGAATAAGCCATACAATTAAGTTATGGGAAAGAGTAGTGGAAGCTAAACTAAGGGCAGAAGTGAACATTTGTCAGCAGCAGTATGGTTTCATGTCAAAAAAGAGTACTACAGATGCAGTATTTTGCTTTGAGGATGTTGATACAGAAGTACAGAGAAGGCCAGATGGATCTGCATTGTGTTTTTGTAGATCTGGAGAAAGCTTATGACAGGGTGCCCAGAGAGGAACTGTGGTATTGTATTGGGAAGTCTGGAGTGGCAGAGAAGTATGTTAGAGCGGTGTAAGACATGTATGAGGACTGTAAGACGGTGGTGAGGTGTACTGTAGGTCTGACAGAGGAGTCCAAGGAGGAGATGGGACTGCATCAGGGATCAGCTCTGAGCCTCTTCTTGTTTGCTATGGTGATAGACAGGCTGACAGACGATGGAGCAGCATTTCAGTCCTGGAGAGTGGCCGGTTCAAAGCCCACATGCGAAAAGTTTGGAGTGGGAACTGGCAGTGGGAGGTGCCAGTTCACCTCCTGAGTTTGAATCCAAATATGTCTGTTCTGTGTTTGCAGAGAAACTGTTACTGTCAGTGACTCAACAGTCTGTTCCTGTTTTTAAAGAGTATCTTTCTCTCATTTCTTCACATTTTCAACAAAGAGGTATTATTGGTTAGAAACATAGGAAGAATCAAAAAAAGGATTGGCAGATTCTACTATTTTCTACTGGGCCAAGCAAAGAAAAAAAAAGAAAAAAAAGGTCAAAGGTTCATCTGACTGCAGTGCAAAAGCCATTTTAAGAAGAATGTGTGAGGCAAGAATCAGAAGCGACTTTAACTATTTCATAGTTATGGATGATTTAGATACTTAGGATGTGTGTCAAAGGAGTTTTATGTTCCGGGCTGAGTGAGGAGCTTGTGTTCAGTCATTGGTTGGTTTAATTCACGTATATTGTGCTTATGTTCCTACATATGACATAATTTGTTTTTGAAATGTGAGTTCCTGTTTGTGTGGATCTCTTTTGGACTTTGTGTCAACGTGACTATCCTGTATTTCGACTTTTATGAATAAACGTGATTTTAAAATTCAAAAATCTTCTTCTAATGTGGAGGACAACTGATAGCAAAGACCCACACATATATACAACAGTGCAAATAGGAATTTTTGGTGTCAGATGCAGCCCTCTAGAAGAGCTACAGAATAATCTTATGAAATTAGCATTTTAAGATGTGTTTTTCAAATGTCTCAAAATTTGGTCTAAAGATGCATTTGGATTCAAACAAGTTTTTCAAAAAATTTTTTCATATAAGACACATTCATATGACCTGGGAGGGTATGGTGGGAGTTTGGGAATCGGCCTAAAGATTAACATTTTCTTGTCAACACTGCATTTACACACTGCAGAGTGACATACAGTAAATACCTACGAATATATCAGTAATTAGTAAGATATTAACTTCGTCCGCTGTCGTGGGTCACGGAGAGCTGGAGCCTGTCTCGGGGGAGAGGCGGGGGAAGCTCTGTGCACAATGCCTGTGCAACGCGGAGGTAAACAAAGACGCAAACAAACACAAACGCCCACACCTACGGTCAATTTGGGACCAGCCAATTCACCTGAAACATATGTTTTTGGAGGTGGAAGTAAGCCGGAGAACCTGGAGGGAACCATATGCAGATGGGGAGAACACGCAAATGCCGCATAGAACGGGACGCAAACCTGGAACTTCTTTGCTGTGCGGCGACAGCGCTACCCACTGCACCACCGTGCCACCCTTATTATGTGCAGTGAGTAGTTCTGTTGCCTCACAGCAAGATGGTTCTTGGTTTGATGCCTTTCTATGCAGAGTTTGTATGTTCTCAACCATGTCTGCATGGGTTTTCCAGATTCTTACCACCTCCAAAAACATTTAGCTTAGGTGAATTGGTCACAGCAAACTGTGGAGTTCGTTCTTTGAGTGTGCATGGTTGTTTATTTGGCCTGTCTTTTGCATAACCCCACAATGAGCTGGCATGGCATTCAGGGTGTACCTTGCCCCCTGCATGTAGCCAGCTGAGATAGGCTCTGGCACACCCATGACCAGCAAGTCTGATGAGCAGCTGTGGATGAGACGATGGATTATTCATTCATTATTAACATTCACTAACCATCCCACATATCTGTGGAATCTGGAAAGAATTTTCTTAATATGGAGCAATGTGTGTCTTCCTTTCATTGGTAAAGTTGGTATTGGCATGTGAGACTCATTAATCTGTGAGATTGGAAAAGTCAGAACATTTGAAAGCCATTTGTCCTGTTCCCACAGCATGATTCCCTTGATAAAACTGCATCTTGGGATCCAATGGGGGTGAAACAGATGTAACACAAGTTGTGTGCTGCATGTTGTGTCTGTTTGTGCTCTTTGCATTAGCATCCTTGTTACACTTGTCACAGCCAGGCATAAGTGTACAGCTAAACTTGGATTGGCTATGACCCTACAGGTTTGCTGCTTGTTTTACTCAGATTCTGACTAAAATATCAAGTAACAGTTTTTAAATTTTTAAAAAAAATTTCTTGTTTTATTTTGTGCTTGCATGTGGTTTAAAGCATATGTAGCCCAGTTGAGAAAAACGAGAGGTTTAATCTAAAGGAGCCCTTAATTTCTTAATATAGTATTTAAGGTCCTAAGGTATTCATTTTAATATTGAAAAGACTGATTTAAACAGAGATTACGGAGGGTGGTCGAATGTGATATGAGTGGATGCTGGGGATTGGTTGTGAAGGTGTTCCGTTCCGTGCCACCCCCCAAGCATTGGCTTGGGGGGCGGAGGAGATGGCGCGAAAAGAAAAGAGGAGGAGGAAGGAGAAAAAAAGAGAAGGGAGATGGCTTGTAGGAAAAAGATAGAGAGTGGACGAACTACTACTCCTAACGTTGAGACAACAGTTAATTTTGCGGTGGGCAAGTAGCTCATTGTTTTGTGGAAATGTAAACAGTGAGAGGAGTAAACACCGGGTCCTGGTGTGTCAGCGTGGATCAGCGGAGCAAGAGGTGGACTGGCCGGACGACCCTCGCATCTACGAGACGTCAGTTTGGAGGAGGTGTCGTGGATAGACTGTTTCCCTTCACGGTGGCCGTTGGACACGTTTGGCGCAAGTACTGTATGGGGAGTTGATTCTACAGCGTCTACTAGAAGCTGTGAGTTGTCTAGTAGACAGATGCTACTGAGGACCGCGTCATCACCACACTGAGCGACGCACAGGCCTGCATCGTGGGTGGGGTGTGTGTGTGTGGGCCCACAAAGTGTGTTAAAGGTGTAAAGTTATTTTTCAAGACCATTTCAATGTCATTATACATGTTATGGGTTAAGTTCAACTGATATATTCGTAAATATGCTTTATCAAAAGTATAATAATATCATTGGATTAAACATCACTTTTTGGATGAGTCCATATCGTATGGTCGTTTTGGTGTTAAAGGTAAGAAATAGTTGTGGAGAGAGATAGGGGACCAGTGTTGAGTATTTGGGGAAATATTTGAGTGGGTTATATAATTTTAGAACTAATTCAAGTTTACAATTCATGGGTTGGTAATATCATTCCTTTGATTGAGATAAAAACAGATTGTGTTCAATCTTTAAGGTTTTAAAGCCTTGGGTCATATTCTGGGCATTTCATTGTATCTTTGCATTTCATTTAATATTTTATTTTATTTCGTTCCATAAGGGAGTTTTCTTTTAAATTTAAAACAAAAAAACCAAATATCATTTCAGTAAAGAGGTTCCTTTAAATTTAACAGCTGTTGTCTGGGTCAGTCATTTCATTATTACTCGAACTCAACACACCCCATGGCTACATGGGGCGCTACACATATATTTTCCCCCCAAATGTGGATTGCAGATCCTAAAGTCATTTTCACTGATGTTTAGGAATCCAGTGCTGGCCAAAGCCATTCAATCTCATTAAGAATCATGATCTCCAGGTTTTGGTCATCTGTTGTTTGGCTTTTGATTGTCATTTAATTATTCTGTTAACTAGAGAAACAGACAGGGGAGTTATGAGAATTCAGAACTCAACTTGGTGACTTGCAAAAGTATTCATGCCCTAAACCTTTCCACATTTTGCCATGTTGTGACCACATACAAATATTTCTTATCTTCCATACATCTTCTGATCAACTCTGACCATCTTCTCTGTCTCATCTGAAGGTAGCACAGAAGAGCATGATTCCGCTGCCACCATGTTTGATAGGTGGGATGCTGTATTCAAATAAAATGTGTAGTGTTCAAATTGTTCTCCATTAAAGGCAAAAAGTTCAACTTTGATCTAATCCGACCAGAGCACCTTGTTCCACATATTGCAGTAACTCCTTCAAGGCTTCTTGCCAACTGCAAACATGACTTCTTATGGTTTCTTTTAACAATGGCTTCCTTCTGGCCACTCTTACCTAAAGGCCAGATTTGTGCAATGCATAACCAATAGATGTCCAGTGGACAGAGTTCCTCACCTGAGCTGTGGATCTCTGTAGTTCATCAAGAGTCACCATGGGCGTCTTGGATGTATCTCTGATCACTGCTTTCCTTCTGTGGATGTGTCTTGGTAGGTTTTCAGTTATACCATACTCATTTCCAAATGAAGGATTGAACAGAACTCTGTGGCACGTTCAAAGCATGGCAAATCTTTGTATAGACTCATCCTGCATTAAATTTCTCCAGAACTACATTCTGGATCTGTAGTGTGTTCCGTGGACTTCGTGATACAGATTACTCCCCAATATTCTTTTAACAAACCTCTGAGTTGTCACAGAACAGTTGTATTTATGCTTAGATTACACACTGGTGGCCTCTATTTAATTATTAGGTCAACATTCAATCATTCAGCAATCATCAGGCAACTTCTGAAGGCAAGTGGTTGAGAAAAGGGGGTTGAATACTTTTGCATATACTACATTTAAATTTTCAAGGTATTTTTATACTGTCGTGTATCCCATTGTGTGTCATTTTGTGTTGGTTTCTCAAATACAATTACAATAAAACATATTTATGTTTGTGATCATAATGCAACAATATGTGGAAAAATTGAAGGGGTATGGACAATTTTTCACACCACCGTAGATTAACCTGACTACCGTATATCGAGCTGTGAAGTGTTTGTGTAATTATTCTGCAGAGGAGTCCAGGCTATAGAATTTACCACAAGGTACAGAGGCTGTGTCTGAAAAAGAACATATTGATTGGTCTTACCTTTTGTTTATTCAATCCAGTCAGCTAAAAATCTGGCCACATCACAAACAGAAAACGTCTTCTATTTCTCTCATCTGTACTTTGCTACATTTGTATTTTCCACTATTCCAATTGGTGATGCAAGCTAAAGGTGGACATTTTCATGTGATGACCAAGATATTGAGAAAACAACGGGCATAGTCTAAGCCAGTCCGAGAGATAGTATTACCCTCAAATGATGAGATTCATGCGCTCCTCCAAGTTTTCTTGTGTCGTTTCAAACATTGGTAACATGTACTCAGTACTGTATTCCCTAGTTATTTTCTGCTAATATAAATAATTAAATAGTAGCAATTTTTATTTCCTCTACGCTGTCATAAGTAATTAAGTCACCTATTATTTTACCATAATTAATTAAAAAACATTTAAAATAACAGAGGAAATGAGGCTTGCATTATAATGGAAGGTCATGTCACAAAATAAACTGGTTGTAGTTTGGAGTGAGTGCAACAGCTGAACTGCAACCAGTTGAAAGGCAGATGTGGTGATGCGTCTAGACTATTCCCTGATATTAAGCTGTTGGATCAAGAGTTACTTTCTTCCTCCGATGGCTGAAAAGAAGTTAGGTTCAGCCGTTCTTTGTCCTGTAAGCCTTAATGTGTTCTACCTGAACAGTGTCATTCAGTGCTGAGCTATATGTCTCTCGAGGGGCCTTTTATTCCAAAGTGTTCCTGTAAGCTTGTGACACTAGCTCAAGTACAGAAATGAGGCAGTGGAAGTAGTTACAACTAGAGGGCATATCAAGAGCATAAAGCTTTACCAAGCAAATTCAACAATCCTACAATCCTACAATGGTGACTCTGTAACTGTCTCTCTTATTTGATGCGCTTGCCATGACGATGACATCTCTCACACAAAATTCAATTATATAACTCTGGTTTGGAAAAAGCATTCTTATTCCAAGCCACCATAGTCAGAGGCATACAAGGGTGGGTCATGACTTCACCATCTTAGGAATCCCACATTTGTCTCCAGGATCAAGGTAAGCCCTGAATCTAATCACTTTTTCCCTGTTCCACAATTCAGCATTAAAAAAAGATTGTTCTGTTAAGAAAAATAAAAGCAGCTTGGTCTAAATATAAAATATCAAACCATACTTATTTGACAGTCAGAATAGTAAATACTCAACCTATATTGCGAAATAAACTAAAGACTGAACTGATTAACTGTGTTGAATACATTTTTATACAGACAAAACAAAGTAAACAGCGCAAGTGAGTGTTACTCTTGATAGGCTCCAAGAATAAGTGGACTCTGCTGGTGAAAGAAATAATTTGACTAGAAGCTCCTCTACTTACGTTCATTCGTTTTACGTTTTTTCGATTTTACTTTTGAACTGACTGTAAAATTTTTTTTTTTTTAAATGTAAGTGAATTTTTGAGTTAAGCATGCTGTCCGTAGTACGAGACGTTCAAACGATCTTACGTTTGACACTGAGTCCATTGTTTACATGGCGCAAACGACAGACTGAATGTGCCTTGCCTCTTCCCAGTTCATCACATATTCCCCTGTGTTAAGACGTCGTATCTGTGATTTCTGTGTTTATATACATTGTTTTGCGTATTTGTAACCATAAGCAAATATGAGGATGTATTTCTTGAGGTAGCTGAAGAAGTTTCACCTCCCTGTGAAGATGCTGGTGAACTTTTACACTGCCACCATTCAATCAATTCTCACATCCTCCTTGTCAGTGTGGTTTGCTGCAGCCACGGCCAGGGACAAGGCCAAGCTTCAGCGTGTCATCCACTCGGCGTAGAAGGTGATCGGCTGCAGCCTTCCACACCTCAAGGTAACCATCCACTCCTCACCACTCTGCAAAGACAGTTTACTCTTTGGACTTCTATTTTCTATTTTTTATTCTTTTTCACCTGTAAACACCAACCATGATCTCACCTTAATGTAAATTGTTTTTCTGTTTTTTTTATTCTTTATTCCTTGTTATTCCTTATGGCTTCTCTTCCACCTTTTAATGCACTGACACTGTGTCAAGTTCCTCATGTGGTAAACTTTACCTGGCAATGAACTATTTTCTGATTCTGATTCTGTTATGGTTGGTCAAAAGTGTAAGTCCACAAGTGATAGTGGTAGTCAAAAGAAGCGGTGTTTTATAAGATACAGTAATAGAATTTATGGATGCACATACAATATGAACGGTCACACATTACTGGAACGTACAGTAACAACTTATGTTCATTTCCACATTACGTTTGGCTGTTCGGATCATAACTAAAACAGAAGTTCAGAAGCATCTGTACGTATCTGGGGCGGCAGAAGCTCAGTCCACTAAATCTTGGGTGCACCAAGAAGGAGCTGCCTGTCTGTTTCCCATTTTATATACTGCATGTCAACAGGCTCCTTGTGTGTGTGTTTGTTTCAGGGGCATGTACACACATATATACATGTTTCAAAAATATACTAGGAGTGAAAACATAATTTCCCCATAATTTTCTTCTACTACTTTTCCTTTTTCTTTTCTAATAATACGTACCAAATGTGTGAAACCACATTAATTAGAGTGGTCTAGTGTTGTCATTAAAAAGAGGTTCATATTTGTTGTACACCAAATTTTGTTGTTTTGTTGATGTGAATTAGTTTATCAAACATATTGCTCACAAAACCTATTTTTCTATAATGTGGTGGACTGGAATTAACCTATGTTGTTGTTTTTTTTTTGTTTTTGCTATCAATTTGAAATCAGTTACCACTTTTTCTTTGCAGGATAGAGAGGGTCTTAGCCAATCGTGCCCGATATCCTATATGGCTGACTTCCAACCTTTGGATCGATCACCAGTTCATTACTAAAAAAAATGTGCATTCGCGCACACATTCTTTCACACACCTTGGGCAAGTATTAGTCACCAGTTAACTTAACCGGTATGGCTTCGGACTACAGGATAGAGTTGCAAGTCCTAGAAGAAATCTCACAGAAATACAATATGGTTAACTTTCCAGTGCAAACCACTTTGTAGCCAGGTTTTCCCCAGTGGTTTTTTATCATTTATTTATTTATGAAGTTTCTTTTTTTCGGACATGTTAATATAACAGACTTCACACTTCATCACATTTACAACATCAACAACAACATCCAAAAAATAGGGGCTGACGGGTAAAAGCCAATAGGCTTGTGAAATTCCCGTCCCCCAGAATCAACAAACATCTCTCTCATTACAATATGTAATGAACAAACTCAGACATTAAAAGTTTTCAACCAGTTCATACATTGAATTTTGACAGACGTTCATACCCTTATCCACTTCCAGATATGAACCTTTTCACCTAGAGCATAACCATGTTTACATTCTTCCTAGCAACACAAGGTTTGTTAACATCATAGATAATCAAAACAAGAAGTTGACCTTGCCAGTGTTCTCCACAAGAATATAATGATCACCTTCACCTCTTTCAGCAGACAGTGTTTATATAAGAATTAACTAGATTGTTGCAGACACTTTAACAGTTTCATATGCATGGTACTATATTGTCAACAAATGTCAACATGCTCTTTAAAGTCTCAAATGTAATGTAATCCCATGTTATCAGGAATCCATGTTTGTTGTTTTGTTTTGTTTTTTGTTTTTTTTATTTATTTTTTGTTCATTAATCCATGTTTCTGACATTGATGATGTTGATTTTTTCAACTGTTCTATGTAATTCTTGACGTGTCCAAAATTGTAGAGCTCCCACTATTGAAGTGACTCTGTTGTACTGATCTTTGGTGTAGTAACAAGTCTTGTCTGTCTTTATTGCTCATATTTCACCAACTCTTCTGCGCTACTGATCACCAATGTTTTTTTGTTTTTTTTAATCTGGTCTGGAGAAAGCCCATTTGTTTTGATGAAGATCCTGCAGTTGTTCATCCAGGTGTTGTCGATCGGTCTGTTATTTTTTTTCAGTTATAGAGCCTTTTTAGCGATATCAGCATTCTTTTTAGTGAGATTCTCATTAATGTAGACATTTTTTCCTTTCAGTTTGAAGCCTTGTTTTAGAAGACCAATTTTGTGTTTACGATTCAGGAATTTTATCAGCACTGCAGGTGGTCTCCTACCTCCAGATGGTAATGGGTAACACGTCTCAATCTGGTCCGGATCTATAGTTATCTCCAGATCCCTAAGGTTGGGTTGGGAACTCACTTGTTGCTCCAGAGATTCGATGTCGATGCTGTGCTGAGTTTTATCCTCTCTTGCCACAGCACTTGTGTAATTCCTCGGCTCAATTTTGATTCCAGTGATGATCAAATCATTTATATGAATGCTTTGTTCCAAATCATCCATTCTTTGTTGTCCCTGTTCTAAGACAAAAATTCTTCGGTCTTTTTCATCCATGTCTTTCTGCATTTTCTTCATTTTGTCCTTAATTTCTTCCTTGGCCTCTAGCACCAGCTTTAGCTTTTCTTCCAACTTTTTATCAAAGTCACTCCTTAACTTATCAAAGTTGCTCTTTAACTAACTCTTTAATTCTTTCATAGAAGAGACCATCTGGTCATGAGTATCCTCCAATTTTCCTCTTCTTCTCATCATTTTACAGAGAATAAGTGAGAGTCAGTATGGGTATGAGTTAGAGAGAGAGCAAAAGCAGAAGACAGATGAAAGAGTAAGAGTAAGTAAGTAAGAGTTAAACATTTCACCCACAGCCCTAATCCACAAACGCTTCTGAATGTTTAGACCAAACTGCTTCTCTAATGTGTTTTTGAAACTGCTGTGCGTGTAGAGATAAATCTTTGTGTGATCAGGGTCCAACAGTGTATGATTGTATGTTATGCTCTTATGTCTAATATATTGATAGATTGTAAAACTATGTAATGATTTTTCTGAAGATCAAATATAAATATAGAGCAGTTGTGTCTCAACAGACATTACGTTGAAAGGCCTGTTAAAACAATTTGTTATTATGGAGTGTGCTCACACAGCAGGGTGGAGTTGTATAGTTGCTTAGATATAATGATACTATTTTCCAAAAAACAGTACGAATGAAAGATAGATTAAAAAGAACATTACTTGTAAAACAGCATAGTTTTTCCATCCTGCTTTGAATTATCGTGCTTGAATTGACTGAACAGTCATTTATTTGCACCATCAGAGCAAACAGGTGCCTGTCTTCAGCACACATTACAGTTTTACACACTTATTCATTCTGAATAAGTGTGTATTATAGATTTCTCCAGCACTATCTTTTATTAATTGCACAGGGAGAGTTGCTTTATGAATTTGAATGGACAAGAAAATAGACAAGCGTAACAGCCCCATTGTGCTTTTGTGTTCATTTAAAAACCTGCAAAAGCATCAGTATCATTCAGGCATTATACAGTTATCTATACATTTTCAAAGACTTAGTGACAAGTCTGCAGCATATGCCACTCGTATGTGCTTGGAGTATTGTTTTATTGGAGGCAATGATGGAGAAGTAATTTGTTAGTGGTGAGGCGATTAGACTCCATCATTTGACAAATTAATCAGCGTGGACTCAAGACAACCCTTCTACCCTCCTGCACCATCTTTCCACACCTAACCATCTTCATTTTTAGTATTTATCATTTATCACCAGTCTATCTATGGATTCCCGACAAGTCCATTAAGTAGGAGACACCTTAATGGCTCTTCGCTGGTGATTGAGAATCCCTTGTCTGATGAGAAAGGTGAAAAAGACTCAAATTGTAACATCACTTTGACCTTTGAGACCATATTGATATTTTGGGTGAGATGGATTGTCACTGTCATTCCCCCAACTCCCTGAAATGTCAGAAACTGGCTAACTAAAATTTAAAAATGGATTAGGTTTTTCTGATTCAATCTTAAATAGGTTTAAGTCTGCATAAGATAGTGGATTGTAAAACTAGATATATAATACCAGAAGTGCTCTTTGTAGAATAGTTGGTCATCCTAGTTCCCAATCCCCTGGCACCCTGACAGAGAGCTGGATGGCCTTATCTGGTGTATTTTCCAGGGTGTTATTAAAAAAAAGAGTATCTTATAGCAGAAAAGATTACACAATTAAAACCTTTGGATAAAGACCATGAACAAGGACAGGATAGTGAAGATGAAAATTGTTAAACAAAGGAGAATAGAAAAGATAAAGCTGCATATGGACAAAGGAGGCCTATAGTGCTGGCTGGAGCCAAGAGCTATGGCTGAGTATGCGCCACTAAAGATAACAAAATCACCCAAGCTAGATTAGAGGTCCCAGTGATGGGCTGTGGGCCCAGACAGAGATTAACAGGGGTGTTCAGGTCTTTCTGGCACCATGTCCCAGTGCTAACACTTACAGAATGAAATCTCCACAAGAGTAAACAGTACAAGCCAGAATGCCTGTCCAATGGAGATGAAATGATCAGGTAATCGATGGTTAAATGGCAAGGAGCTCATTGCGGTTAATATTTTCAAGGTAAGCCCTGCTCCACCTTAAAATGTAGAAAAATGGAGAGAATATTAGTTGTTAGTAGATAATAATTACCTTGATACGAATGCATCCATGCATGAACACTCACTCATAGAAAATGTTCTACATACGTACATGACTCAGATTGAATTATTATGGATACTTTCTTAATGAAGACACACAAATACTAAATATATTTCTTAAAATCCTGCTTAATTTTCAAATTGATAAACCCACTATCTTATCTTTATCTTTGCTTTAACAAAAGATGCATGTTGCCCCACCTGCACTGCATTCCTTAAATATATATTTCCCAGAGTAGATAAGGCCATATTTTGTTGTCTGTGCAAGATCCATCTTCTGAATTTATTTATTTATTTATTTATTTGAATTAAGATCCAATTGAAGTGGCCAAGATTTAGCACTCAAGTTTAAGTGTGGAACTATCAGGAGGATATAGCAATCATGTTTTACACAGAATGCAGTAACATTGGGCATCCTGCACAAATCCTGACAGGATTGGGTATCTCATGCGAACATGAAAATTCTCAAAATCTAACATCATCAACAACATGAAATACCTTTTGGAGAAAGTGCATTTGCTGCCCTGATCACACAAGAGTAACAGTGGCATAATTCAGTATTGTCTTTTTGAATTGGACAATGGCAGATGTGAAGGACAGGGTGCTTCACAGTGGGTTTGCTCAGATATAATCAATTGAATTGTGTGGTTTCGAAATGGAAAACTATTGAAATGCTTGCAGAGTGGATATTTTGTACATGCAGTCACGATGAGCATTAAGATGGCAGTAAACTGTTTCCATAGATGTTTCCTATTTGTTGATATTTAGCATTGAGTGCAATAATATTTTCCTAAATCACTTATTGCATGTTTGGCAATTAATAATCAGTCTTTTTATTATTCAATACAAAAAATCTGTAGAGTTTCTTAACAGTTGGGTTCTTTTTATTGATTTAAATATTTTCATCTGCCTTCAATTTTTTTTTTTAATATACAGTACATGCCAACAAGCTAATACATTATCTACTGCAATTCCTCTTTTATACTCCATCCTTTTCTGCTGCATAACAGAGAGGAAGTGTTTCTATAGTGCCTATTGAGTAAGTCTAGGCTACAGTTCAGACGTTCATTTCTACTGACACACAGAATTTCCTGATTCTAGATTGAGACCTTAAATATTTAATGTGTTCAAATTGGAGGCATGCATGGAAATGAAATCATAAATACACTTGTTTATAATCTGGTTAGCCTTGGATCAACAAACATGACCTACTGAGAGCAAGGGAAGGAGGGGTAGGGGGGCAGAGATTTAGTTAGTGAACACATTGATTTGTAAAAGACATTTAAAAAAATCCAAAACATAAAGGTTGAGTAAGTTGTTTATTTTTTTGATGTTCACTGGGGCTGTGTTGTGTGGTTGTGATGTGCATTGTTTCCAGAAGGGGTTGACATATTTCTATGTGCTTGTCAGCGTCTTATTGGCCTTAGCAGACAGTGACTGAAAATCTTGTCCTCTTAGAGTATACTAGCTAATAGCAATCTCAGTCCTTGAGTTTTGAGGTTATCCCATTCATTCCCATATCACTTGTTTCTACTTCAGCAGACACAGCACTGTGCTGCAAGGAGAAGCTGGCACTGTGGTATGACAAGCAGCACTGCTAGCTTGAACTTGAATATATCTGAATAGCTTTCTCTTCCTGTGCAAAGTTAAATCTGGTTAAAATCATCCTATTGTTTTCAAATATTAATAGAGGAAATGTGTTTTCAGGCTTCAAACATTCAGATCATGCATTCTATAAAAAAAAGCAGAATGATTGTGTTTTGTAGTAAGCAGCATGTAATGCTTTGCCATCTGTGCTTTTTGCCAAAGGGAGTATCCTTGTATTCACACTGCTGTCATTTTCTCAGCATCCAAGCTGAAGGTGACTGACACTTACACAGAGGCAGCACAGCATTCTCAGAGAGCCATAGCTTAGTTTCTGACAGTAGGCACAAAGATTTTGACAGGACATGGCCATACTGAGGATAGGCCTACGTTGTAATTCCAGGCTAGATAGGGTGGTGGTCTATTTGAGCTGCAACAATTTCCCATCTCTCGCATTGCCTGTCAGTGCTGCTGCTGCTCTGTATGTGTATTACACTTTAAGCTCTAACATCATCCCAGCATCCACCTGCAGGCTCCAGTTGAGGGAGTTCAGTAAGTTTGCTCATCACTCCACAGTGTCTCTATATGAACCTTTTCACAGGGAGTGAGGAGGTTGAAGCATTGACACCCAACTTGAATTATGTTCTCCTAAAGCAGTAATAAACATCTCAAAGTCATGAGTTGTGACATTTGGCAAATTATAAATTCAAAACCAAGTCTGAAGTATACATGTAGTCCTCAACCTATGAACACAATTGGTTCCAAAAGGCTGATTGTAAGCTGAATTATTCGAAAGTAGTTATTAATTAAAAATTCAATCTATAATTGCAGGCAGCATGGTGGCACAGTTTGTGGTGGAGTCGCTGTCCAGCTTCCTCCCACCTCCAAAAGCCTTCATTCATTCATTTTCTACCGCTTCATCTGCCATAGCGTGTCACGGGGAGCTGGAGCCTAACTCAGCTGACATAGGGCGTGAGGCGGGGGACACTCCGAGCATGACGTCAGTGCACCACGGAGCCACACAAAGACGGACAACTATGCACACTCACTCCTACGGGCAATTTGGGACCGGCCAATCAACCTGAAGCGCATGCTTTTGGAGGTGGGAGAAAGCCGTAGAACCCGGAGAGAACCCACACAGACACGGGGAGAGCATGCACAAAGTGGAACTCGAACCCGGACCCACCGTGTTGTGAGGCGACAGCGCTAACCACTGCGCCACCGTGCCGCCCCAGTTTAGTTGAATTGGTCATGTCGAAACTGCAAGTATGTGCATGAATGGTTATCTTTTGTGTGGCTGCGTATGCACCGATGACGTGCCAATGACAAGTAAAAGCAGAAGAAGCAGAAGAAAATACATGAATGAATGAATCTATAATTGAAATTTTAATTCAATTACTACTTTAGATTGGAAAGTACTATTCCCCAAGACTTACCAGAAACAATTGTAGGATATAAAAACAACCCATAAATAAAATCAATATTGTAGTACAGTTAGGTAACTTACCTTCAGAATGAAAGAAGAGGAGGAGGAGAGAAGAGTTATTGCCAGTGAGAGGCAGGGTTGTCATCATAGAGATCATTACACACTACCACTATCCTCACTTGCCTTATTCATATTGCCTATACCACTAGCACTAGCCTTTGTTTTATCTGCCATGATAAACCATAAAGTATCCAAGGGGATACGAAGCCTAATACGCTGAGATGCTCACAGAGACACGTATAAGAAGGACTCGGGTAGATAAGTGATGTGGAGCGATGTTGCTGCTCGGCAGGGGTTGCGGCAAAAAGGGAAACTACAATAGTCGGCTGTGGTGGCACACGGTTGTTAGTATCTACAAATGTTCAAAAGTCAGATGTTCATATTTTGAGGAAGATCTGTACTTGTTTTTATGTGTAATATGCATTGGTATCTATTGAGCTATTTGCAATTTTATATACTCAGCCTTAAGCTGACTAAAACACTCTCAATAGACCTGACTGAACAATTATCAGTTGGGTGGTTTGTTGAAATATTGCACAACAAATTGTCATTATAAATTAAGTGCAGTTATTGTTTTTATTATGGGGTGACTAATGCCATTGAAGGGAGCAGCTGTGGACAGAAATGTTCATACCCAAGCCTGATGAGAAGGAAGTGGATGAACTACAAAAGGATTGAAAAAACTTTCAGATGAATCCTTAGTTTGACTCTGTCATGATTCCCCTCTTCATCCACATCAAAAAACCAGCCACCCATACGATAGTTTGCTTACAATTCCAAAAAAAAAATGTCCACGTACAAATATATCCACATTCAAAGGGAATCAATTCACAAGTTGAGGTTAAATAACTGTCTCTTCACCATACTTCACAGCCGGTATAAGGAGAAATGTCTTCACTGTCTGGCATGCAGACTCTCAGCTCCAGAAATGACCTCTCAGATGCTTGGTTGTCCCTGTTCCCTGAAAAAGGCTGCACATACTAACCTGTAGTTTATCTCACTCAGTCAAGGGTAGACAACAATTCTGTCATGTCAGCTACAGTAATATAGTAATAACAAACCACAAAAAACCAACAGGATGAGGTGAATAACCATACAGTTCTCTTAATTTCATACTGGACATTTGTACTATGATAATTGTGTCTACCACATAGCATTCTAAACACAGCATACAGCATACAGCACACAGATAACAAATTGATGAACGTTAGTCTGAGGTCAGCTCATCCCTTAAAGAGAGTCCATCCCAAACACTATAAAGATCATGGCCAATGAACATTCGAGGCTCATCTGCAGCTTTTTGTTGCCGCACCTGTTGAAGGGAACCAGTGCTGTATCCACACCAACTGTGACTGCTGAATTTCTTCAGTAAACTTTGTGTATGCTACAAATTGTCTCATCATTGAAGATGCACCTTTGCACCATTGAAGATGCATCGAGATAAAGTAATTTGCATTTGCATTGTGATTATTTTAATATTGAGAGAGCTTTCAGAGAGTTTGGAGTCATGAACCTAATTATTCAAGACTTATTTGTCTTTTTTCTAAGTTATACATAACTGCTCTGCTGTCAATATATTTTTATTTTCTCTATGTATTCTGAAAATGTATCTTAAAACTATCTGCTGTTGTTGTGAGTTATTTTTCTTTTACAACACAGCAAAATTCTCAATAGAAACAAGACGTCAATGTTGAAATGGTATAGTGCAGTATCTAATTGAAGCTGCAGTAAATCAACCAATCACTCAATGAAATGTTATTTGTATACCCCAACCTCACAAATGACAATCTGTAACACCCTCTACCCTCACAGTTTTGAACCAGGTGAAGGAAAACTCCATAAAAACCCTAACAGGGAAAAAAAAGAAGAGGCCACAGGTGAGGGATCCTTGTCCCTAGGGCGAATAAACATTATAATGTTGCGAGCACAGAGCACAACAGTTGTGACAGTCATCACAGCAATTAAAGTCCATGGTTGTTGAATTAACTCCAGGAGTATGTTATTGAAGAGGTCTAGAAAAGTGCAGTCCAGGAATCAAATGGTAATCCAGGTCAGAGTTTCTGGCCACTTGTCTCTATATCTCCTACCAAGCTCACATGGTCACATATAGAAACAGGTAGCGGGTAGTTAGTGGAACTGTCACAATCATGACACCAGAGTGTTGGAAAATATGAGGCAGAGGAATTTATGTAGCTCAGAGAGGGCATTTGATCGAATTGAAGATTTAATTGTACTCTCTTCCACTGATGATGCAAGACAGCTGTGATTGGTTGACTGCAATGCCGGTCCACAAATACACAATGTAGATCCAGGAGCATGTCCTACTTGGCTAAATCACATTGTGCCTGATGCTAACACTACTTGACATTTCTGCTGCTGCATAATTCAGTGAGGAACTAATTACCATGGCAGCTGGTACAATTTCCTCTTTGCCCTACTGTTGCAGCAGTTCCTCACAGCTACTTTGTCAGGAGACATTTTCCTGCCGCTGGGCACAGTACCACACACTACAGAACAAACTGCATCTCTCTTAATTATCATCTCGTTGCATTAAAGCCAAATTAATTTCTCTTTCAGGACTATTTGGCTGGACGCTGAGAAATACACATGCACATGCAGATGGATAAGATATTCATGGCTGTCTCCATCCACAAAGTGTGAACAAACAAAATAATTGATTTTCGCTTTTCTGTATCAGTATTAGGTTTATCCTGGCCGGAATGTACTTCTCTCAGAGAAGATGAGATGAAAGAAATCCTAACATTTTTACAGTCACTAGGATGGAAGGTTTAGAAGTGTCATAGAAAGATTACTGTAATAGTTTAATTGAAGTTACCTCTGACTTTTGTTATAATGTATATTGGCCATTCCACCAAATTCGTGCAAAGTTCAGAGTTGGAGAAACATTTTCAAAAGTTGTTTTTTCCAAAAACCTTGTGCATACATAAATTGTTACAACAGTATGTATCTAGTAAAGGCGTAGTCAAATTTCTTGAATTTTTTTTTGCTCCTGAAATGTGTCACTACAGGAACACAGGAACACACTACAATAAAAATGATTGTATTAATCTGTTAATATTGTGTGTTCATACACCCTCCAAAGAATATTTTAGTAATTTATTATGAAATGTTTTACAGTTAAATCCCTTAAAATAATTTTTTAAACAAATTTCAAGGTTTATTTTCCAAGACTCATCAAATTTAAAAGCAATCCTTTTTGGGAAAAAGGAATAAGTGATCTTGAAGATCTCAGAGTTAATTAGTTATTACATTGAATGCACATTTGACTAATAGTTATCATATAACTTAATGACTGTTCTTATTTTATTTTACAAAACATTGAGTGTTACGGTAGTAACAGCACTGTTACGGTAGTGACTGCACTGCTTGGCCGTGACCACATTATTATGTTTGGAAGGTTGCACTGTATCCCCTCAACCATATTGTTTAAAATTAACTCATAATCTGCCTTACAATTAGAATTTTAAAAACAAAAATGTTTATAAACAATAAAATGGGTCATTTACTATTATACATTTCTTCAACGTAGCAGCATATCTACTGTAACATGCCATTGGAACATCTACCGTATTTTGTACTTGAAAGTACATTAAAGAACAAAAATATAGAACATTACATTAATAATCAAGTTATTCACATACTGAAATGATAACCTACAACAGCTCCTTCATGTTGCCCCTCCAATGAACAACTTATGAAGGGGACGGCGTTTTGCTCAATGGCGCCTTGGCAGTGCTTGGGAGGTGAACTGACACCTCCCACTGTCAGTTCACACTCCGAATATTACACGGGTCTTGAACCGCTGACCGTCTGGTCCACATACCAAGACTCAGTGACTGAGCTACTGCCACCCCAATCAGCATTATATTCATGTTTTATTATATAATGTTTAGCACTCTAAGATTCTTAAGAATAAAATGTGATTTGCAAATCAATATTATTATTATTATTATTATTATTATTATTATTATTATTATTGTTGTTGTTAATAAATTCTATTTTTTTTAAAACTTAATTAGTCTTAAAGGGGCAATTGAAGGCTTATAATGCAGGATTGGTGCACAAAATAAAGAAAGGCATTGTGCAAAAAAAGCAAAGACGACAATCCAGACGTAATAAACAGAAAGCCAACACAAACACTAAAATATAAAATAAACAGATATGTACAATATAAAAAGGTACATGCAATGGTGTAGTAAATTAGATATCAAGACCCTTCATATTGTGGCAGCATTATATGTGTTACTTTTAAGGGTGTAAAAGTGCAACACACAGTATAAACATAAATAGTGCAAACACAAACAATGAATGTAAATTGTAATTAAATAACATAAATACACTGTTTATGTTAAATAATAACTCAAAACCTAATTATTTCAAAACCTAGTTAATTTAAAACCTAATTAGTTTAAAAACCTGGGTAGTTGAAAAAGTAGTTAGTTTTAAACCTAGTTAGTTTATAACCTAGTTTGTTCAAAACCTGGTGGGTTAGTTAGTTCAAAACGTAGTTAGTTTAAAAAACCTAGTTAGTTCAAAACTTAGTTAGTTAAAAACCTAGTTAATTAGTTTAAAAACCAGTTAGTTTAAAAACCAGTTTGGTGACCAGCTACACGGGGGCGCCACAGGGGACCGTGCTCTCCCCCCTTCTCATCACCCTCTACATGTTGGACTTCACTACTCGGATATATGCCACATACAGAAGTACTCCGATGACACTGCGATTGTGGCATGTATCTGGGAAGGTGATGAGGGCATTGGTGGCTGACTTTGTGGAGTGGTGCCAACACAACCAGCTCCAGCTCAACATCTCCAAGACAAAGGAGATGATGCTGAATTTCCGACGGGCACCACCCTGTCCACAGCCAGTGATCATCGAGGGCAGTGAGGTGGAGGTGGTAGGAAACTATAAGTGCCTGGGACTGCAGCTAGACAGCAAATTGGAGTGGTCACTCAACTCGGACTGTGTGTACAAGAAGGAGCAGAGCAGGTTGTACTTCCTGAGGAGGCTGGGCTCCTTCAACATCTGTCCTGAGCTCCTTCTCATGTTCTATCAGTCAATCGTTTCCAGTGTTCTGTCATACGCCATTGTGTGTTGGGGTGGCAGGGCCAGGAAAGAGACATGAGCCATCTTAACAGACTCATCCGCAGAGCGGGCTCAGTGGCCGGGCTGAGCCTGGACTCTGTGGAGACGCTTCTGGAGAGCAGGACCATGTCCAAAGTCAGGGCTATCATGAATAACACCAGCCACTCCCTACACACCACCTTCTCCCAGCAGAGAAGCACTTTCAGCAGCAGACTGCTGTCACACAGCGCCTCCACAGAGAGGCTGAGGTCCTCCTTTGTGCCCTGTGCCATCACAGGGTACAATGACTCTCTCAGGAGGAGCCCGGGTGGGGGGGGGTCAGCATGCAGTTGAATGGAGGGGTGGAGATGGGATGTTAGCCTGTGCTGCAGTGTAGTGGGGCTGAGTTGTTGTGATGTTGTGACATTAGTGACATCCCTTACAATGTATGAAGGGTGTACTTTACCCACCATGTGGGCCTCCTGCTATCTTCGCTTTCACTTTTTATTATGTTTTGTACTGTTTATATATTTTAGTTTAGTATATGTCCTGTTAGAACTGCATGTATCTGTTAGTGTAGTGTATGTCTTGTGGTATGTACTGTGGTGTCAGTGTTTTCCTCCGGGATTAATAAAGTATCTATCTATCTATCTATCTATCTATCTATCTATCTATCTATCTATCTATCTATCTATCTATCTATCTATCTATCTATCTATCTATCTATCTATCTATCTATCTATCTATCTATCTGGTCTGTTGAAAACGTAGTTAGTTTAAAACTGAGTTAAAAAAACTAGTCAGTTTAAAACCTAGTTAGTTTAGCACCTAGTTTGTTCACAACCTACTGGGTTAGTTAGTTCAAATTTATAACCTATGTAGTTTGTAAGGTTGAGCTGAGTACTCGTTTCAGACGAATATCTGCCACGGATAATGCATTTTTGACGAGTACGAGCACGCTACAGGTAAAACTCATCAATACTCGTGCTGGTTAATTAATTAATTAATTAATTTTCCTGACCACTTCATCCATTTGCGCAGGTCACAGGAGCTGGAGCCTATCCCAGCTGGCAAAGTTGAAGGGAAATCCTCAGAACTGACTGTCTTTACGGCCAGTTATACACAGCGCCCACCCCTCCCTACAAATCTCGCACACACACAGACATTGACTGATCTCTCTGTGCGTGGCTCCACTGTAGCTCATTTTGCTTTCCTTTGGTTTTCTTCAGCTTGCCTCTATTTCGGTCTATTTAAAGTTACTTGGTGAACTTGTTTCTTGTTTTGTTTTGTTGCACATACGCAGTGCATTCAACTGGACAGAGCTGAAAACTAGTTGTGTCTCATCGGTCTCATCGTGTCTCAACGCCTCCACTCCAGTCAATTTTTGGGGTTTTTTACCTACTTGGTCTTAATTTGGCACTTTCTCGTTTCAGTTCAAATTAAAAGTTTATAAACTGTTTAGATATTTAAATATATTATTATTATTATTATTATTATTATTATTATTATTATTATTATTATTATTATTATATTATATTCCCATGTTCCCATACACACACACATGCTCTCTCTCTCTCTTAACTCTTTCTCTTTCTCTTTCTCCCTCTCACACAGTCACTCAGTCACACACACAAACACATGCACACACACCTTAATAAACATTGTTTGACTTTGTGTGGAAAAAAATGGCAAGAACATTAGGTGGTACAAATAAATGAATAATCGATAAAAACAGTTAGATTATAAAAAGAAAAGAAAAAAAGAAAAAGAAAGAACAATAGAAAGTTATTTTGAGTATGACAATTCTTGTTCATGCATACTTTGTAGTTCACAATTACATCCCGCTTCAAAGAGGTGATGCAATTGTCAGTGTTCGTGTGTTTGTCCGTTTGTCCGTCCATTCGTCCGTCCATTCATCCGTTGGTCCATCAAATATCTTTGGAAGCATTGCAGATAGAAAGATAAAACAAAAAGTACATTACTCGGGCAGCAAAGGAGATGAAAATGAGATGTTGACCTTGTCCTCGAGAAAACTAGGTCAAGGTCAAATTTGAACAAATTTGAACTTTTTGTACACTCAGGAACCAGATAACATAGAAAGATGAGGGAGAAAGCCAGTCCATATGTACATGTATGTATATGTACATATTTTACTTTCATAGATCAAAGCTATTGCTTTGATCTATGAAAGTAGGTCAGGGTAAAACATAGAATTCAGGGGGATCGATGGATGTTGCAGTCTTTGACTGCCTTGTTTCCTGTTGCATTGTATTCATTAATGCACTTCATGTTCTGACTTCAGAAAACACTTGTTCTGTGAACAGTTTGTTTACTATTGTGATCAGAAACATTGAATCTCAATTTTGAGGCTGTTCTGAGTTCAGGTAAAACAACTTGTGTTATGTGACATGAAAGCGTGGAACAGCATTTTTTGAAGCCTATTTTGTAAATTTAAAAAAAAAAAACTAAATATTTTACATTCTATATAAAATTCACCAAACATAAATGATTTTGTATACATTTAGTGTAGTCACTATCTAGGTACAGTTTTTGTGTTTAACTAGATCACAACATAATCTTAGTAAATTTTAAACTCTGAATTATGAAAATCCTATTATGAAAATCACACTTTTTCAGGTCCCTACATGTACATAGTGGTCCTCCCTAACCTGACCAACTGCTAGAATCTAGTAAACAAACGCTTCCTGTATCAATAGATATTTGAGGTTTTAGAAATCCATGGCCTGGAACAAATCAAAACGATCAGATTTTGCTACAATGGCCATTTGTGAGGTAAATTACGTCACAAATGGCGTTCTGTGATTAGACAGAGTGATTGGCGATACTGATTGGTTGACATGCCCAAGGGCATGGCAATCCCCGAGGGGGGAGTTCTTTCAGGCTACGGTAGTATTGTGTGGTAATGTCCTACCTCAGAGCTACACACTGAAAGCTCCTCACAAGCTATTGAACTCATTTAGCGTTTGGCTAACTTGTTAGGTCCACTCCCGTAGTGTGTGTGTGTGGTTGTGTGTGTACGCGCAAGCATATGGTTCATGATCAAGCTACGGTATCAGTGTGTGATAATGACCTGGATCAGAGCTACACACTGAAAGTTCCTCACAAGCTGTTGAATTCAGCTAGCATCTGGCTAACTAGTTAGCAGTCAGGTGTGTGTGTGTGTGTGTGTGTGTGTGTGTGTGTGTGTGTGTGTGTGTGTGTGTGTGTGTGTGTGTGTGTGTGTGTGTGTGTGTGTGTGTGTGTAATGTGTGTGCGTGCGTGCGTGTGTGTGTGTGTCCGCCCAAGGCTATCCCCAGCACCACAGTGAACACATAACCAGTTGGAAATTAATTACTAATCAAGAACATTTGTCTGTTTTTTGGTGAATGAAAACAGCTTTAGCTCTTCTCAGTGATTAGAGAGCTGCGTGTATCCACACACACACACACACACACACACACACACACACACACACACACACACACACACACACACACACACACGAGAATACAAGAAAAAAATTTCATGTTTCATTAGTTTGCGTTAGCTGAGCTCTTTTGTTATCCACGATCTCTCACTGTCCATGACGATTTTCAGAAAAAAAATCTTTAATTATCTCAGCGGCCAGTCTGATCATGCATACACAAGTCTTTGTTCAACAAAGACTGGAGAACATGTGGAAGCAGGTATACGCTTAGCACCGAAAAATCAACTGTTATATCATGAAAAACAAGAGTGGAAAACACGAGAAGAAATAGAGTGAAATGCGTAGCAGCAAAGTTACTGAAAATTTAAAAAGTTCCAGACTATGCCAATTGATCGTTCTGTAATGCAGGACGAGGGAGGGGTCGAGGGAGGGGTCGATCCAGGCAGCTCAGAGGAAGGAGGGGGCCGGAGATAGGGAGTTGAGAGCTACGCCCTATTAAAACAGAGCTTTTGAGAGCGGAAGAGACTGTATCAATATACAATCAAAGATATTGAGGACTACAGATCACTTTGGGGCAAGACATTTCAAATACAGTGTAGTTGGACATCTGGCAGCTGAATGACGTGAATTAAAAAAAGCATAATATGGGACCTTTCATTGTTTTGTTAAGTAGGTTTTTTATTGTGGGACAGCAATTTGCATGAATCCGGTAGAGTGACCCATATTGGTAATTACACTTCATCTAATCCTTTATATGACTATGCCAATTTTTTTGCACACAGGAAAAAAGTGTTTTCAGCACCAAGTCGTTACACATTAGTCATTTAATTAAGTGCATCCATCCACCCATCCATCCATCCATCCATCCAGCCATTATCCACCATCCATCCATCCATCCATCCATCCATCCATCCATCCATCCATCCATTTTCTTGAAGATGAGATGATTATAATTATCTTGTCTTCATCTAATTTTCCACCTTGCGGGTTAACTAACAGCAATTTATTTAAATCTTACATCTTCTATTCATAAAATATTTACATATGAGGGGGTAGAATGTACATAACAGATTTTGAAGTTTGGTCGTGTGTTCCAAATAACCTGAAGCCAGCACAGCCTTGGAGCTAATTCCACAGCAGTAAGAACTGCAAGATCTACCGTCTGTATAATCAGGTAGCTAAATTAGATATGCATCAGTCATGTTCCAGGACACTGCTTAGAAAACACTTCTCTTCCTGTGTGAAAATGCACCATGTTGGTTTAAACATTCAGATTAAGTGGTTTATTCAAACACAAACAAAGCTTCGAAATTAAAGATTACATTTCTTACATTTCTTTTTGCCAGCTCTGTGTGTGTGTGTGTGTGTGTGTGTGTGTGTGTGTGTGTGTGTGTGTGTGTGTGTGTGTGTGTGTGTGTGTGTGTGTGTGTGTGTGTATTGTTCAAAAGATTTATCCTGTACATAATGTATAAACTTGTCTATATTTTTGCAATGACTCCTGAATTGTATTCTGCTGCATGAATGACCTACAATGATATCCTAAACTTACAAGGAAAAGAAAAGTTTGGAAAGTAATGGTAATGTGAACCTGACACTGAAACCTGCCCAACAAACATAAATGTCATAAGTTTATTTATTTTATTTTAATTTATTATATTCATTCAGTTGTTTTTTTTTTCTTTCCAGACATGTTATTACAGCAGACTTCACTTTCATCAGTGTTGGAACAACGATTCCCGCTCCCGCCGAGTCATTTGTCGTAGTGTCCTTGGGCAAGACACTTTACACTCCTTGCCTCCAGTGGGGCACTCGCTGGTGTGTGAATGTGTGTGATTGTTCCGGTGGTGGTCGGAGGGGCCGTAGGCACTGACTGGCAGCCACGCCTCCGTCAGTCTGCCCCAGGGCAGCTGTGCCTACAAACATAGTCTACCATCACCAAGTCTGAATGAAGAGTGAATGAATAATGGATCCAATGTAAAGCGTCTTTGAGTGTCCAGAAAAGCGCTATATAAATCTAATCCATCATTATTATTATTTCTCGCCGCCAAGCACGAGAAAAAGGCGAGAAAAGTTCGAGAGATGTGACGGTAATGTGGTTTTTATTTCAGTTTACTGTATTCAATAATTTTTCACTTAATTTGCGTTCCATTGCCTATAGTACGAGTTACGGTACCGTAAACTTCTGTCCAAAACACGACGGTAACTCGTACCCTAGGCTAACCTGATTACGTCGATTACAATTTGATATATAAATGACATTATGAAATAACATATAGTACGCGGATACAGTGGCAGAAAATGGATGGCTATTATGTTGAAAAAGGTAGTTTTCTAGTGTCTTGGAACAGATTAAGACCATTTACGTTATTTGTAATGGGAAAAATGTATTTGGAATTTGAACAAATCGGTATTCAAACAGCCTTCCGGAACGAATTGTGGCCGGAAACCGATGTTTGCCTGTAAATAAAGCATTTACAATTACTGTAATAATATTATTTTAGTCTATACTTACAAGTTTTGAACATCCATCATCCATCCATCAATTTGGTGTGGTGAGATGATAAAGAAGTCAAGGATTGCTAATTGCTAAAGCTGACATATTTCTACCACTGGTATATACAGTAGAAGTACTCTATATTCAACTTTGCTCCAATAAAGTCCTATTGTGAAACAAGCACTGGTATCATATGAAACACAGTGACAGTTGGCAGAAGCTGAGCATTTTCACAGCTCTTTCTATTTCGGAAAAAAGACACAAAAAATACAGGTCTAGAAGTAAGGATGATGAATGTATGATAACAGCACTGAACAGATAAATAGACCATAGGCTAGTGGTTGAATATTTAGGTTAATTGTTTATTTCCTCCAGTGACTGTAATCTGATTAGATTACTACTTTCAGGAGGCACTGAAAATTCAACAGCCTTTAAAATATTTCCTTGGGCTGAACATATTGTGTGTTGGACTTTAAAGGGACAAACTCTATTAGTGGCACAGTCATACACAGAGACACCAGATGCATTTGCAGGTCTGACATTGAAAAATTGAGAAGCTTTCATTTTATAGTGAAGAAATTGGGCCTGAGTATAAAGCCGCACACTGGCGGAAATAGAACAGTCGAGTAATAGTTAACATTTTGTATAGCATGCATCTTTGACTTACCTTTAAAGAGTCCAGAAAGTTAAGAGGAGTAAAAACAGAAAATATGTAGAACCTTCAAATACTGTATTGTTGTGCCAGAAAACCCATCTTAATATTAGTGCAATGGGCCAACTAGTACTGTAGTTTTATAAAAGCTGAATGTGTGTCCTTAACATTGTCCAATGATTTAATGATGCTGATATAATAATCATATAAAGATAAATACAGACGAATATGTAATTTGTAGTGTATAATGTTCTGTGATATGCTGGCAAGGCATTCGGAGTATAACCTGGCCCTTGCTCATAGTCAGCTGGAATAGGCTCCAGCAACACCCGATACTCACAGAGAAGAACAGTGGCTGTAGGCAAGACAATTACGATTTTCTCATCTACAAGAAAATGGATGGATGTACAGCATATAAAGGTTTTTAATTAAACAGGTCTTTATAGAAAATTGTGGTTGAAATGTGGCGTTATCTACACCTGTTTGTTGTCCGATTTCCTTTAAGTTCAGAGTCAGTATTTTAGTAAATTGCCAGGCTCATAACTCTACATGACAGTGTGAAATTTCCATCAGACCACTTGAATCTAATTAATCTTGGTGATATCTCATAAAGCCCTCCTGCTATTATATCTAATGAAGCCAGGCAGCTTTGTTGCACCCCCTCTCCCTTGTCTGTGTTTTCATGACAACGGGCTCCCTGTGCAATACCACCAACTGCTTTGCTGCCTTTAGGTGTGGTGCATTTGAGGTTTCCTCAAACCTTGCTGGAGATAAAAACAATTCACAGTTTTGCCCTATACTGCTTATTTCTGATCATAATGAATGCATTGAGGGTATTAACGTAAAACTTGATTTTACTAAAAAAAAAAAAAAAACAATGACTAGGTGAGGTCTACTGACTATGAGCATCAATGGGAAATTATTATGGTTGTTCTCAATACCATATCATGAGTATCTCTAACAGCTTAAGTGTCTTGTTCAAGATGAAAGAGTTTAAAGCCATACTTTCCTTCCTCTGGTTAGTAGATGAGCTTAGTAAACAAAGCCCATATAGTTCGCGCCATATATCTGATGGACCAGATTAGCCAGTCCTTGCCTCTCCGTAGAAAATGGGTCTGAATATAGAGATTATTGTTCTAATAAAGTGAGTTTAGATGCAGCACATCATTTGACCAGGATAAAAACCTTTAAGGAGAAGGAGGTGAAACACACTTGTTAGAGTGCACATATCTAAAGTGTCAACTACTGAAACAGACCTTTGAAATTAAGTTCTCTAGCAAGCAAACTGATACTTCAGCAAGAAAGAAAACCTCGGCTCCTGATGGGACTAGATGTCTGCTAATAACACTTTACAATTGGTGAGGCTTTTTGTAAAAAAGTTTTGCAGCAAAGTGAAAGTGAGCATTTTCTTCAGAACCACTGGCAGAGCAGTGGGAGTTCTGCATGAGCTGTTTAAGAAGCCTGCTCTGTCTCTGTGGATTGAAAGCTTTTACGGGGACATATCTACTCCATTAAGGCGTGACCATGACATCCCCAAAGGACGTCAGAGGACAGTCAGGTTACTTTGCTCGTCAAGCCCTCTCTCTCCTTTTGAAGTACACATCTGGTTGCATTCCTAATGCTAAAGAAAAACAACTGAGCTGTTCAATGTTGACAAAGCTGAACAATCAAAAAAACATGTGTGGTCATGTGTTGATGTCACTCTGCATTTCATCAATGAGTCACCCAGGTCACCCCGGCACTAACCATGCGTACAGCTTTATTGTATACATAATTTAAGATTGCTATCCATCTGGATGTCCCTTAGTTGTGCTATCTCTCATTCTAATACTCTTTCATCCAAACCTCTTCTTCTCTCATGGCCTTCGCCCTGTAGCAACACACACAAGCCTAAACTTTGTTCTTTTAGGTTAAAGTTGGATCACACATGTCTGCTACTGTGCATATGTGATCAAAATCAGTGTGTCTTTATAGTGGAATACCTGAGGTTAGCCTGGGAATGCCTAAACGTACTCATTCATAATAGAGTAGAAGGCTTCCTAACAATCACCAGAAAGCCGCCTTACTTCAAGGATATGCACAACAAGAGCATAGAGGTTAGGATGAGAAACATGAATAATGTAATTCATGGTAGTAAAAGCAACATGCTTACCCAGTACTTATATGTTCTTCTCACAGAAACAGTCTTTCTACACATGATGACAATTAATAATGTAATGCTTCACGTATTCATGCTGAGCATCATTGTCCAGGGGTCCCAGTTTGTTCCACACAGCAGCAAACAGAGTACACATTGTTGAGATGAATGCATGAATTGCAGAATCAAAGAACCACCCACAAATGGTTGAGCTGAGGTTGGTACAGCAAGCTTATTTGCATGAAAATCAGACAAAGAAAACAGGTGTTTGTGAAAATGTGTTTTTGTCTTTCAATCGATTCATCACTATATGGTGTGTGACCATTATCAAAATTTGCTAACATTTAATTTAATGGTAACCTTTATAAGAAAGGAATCATATCCTTAACAGACACAACAACAACTTAAAATGGACAGAACAGACTGCCTGTGCTGACTGCATCTGCCCAACCAATTCCTCATACACATACGTATACTATGGATGTACCCGTCACTATGGCAACTTCTTTATACAGTTGCTTCTCCAAAGATCACACGGGGATATGCAGTGTAATTGAATCTATTTTTTTAGCGTGCATACATTTAAGATTGGATATTAGTCTAATTTTCTGTGCATATTCAACATAATTTAATGTGCTTTAAACTGGATTGGGTTGTTCCAACAAGAAATGTTCACGTACAAGGTCGACTAGAGGGCTGGTCCATTTAGAACACATAGAGACCAGAGAGCTATTCATGCACATTGTGTGTGCAAAAAAATCAACAAGAAATATATCAAAAGGGCTTTGAGAATCAAGGTACATTTTCCACTAAACCACACCTGGAAATAGTGACAGAGAGAGCAGAAGAGATGGGACAGACTTTGGCAATTATGCTGAAGATAAATGTACCCAACTTCCGCACTTCATCATTTATCTTGTTCCAAGTGGAGTTAACAGACATGACTCATGCATTTTGTAATGGCAGCTGATGATGCATCCTCACACAAAGTATTCTGACTCACTTCCTCTTTTGTAAACTGATCTTCGGTTGTGTCAAACATCACTTTAAGGCTTGCAGTTGAAACAATATTTTTATTTCACACCCTGCTTTGTTTTTATTATAACTTGGGACTCGTAATCTATTAAATGAAAGTCAATATGAAGTATTTGGAAGCCTGCTATAAGGATAGATTTGTGTTAGTATTAATGCATCTCCACCAGAGTATTTTTCTCAGAATTGCCAGACTCCACTTTTAGACCTTGAAATCATAAAGTACAATGTATGTGCATAAGTTTACATGCAAACACAAACCTTGACTTGGTCAGTCAGTCGGCGCTTTGCCTCTATAACTACCAGTGGTTGATTAATGGAGGTGCTGGGTCTTGCCAGAGGAGAAGATAAGCAGCCTATCGCTGTGCTGAAGGCTTTTACATGACCTTGAGAGAGATCTGTTCATGGAAATAGACCTAGTGCTTCTAATAGCGCAGCCCTTGCTCATTTTGCCCAACTCCGATGTCGAAACTACCGCCTGCTTTCATTCATATTTACAGCCTCTAAAGCAAACATTCCAGGGATGACACAGAACACATTTTTTGTAACTTAAATACTGGTCTCACTCGTAAACACACAATATTCAAAGGGTAAAGAACAAATTTCATTTCATGTTGCCAGAAAAAATGTGCAAACCGCTACTACTTAGTCTAAACTAGGTCAGTCAAGGGTATGACCATTCATGTTTAAATTAATATAAACACAATTGATGACAAAGGGCAGCACAGCAGTTGTAGGGTTGAGTCCTGCTCTGTGCGGAGTTTGTATGTTCCCCCCCTGTCTGCGTGGTTTCTCTCAGGGTTCTCTGGCTTCTTACCACCTCCAAAAACATGCACTTTAGGCGAATTGCCCTGTCTAAAATTGTAGGTGTGAGTGTGTGCGTGGTTGTCCGTCTCCATGTGGCCCTGTGTGTACTGGCATTGTGTCCAGAGTGTACCCTGCCTTGGACACAGTGGTCGGACGCAAGCTTTTCTTGTTCTAACACATGCCTTGAAAGCTTGTTCTGCACCAATTTCAGAATTATTTTCCATCTTACCGGTATATAACATTGATGTTTTTATTCCAGTGAAGTCACCCTATAAAAAAGCAATTTCAATTTCCTGAAATTATTTGGATGTCCTTTAATATGTCTAATGAAGTTGGAATATTTTATATACGAAGGACTGAATTTTAATATAAGGACATCAAACGACAGCATGCTGAAAAGCAAAGTGACTGAAGTGTGAGCCTGTCAATTTATCTCACAATGTGAAAGAGCAGCTGCACAATGATAGCAGGTGAACAAGCCATGCTTTCACACCTCAAACAATAGTCACACGAAGTGAAATATGTGAGGCCTTAGTATTTGCCACTAAATTTACATGAAGTGACACAATATGCGTCTTAAGTGGATCAGCTGATACACTCTCAAACATGTATAGAATGCTAAAATCAGAGAATATTCCTCCATTTGGTGCTACGCATAATGATGCACATGATACTTTATACATGTCATAATCAGTCTGTGATATTTTTATTCGTTTGGACAGCTTTGCATGTGGTACAGCTTGAAAATGTCCTCTGCTTAGTTCATGTGATTTTCTGCCATCCATCATCAGATTTTAATAATAATTAACACACCTTGTTCGCGGCGGCACGGTGGCGCAGTGGTTAGCGCTGTCGCCTCACAACACGGCGGGTCCGGATTTGAGTCCCGCTCTGTGCGGAGTTTGCATGCTCTCCCCGTGTCTGCGTGGGTTCTCTCTGGGTTCTCTGGCTTCCTCCCACCTCCAAAAGCATTCGCTTCAGGTTGACTGGCCGGTCCCAAATTGCCCGAAGGAGTGAGTGTGTGTGTGTGTGTGGTTGTCCGTCTTTGTGTGGCTTCGTGGTGCACTGACGTCATGCCCAGAGTGTCCCCCACCTCATGCCCTATGTCAGCTGAGTTAGGCTCCAGCTCCCCGTGACACGCTATGGCGGATGAAGAGGTAGAAAATGAATGAATGAATGAACACCTTGTTCTTTCACATTTTTAAAACATTTTAGCAACAATCGAAGCCACAAAACCGGTAGAGAAGAACATGTTTGTATTTTGAACTTTTTTTTTTAGTTTTTTCAATTAAAATAAAAATACTACATATTTTTGTCATCAGCAGCGTGAGCTGCATCTCACAATACCTTTTGCCTTGTCTGACACTTCATCAATTCAATTCCTCACTTTCTTATCACCTTTTGAGATTATGTGTAACGTTTGTATCAGGCAATGTATTTTTTAGGAGTGTCAGAACCATCCAAATAGAAAACAACAAAGTTATGTTGAAAATGGTTTCAAACTAAGACAAAGGTTCAGTTGTTCAATATGAGTTCAAGACCAAAGAAGCAGGTCTGAGAGGCTCTGTAACTTTTATTTCTAGCACATGATCATTTTAAGTAAGGTTTACAGTGTTATAGTGCACAGAATTCTCGCAGAGAATGTGTAGAGTTGGAGTTAACAGGACAATAATTTTGCCTCTTATCACAGAAGAAGTGCATCTACCCCGGTAATAAATTGTCCTCACAAATCCAATTCCAAGAAGTCAGAGACAGATGTCGATGCTATGACATCTGAGTAAACCATTTACAGTTCAAGACGGCCAGTGTGAGCAACTTACTGGCAAAGAATCTGCCTAAACCTCGAGGGACAGCCCTTTTGTTTTTAATTACAGCAGCTTGATATGAGCTGTATATGAGGATCTATAAGTTAGTTATGTATAAATAGGACAAAACATGATGCAAATGTAAATGGATGTTTGTTCACATTTACAGAATCACAACTGTATGAACTGACAGCTACAAGTTAAAAAAAAGTTAAAGAGCACAGGCCGAAATCATGGTATTCAGTTGCAACATTATGTGATGGAACCATATCCTTGTGCTGTATGTACAATAATTCATAAGTAATTGTGCTAAAACAAACATTAAAGCAAATGTGGAATTTAAAATCTCATTCACATGTTGAAAAAATGTATTAGATGAATTTTCATCCATTTTCAGTTAGAAGATTCTCCCGCTGGTTGAGTGTGGACAGAGATGTTTGCATCTGTGGCGTGAACCTGAGATATCTCCAGTCTGCCTCAGGCTACAGCCTCAGCTCTGACAGCTTGCTCAAGCTTTGGCTCAAACCTTTGGTTTAGCTGGAAATTCACCATTTTTGTTTCAACAGTAAATTTTTATATTCTTGTAAATATGCAATAGAGCACATTACACTCTACCGTAGCACCTTAAAGAATAATTCTGATTTATTATGACTCAGATTATATTTCCCTGTACTGTTTTCGTCAAAATTCTCTTATGGATGGTAGAAAAACCACACACAGACAATAATGGGAAAAAATAACACAACAATTTTCTTAGTTTATCCAAGAAAGTTTACTTGGAAGTGAAAGAAAGTCATGGCACATGTTTGCAAACTCCGAATAAATTTAGCATTTTATATCTTGTGTGAATATGTTATGATTCAGACCATCTACTTTATGTTAATCAGGTACATTGTTTTTCTACTCAGCATACTGACCTCTAAGTGAACCTGTGCTGCATTCACACATTATAGATGTAGCTGCTATATAAATTTAACATAATTTTTGTCAGCCTTATACTCACACTACAACAGTAATGACTGACCCCCGCAGAAAGTGAAGTTGTCCCAGTCACAAGTAAAATAGTCTGTGCCAGTGACGTGCGGTGAGGTTCATGGCTAGTGAGGCACTGATCTCATCATAATTAGATTTTCAAACATATCAACCTACAGTGTAGCTTATTCACCATTTAATTATCAACAATGAGTCGGTTATTTTTAAAGTATCAGCGCATAATTACTTACACGTACAAACTAACACACAAATAAGCACATTCGATTAAAATATACATTATGTTGTTTCCTACATATTTATATGTTTATATGTTGCTTTTACTTATAAAAGAAGTCCATGCGCCACTCCTTCTGTACAAAAGCATCAAAAAAAATTTATATAGTAATGCAAGGTGAGCGGAAAACAAATGAATGGCAGTATTTTGCTGTCACTTCTTCTCCAGCCGAGACAGAAGACTCCTCGACTGAATCCTGAGATCACCAGCGCCCCCTACCAATGAGGCACGACTGCATCGTGCCTCATGTAGTGCCTTGTCCCAGCAGTTTCAAGACCACTCAAATCAAGAAAGATTTTACTATCATGCAGTGGTGACAAAAAAAAACAACCCACTGTGCATTATATACATTATCTAAATTATTGAAATTTAGTTCATAGAGCAAACGTGTTTTAATAGCAACATATAGCGAGATAGCGTTACGGTCTCACTGTATAGCATACCAGCACAGCTAGAGGAGTCATTGCGCAATCCATGGTGAGGCTCGGCTGGCTGGTGCCTCACCGCAGGTTCTCTTCTCAGTATTTTAGTGGTAAATGTGAAAATTCAGTTATTTTGAGTAAAAAATATCCTAAAATTGGTGATGTTGAATAGAAAATAACGCATCGCTGGATAAATAGAACCATTTGATTCATTTCTTCCATTTTTCATTTTTTTCTCTCATTATGGCAGGTGAGGCCGTGCTTCACCTGCCTCCCCTGACTGCACGACACTAGTCTGTGCTAATATCATTGATGAATGTCTGTTTAAGTTCACAGTTATCCAGATCATGTTATCCAAAGCTGTTTAAATCAACCCACTGGACATTAAGAAAGTTTCATGAAGACATTTGGTCTCTCATCAAAGAGGCTTAACGGAAGTCGCAGGGGGTGTCAAAGAGATTCATTGAAATGTGAGTTTCACCAAGCCTTTGTATACTAATTAGGGTCATTAGCATGAGACACATCATCAATGTAGCCACAAGAGGACACAAGCCAGTGCCTTATTGTGCCGGTCCCAAGCCCGGATAAATACAGAGGGTTGCGTCAGGAAGGGCATCCGGCGTAAAACTTTTGCCAAATCAAAGATGCGAATCAAACCTATGACTTCCATACCGGATCGGTCGAGGCCCGGGTTAACAACGACCACCATCAGCGCTGTTGACCTACAGGTCACCGGTGGAAATTGGATTACTGTTGGTCGAAGAAGGAGAGGAGGAAAGTGCGTTCGCACGAAGAAAGAGAAGAGGAACACCAAGAGTATAGGACTGAGAGTAGGGACGTTGAATGTTGGAACTATGACAGGAAAAGGTAGAGAGTTGGTTGACATGATGCAGAGAAGGAAGGTAGACATACTGTGTGTTCAGGAGACCAGGTGGAAAGGTAGCAAGGCTAGAAGTCTAGGAGCAGGGTTCAAGTTGTTCTATCATGGTGTAGATGGGAAGAGAAATGGAGTAGGAGTTATCTTGAAGGAGGAGTTTGTTAGGAATGTCCTGGAGGTAAAAAGAGTGTCAGATAGAGTGATGAGTCTGAAGCTAGAAATAGAAGGTGTGATGTTCAAAGTTGTTAGCGGGTATGCTCCACAGGTAGGATGTGAGCTGGAGGAGAAGGAGAAATTCTGGTCGGACTTTGACGAAATGATGCAGAGCATGCCTAGAAGTGAGAGAGTTGTCATTGGAGCAGACTTCAATGGACATGTTGGTGCAGGAAACAGAGGTGATGAGGAGGTGATGGGCAGGTTGGGTATCCAGGAGAGGAACGCAGAAGGACAGATGGTAGTTGACTTTGCAAAAAGGATGGAAATGGCCGTAGTGAATACTTTCTTCCAGAAGAGGCAGGAACATAGAGTGACCTATAAGAGTGGCGGTAGGAGCACGCAGGTAGACTACATCTTGTGTAGACGGTGTAACCTGAAAGAGATCAGTGACTGTAAAGTAGTGGTAGGTGAGAGTGTAGCCAAACAGCATAGGATGGTGTTGTGTAGGATGACTCTGGTGGTGAGGAAGATCAAGAGGGCAAAGGCAGAGCAGAAGACGAAATGGTGGAAGCTGAAAAAGGAATAGTGTTGCAGGACTTTTAGGAAGGAGTTAAGACAGGCTCTGGGTGGCAAGGAGGTGCTTCCAGATGACTGGACAACTACAGCTAATGTGATCAGGGAGACAGGTAGGAGAGTACTTGGTGTGTCATCTGGAAGGAAAGTAGATAAGGAGACTTGGTGGTGGAATGAGGAGGTACAGGAGTGTATACAGAGAAAGAGGTTAGCTAAGAAGAAGTGGGACACTGAGAGGACTGAGGAGAGGAGACAGGAGTACAGGGAGATGCAGCGTAAGGTGAAGGTAGAGGTAGCAAAGGCCAAACAAGAAGCTTATGAGGACTTGTATGCTAGGTTGGACAGTAAGGAGGGAGAGACTGATCTATACCAGTTGGCAAGACAGAGAGATAGAGATGGGAAGGATGTGCAGCAGGTTAGGGTGATTAAGGATAGGGATGGAAGTCTATTGACAGGTGCCAGTAGTGTGATGGGAAGATGGAAAGAGTACTTTGAAGAGTTGATGAACGTGGAAAATGAGAGAGAACAAAGACTAGAAGAGGTGACTGTTGTGGACCAGGATGTAGCAAAGATTAGTCAGGATGAAGTGAGGAGGGCATTGAAGAGGATGAAGAGTGGAAAGGCAGTCGGTCCTGATGATATACCTGTAGAGGTTTGGAAGTGTCTAGGAGAGGTGGCAGTAGAGTTTCTGACTGGGTTGTTCAACAGGATCTTAGATAGTGAGAAGATGCCTGAGGAATGGAAGAGAAGTGTGCTGGTGCCCATTTTTAAGAACAAGGGAGATGTGCAGAGTTGTGGCAACTACAGAGGAATAAAGCTGATGAGCCATACAATGAAGTTATGGGAGTAGTGGAAGCTAGACTAAGGGCAGAAGTGAACATTTGTGAGCAGCAGTATGGTTTCGTGCCAAAAAAGAGTACTACAGATGCAGTATTTGCGTTGAGGATGTTGATAGAGAAGTGTAGAGAAGGCCAGAGGGAGCTGCATTGTGTTTTTGTAGATCTGGAGAAAGTTTACGACAGGGTGCCCAGAGAGGAACTGTGGTATTGTATGATGAAGTCTGGAGTGGCAGAGAAGTATGTTAGAGCAGTGCAGGACATGTATGAGGACTGTAAGACAGTGGTGAGGTGTGCTGTAGGTGTGACAGAGGAGTTCAAGGTGGAGGTGGGACTGCATCAGGGATCAGCTCTGAGCCCCTTCTTGTTCGCTATGGTGATGGACAGGCTGAAAGACGAGGTTAGACAGGAATCTCCATGGACTATGATGTTTGCAGATGACATTGTGATCTGCAGTGAGAGCAGGGAACAGGTGGAGGAGAAGCTAGAGAGGTGGAGGTTTGTCCTGGAAAGGAGAGGAATGAAGGTTAGCCGCAGTAAGACAGAGTACATGTGTGTGAATGAGAGGGACCCAAGTGGAAGAGTGAGGTTACAGGGAGAAGAGATCAAGAAGGTGGAGGATTTTAAGTACTTAGGCTCAACAGTCCAGAGCAAGGTGTCAGGTGTGATGTGTGATAGAAGAGTTTCAGCTAAAATGAAAGGAAAGGTGTACAAAACTGTGGTGAGACCAGCAATGTTGTTTGATCTAGAGACAGTGTCACTAAAGAAAAGACAGGACACAGAACTGGAGGTAGCAGAGATGAAGATGCTGAGGTTCTCTCTGGGAGTGACCAGGAAGGATAGGATCAGGAATGAGTACATCAGAGGGACAGCACATGTTAGAGGTTTTGGAGATAAAGTCAGAGAGTCCAGACTGAGATGGTTTGGACATGTCCAGAGGAGAGATAGTGAATATATTGGTAGACGGATGTTGAGTTTTGAACTGCCAGGCAGGAGGCCTAGAGGAAGACCAAAGAGGAGGTTTATGGATGTAGTGAGGGAAGACATGAAAGTAGTTGGTGTGAGAGAAGACGATTCAAAGGACAGGGCTAGTTGGAGGAAATTGATTCGCTGTGGCGACCCCTGAAGGGAAAAGCCGAAAGGAAAAGAAGAAGCATGAGACACATCACCTGAGTTAATCCGCTGAGTCGTTCTTTTAGGGAGTTTTAAAAATACCTGATTGTAAATAGGCGAAAGGTGATGTTTGCATGAACTCATATACAGTATGTTCTGTTTGAGCCATATCCCTGATTCACCCCCATCTAATGGCTGGACTGGAGCTTAAAGGTCCAGTCACCCTACCTGGAGGGCGTGGCCGGAGCAGGAAGACAGTCTTTGACCTCAATGCATAACCTCCAAGCTTTAGAGTAGACTGCTCCTCCTTTGTAAAATCTAACTTTATCAATGCAATCCTTATTTGAATTTAACATTTGATCTTCTGGGCTTTTGTATTGATTTTAGTTTGTAATAAATCTTGGTTTATTTTTTGACTATAAACTTTTGTGGACCTTGCATCATTTTGGACTGCTAGAGTCAGACTTTTTTACTCAGCCACCAATGGTTATCAATAGGCCCAGGAAATAATCATTACAGACCATGTGGTGGTATAATATTCCTGGAGCACTGTGAATTGAACTGAAGATGAGTGCTGAGCAGTACTGAGCAGCTGACTCCCATGAAGCCAGTGTTACACTCCATCTGCTCCAAGTTGAAACAGTTGTCATTAGGAATTGTTGGATTTATAATAGTGTCTAAACGTGGTGTAGTGCTTCGTCTAATTCTTGAACAGCAGAGATCTCAAACATATAGAACAGGGTATCTGACCTTAAATCGTGTCATAAATACACATAAAGTTTGAAATGCCTCACAGCAGTCTCTGTCATATCACTATGGACACTGCTCAGATATTACAGTAGGTTCTAAATATTCACATTATACTGACTGAATACATGCATTTTTTATGGGGTACAAATCACATACTGCATACTGAACAATTGTTAGAGATCCATGCATTACAAATATTGGTATTCATTCAATACAAGGAGAACACGTTCCTATATTCTCACCATAGCACCAGTACAAGAAGAAAATTGCTACTTGTTTGCGAATTTTAGTCATACACTGAATCAGCAACTGCAGGATCTTTGAATTAAACAAAGCTGTCTGATACAATCTCAAATATTGACTCAAACCATGAAAGTTTTGCTATTTCCTTCTCTCACAATTTACATTAATCATTATTAGAAGGGTTATCAGCCAAGAGCTGAGAGGATCATCAGTTATTGGTTTATAATAACTGTGTGAGATGCCCATTAGGGTACCACACATCTGACCTGTTTACTGCTTTCACTGTGGCTCTCTCTGCCATGTCTAACAGAATTATCCATCTCTCTGCCAGCATCCTACACCTACAACACTGTGCTATTTTCCTAATGATCACCTCCCCTGAAGCACTAACTCACCAGGGAAGTAGGTGAACATGTGATCTGCCCCTCTTGTTTCTATTTTTTTAACTGGCTGATGTGCAGAGTCAACTCTTCTGTATCAAAGACAGGTTTATTTATCTATCTATCTATCTATCTATCTATCTATCTATCTATCTATCTATCTATCTATCTATCTATCTATCTATCTATCTATCTATCTATCTATCTATCTATCTATCTATCTAACCAACCATTCATCCATCTCCCCAACTATACAGTATATTTGAATCAGCTCACTTGAAAACCTCCCTCTGTCACACTTTAACTCCACCCACTACCTGTCAATCAAGCGCCAAACCAATCACAGCACATCTGCCAGAGGGAATCATGTGAACAATATGGTGTAAAGCATCGGGCAGCGAAGCTTTTTGTTGTGGTTGCGCCTTTTGTCCACACGACAACACAGATATCCAGAACGAAAACGCTGACCATGGTGAAGTTTCCTGAAAACGCTGGGTATGCGTTGTCATGTGGACGCTGTAACCGAATCTTTTTCTTTCTGGGGGGCGTCTCCATGTGACAAAAACTGCTGTGACGTCAGTGTGTGTGACCCGTGTCTACCTGAATGGACAGAGCTAAACCCGGCTATTTTCTGACATATAGCAGCCCCACGTCGATGACGCGTTGATAAACATGCTTGACACTAGGATATTGGTTCATCTGTTTCTTTCTTCATGAGTCATTCATTTATTCATTCACATTCCTCACCAAAGACGCCGACGCTAGTTCTGGGTTAGACCGGGATGCACTCCCTACTGGTGGGAGAACTCTGTGATGAGGATTTATCTGTCTGTCTGTCTGTCTGTCTGTCTGTCTGTCTGTCTGTCTGTCTGTCTGTCTGTCTGTCTGTCTGGCTGTCTGTCTGTCTGTCTGTCTGTCTGTCTGTCTGTCTGTCTGTCTGTCTGTCTGTCTGTAATCATCACCATGATCTATTCATCTAATTAACATATATATTTAAAAGGATTTTGGAAATTTAATTTGCGTGAAAAGAAATCTATTTTTCACCTAATGTACAACAGATAAAATTGATGTCACACATTATAAGTAGAACTGTGACACTGAAGGGCAGCTACATACCAAAAGTTCTCCTCAATGGACTGTTGGGTTCTGCCGATTCTCTTTGTTGCTCACCAGGGCTTCCTTCATGCTCTAGTGCACAACTGCATGTTTGCCTGTGAAAACCTTTTTCTTTTGCAGTGCCATCTTGTCGAATCCCATGTCGAATTTGCACATACATACGTCAACTATTTCTCTACTTTTGTGAAATGTTTAAATCCATCTTGTTTGGGTAACATACAGTACATGATGTCCTATTTATAAAGAGGTCAGAAGAAAAAATCATGCCAAGATTTAAAAAACTAAACATTTTTTCAAACATTTTTGTAAATTGTCTTTGTGGTTTGGAATGACTGATAATTAACCTTTTTTTTTTTAATTTGGGTTTTTTCTTGTATTTAAGTTGCAAGTATTTGCCATGATTTGATTAAATGATAAAATACATTAAATTTACTGGGAGTGTTGGGAGTACACAAAATCAGTAGTTATATGTTCAAGCTTTAACAACTTTCATAAATCACATATGGACCTGTGTGTCAAACAGTTGGTGACTACTAACAGACATGTGTGCGCTGCAGAAGAAGGAAAGCTGTTGTAAATAGTGCACAGCAGTAATGGTGACTTTGAATTGTTCACAACAGATGTTTGAGCCTCAAACAATCCCTTGATTATTCCTCCAGCACACAAACATACTTTATTCAACAGAGGGTCCAATACACAGCAGTGAAACCCACAAGCAGCTTCCACTAAACAAACACCAGATAAATGTCAACCTGATTGTCTTTCTTTGCAGTGTAAATGGTATTAGGGATTCAGTTTGACATTTGTAGCATTGCATTATTGTTGCTTGACATTACAGCAATGCTTTTAATGACAGCCAACAACACATGTAAATTAACTTATCACAACTGTGAATAGCATTAATCCTACCTCTCTACTGAGCAGCAGGAATTAGCCAGAGATGTATCAGAGGTTTATTGATACCTATGTAAATGCCATCTTTCAAAGCAATTATATTACAATAAAAAGCCTTCAAACACTTTCATAATTTTATTTGTGGTAATGATACATGACAGTATAATTTCAAAGTGCTTGAATGTAACTTAAAAGTATGAATGAAAATAAAAATACTGGTATTGTTCTCATCAGCAGAAATTAGTATTGTGATCCTATGTATAAGTCCTATTTTCTCAAATTCAGAGAGAGAATGGAAAAACAACTTGGATCCTTCATGAAAGCCGTGTTCCATCCTCGCAGCATCAGTGCTGCATTAATTGGGCTTAGTTTTCACATTCACATATCACCACTCTGGCATTTGATTTGAGTCGTGAGGCAGAAATTCACTTGATCAAGCCCACTTTTAACCTCAGAAAGAGATTACGAGAGGTGACCCCATGGTTGTCTATGATGAGCTCTTGGAATGTGGTTGTTATGGGGTACAAGCCAGCAGAGTGCAATCTGCTCCAAAGGCACATCTTACACACACACACACGCTTGGTGATGACCTGATTTAAAGGATACTCTCCATTGTTTTTCAACCTGGTTGTGTGTATTTTCTTTAACCTAATTTAGCCTCACTGTTTAAAATACAGAAAGGCTAATGATTAGCTTAAGCCACAGGCAAAGTGGGCCTTATCTATGCAATTTTATAATCATAAAAGCCAGAAATACAATTGTTAGCATATCAAATAATTTTACCTAATCAGTGTAGAGTCGGAGGAAAAACTAAAAAAGAAAAGAAAACTTAAAATTATTTGCCAGAAAAATAATTGATCTGCTACCCACTGAAAACAGAAAATACACATTCATCTGTTGTGGAAAGAAAGTTATTACTCATTGAGAAATTATACAGTCTAAACCTGCACAGAAAAGTTAAGGCCCAGTCATTACATTGTATGCTGGTTTGACAGGGTCGGCTCATCATGAGGAACATTGAAAAAAAAAACTGCTTTTGGGCCTCAGGCAGGTTCTGCAGCTAGCATATATATAATTTATAGTTGCATGACGGCAAAGAGAAAACTACTGTGCTATACAGTTAAGAGGAATCATTACATGTTGGTGAACTAGAAAAAGGTGAATGGTGTCATACTGTATGAATGAGCAATGAGATGAATGAATAAAGCGCACATAGGATCCCATTCTGATGAACAAATCTCTCTGATTGTCTAAGTTAGATAAGATCTACTGTAGATTTTTTTATCTTCATTTATCTATCTACATATAACCTTTATTTTAAAAAAGCTGGCTTTGTCTTCATTTTCATCATATAACAAACAATTGATTTGAGTCTAATAGTCCACACGGTCAAATTTCCCATCAATACTTGAAAAAGATAGATGATTTGAGATAATGTTATTTTCAACACTAGGCTAATTAATGAATTTGATTTCAAAATAATGAGAATAATATTTAAGAAGGAAAGAAAGGAACTCAATAACTGTCTTTTAAGTGATACCCCTCCAATGAGGACATTCATTTGATCAAAGTTAGTCGTAAAACATGCATAGTCCCTTCCTTGTCCTTTCCTATGCACAACGTCCTTTCTAGAGAAGGTGATCGTCTGCTCTTTCTGAGCTGTCATGAGGAAAGCATAGCTGCTGCTTCTGCCTCCAGACTCCAAGCAGGGCAGGCTGCCACCAAGTTGATAAAGAGAGCCATTTTGCACGCAAGCAAGATTACTCTCAAGGACAGAGATTAAAGTCGCTTGTGTACGAGCTCCCTCTCCTCAAAAAAACCCCAAAAAGAAACACATAAACAGAGAAAGAGTAAAAAAAAATAAACCCACAAGAATGTGCGTTGATACTGACGTTAAATTAATTGCAGCATGAGAATGCAGAGTCCCAATATCAAAACTTCTAATTTTTTTTTACAAAAAAATATTCATTACACAATAAACCTGTCTGGATGTACATCTAAGTGTGGCTTTTATTGTACTTTGAGGATTGATGTTTATTTTAATTTTATCTTTTTAAGCAATTGCTGATCATATCACCGTCCAGTGTCCAGTGATTGTTTCCTGCTTTATGGTGAGGTCGCTGAATATTTGCTCCACTACGTGGCTCCAATAAACTTAAAATCAATCCCTCTCTGGGGGTGACGTTAATCTGTTCTTACCTACTATGTAATCATGGCAGTGCAAAAAAAAGATAATTATAAAAAATCAAAACAACAATAATGAATAGTTTTCTTTCTTTTTTTTACCAGAATACCCCGTTAAATTCTGCACGCGTGCCCTTTTCATCTAAATTGTAATTATTATTTTATTATTAACTAATGAGCAAACATATGAGCAGAGGAACCAAATTGGTAGTTACAGACTTAAAATAGCTGTTGGAAGCAGTATTTATATAGAATTTGTTAAAGGAGATTGATACCACTCCCATAAATATCCACCAAAAAATGTATGCAAGCTGGTTAGCCTGAGCTTTTCATCAAGATCAGATTTTCATCAAGATCACCTTCCAGAACCTCTTAGGTTCAATAACTAATATGACATTTTGCCTGTCTGTCTTTTTTGTCCTGGATAGGTAACTTGGAGTGAAACACTATGTATACTTGTGCATGGTGTTTACATGGCCATGTTTAATTTAGACTGGTACACTTGTATGACTGGGGAGTATCTCCGTACCTACCTGTGTGGTAGTCATCAGTTGTAAGCATTGTTATTAGACGCACTACTCTTCTGTTGAACTGATACCACAGTCTGAGAAGTGTTGTTGAGAAGATTCATGTCTTCTCAGCCAGTCCAGGTCTACCTTTTTAACTTTCTCTGGTCTTAATGTTTATTCAAGATAATTGCAGACATTGCCTATAATTTTTTTTCCTAAAACCTTCCTCAGCAAAGTGAAAGGGTATTGAGTAAAGTTGAACCGGGTACTCGTTTCAGACGAGTATCCAGTACAGATAAAGCATTTTTGACGAGTACGAGCATGATACAAGTAGAACTCTTCCATACTCGTGCTGGTGCTAAAGGAAAATCCTCATCATAATTGACTGTCTTCACGCTCTGTGATTTTCCAGTCAAACACAGCGCCCTCCCCTCTCTACAGAGACTGCAGCCGGAGCAGAGCTGTCGCCGCCCCACTCTCGCACACACACAGACATTGACTTATGTCTCTGTATGTGGTTTCACTGTAGCTCATGTAGCTTTCCTTAGATTTTCTTCAACTTGCCTCTATTTCGGTCTATTTAAGGTTTTCTTGGTGAACTTGTTTCTTGTTTGTTTTGTTGCTCGTACGCGTTTCATTTGACCAGACAGAGCTGAAAACTGCTTGTGTCACATCGGTTGCTACCTCCACTCCAGTCGTTTGTTTGTTTTTCTTGTTTGTTCTTAGTTTGACACTTTCTCACTTCAATTCAAATTAATAATTTCTATACTGGTTTGATATTTTAACTGTCACATAGCACGCGCACGCACACTCACACACACACACACACACACACACACACACGCGCGCGCGCTCTCTCTCTTCTTGTGATCAAAAACATTGATTTCAATCTCGGTTTTGAGGCTGTTCTGTAAATAAGTTTAAAGTGAAAAATACTACAGCAACTTCTGATCAATCAATATCAATTTCAGACTTAAAAATAATGTACCAATGTAAGCCCCACCCATTTGCGGCTTAAGTCACGCCCATTTTGAGTAAAGATACGGATACAGATAATTTAGATGGTTGTACAGATAAATTTACAGATGCAGATAGTGATGTACTTGCTCATCCCTAGTATTGAGTATAAACAATATCCAACTATTACTTTTAGACCTGTGGTTACACTGCAAAACCAAATTATGGGTAAAATTCTGTGGAAGATTTTTCCAATGCCATAAAATACAGTGGTGTCATGAAATATCTTTCTTACTGTGTGAATCAAACAAGAAACCTTCATTAGATTCTGTAAATGCTATATGTCGACCATTTTTGATTAATGAAAATTTTAAAAAGGGAATTTCTATTTTGCTTCTGTCTGCTATCAGATTGGATTCCAGATTTGTTGAAATTCAGGACTTCAGATAATATTTTGGGAGTAGTTCAAGCATTCATGAGAGGGCCAACTCCATGAGTGAAATTCCCTTCAGCATGGAGTTAATGATTATACGCTCTTGAAAGACTATGCAACACCCTCTGTTCTTGGCTGGTACTTATCAGAGCAGAAACTCTTAATTAATTCATGGATGGATGATGTTCCGCACAGACTGGTTGAGTTTAAATTATCGTGCATTGTTGAATATGTAAACAGCTGGCAACCAGGCATCTTACAAATACGCTGAGAAAACCCGCTGGACTTTTAAATATTAAATAATTATGGTGCTGGGATGTATTTAATTCTGTTTGTGATTCTAATTGAAATGGTAACAACAAATCAATTGTTTTTATATATGGTGAAGTTCCTCTTTCAGACTGCATTTACTTGGTAGGAAATCATTAAAGACATGAGCTTTAAGATAGGTGCCTTCATAAATTAACTGAAAGTTTGTCACTTCAATATAACTTTTATGGCCTCTCCTGGAATTCATTACTCTATATAGCGAGATGTAGCACACTAATTATGGAGCTTTCGCTGCACTATGCTCCATCACTCTGTGTTTGCCCAAAGGGTACTGAATGCATTTTGTTCAAATCTTGAATTGAATAAGCCTTGGACAAATTGCTTTGAAATTACTGCGGTTTCAAAGCACAACTGCCCTCATCTGCAAAGTCCTTCATACACATTCAAATAGTGACAAGTTTTGATTTTAAAAAAAATAACCAACTTTAAAGTCAAAGTTATGGCAATGAGAATGAAATCAAATCAGTGGCTCCTACATTTGTAAGCCTTCCTGATGCCCATCAAATATTACTAATGCTAAAGGGGTCACCTGATACAGAAATAACACTGTGCTCATTCCCTCTTAAGAATTTAGCCATGCATAATTGAGAGTTGAGCCATATGCTTCCATCTGAGTTCAAGACAAGGTTATGTTGCCGTTTCTGTTTGAACTATAGACTTATCTTTTTGAAATGTGGGAACAAAGTGCTGAACAGCAACCATATTCAAATTAAAAATCTATTTAAAAGGAACAATTATGTGCAATATTTAAGAACCATGTGTTCATGCAACCTGTCTGTGTTTGCATAAGTAAAGATATTTGATATTTTTTTCTTTACATAGTAAATTGTATTTGATGCCCCTCCAAAATAAATACAGTTCTCAGGAATGGGGGCTTTGTTGGTGTTTTCAAGCTAATCTTCAGATAGACTATTTACAAGTCTACCATTACCCACCTTTACAGTATTGCTGCAAATGTGGTAAATTGCTTCCTAACAGAGGTTCTTTTAGAAGAGGTATGTGTGAAAACAATATAATGTATTTCGTACCTCATGTATAACAGTATTTTATCTCCATGGGCAAAGGAAGTCAACATGCATAGTCATTAGATGTTTTAAACACACCTTGGCATGCTCTGTATTGTATTTTTGTATATTTAGTGTGGGTAAGATCACAAAACTCACATCAATGACCCAAGCATTCATTCATTCATTCATTCATTCATTCAGTTTCAACTGCTTGTTCCACATAATTGTTGTTCACATGGATTGCTGGGGCCTATCCCAGCTTATTTCTGGGTGAGAGGCAGTGGACTAGCCAGTGCACTGCGAAGCCAAATGAAAGACAAACAACCACACACACACACCATGCCTCCCCATGAGTATTCAATAAAGGGTAAATAGGTGCCAATCAATTTGTACAAAATGTAAACACATGTTTTGTTTTAATCTTCATTTTTCTTTTCGAATCTGTATTATTTTATAAACATTTACCTGAAAGCCTGGTGTAAAATGTGAGTCCAATTAAAATGGATCCAACTTGATATTCTGACCTTCATTTTCCATCTGAAAAGCAGGTCATCACATGAAGATTTGGAACTGAGCTGCACTATTTTAACTGCATTATGCGTATTATCATATGATCAGTTCATTAACTGGTAAGTCAGGTTTTTACCTGTTACCCCTACGCCAGAACACATTGTAAATTTTTTAGGATTGCCCTGTTCAGTTAACACTAAGTGTAATTCAGTCACACACTGTTCAGTGTCACAGGGAAACATAAAAAGTAGCAAATATTATGATTAGGCATTAATTTTTATGCATGTCCACTTATTGAGATTTTACATTTATTTAAAACCACTTTTGTGTTGGACAAGATTGGTTTCTGGTTTGTTAACAGTCTGCTTTGTGATATGCAATACAGTACCGTCATTCACACGGTACTGTATATGCATGTTCTAAATGGATACTGGACAGACAGACACTTTATTGATCCCGGAGGAAATCAGGATATCATATGCTCACAATAAATACATAAATACACATAACAGTAGCATAACACAGACAAAAAGACTTTACAACGACAGTCAACTCACAAACGTAGAAGCATTAAAAAGCGAATGAACAGGACTGAGGGCCCACATGGTGAGCAAGGCACATATATATACTCAGCAGTCACAAATGACTTTAGGTGACAGAAAACACCAAGGGACCCCACAAAGTATCCCCACAATATATCCCTGCCTTCACCACCACCACCCCCATCCACTCTTAGCTGACCTCGAAGACATTGCAGCTTCACCCCCCCCCATCCTTCTGTGAGAATGGTTGTACCCCCTGATGACATGATTTACTCCTACATTTAAGTGATGATTTAGAAGTCTCACTCATCCTATGGGAATTCTGCATAAATACAAACTTTATAAATCCATAATTTCTATGTTTCTACTGTGTTATTACAAAGCTCGCAATGTGCCATTGACACTATGCACCTGTGAAGTTAACAGGATAACCTGCTGTTTAGGTAGGAAGTCCATAAGCTAAACTGTTTCGGAAAGAAGAAACAGTTTAGTTTCTAACTATTTGCAGCTGTTTCTTTTCAGACTTCTGTGCAATTGATATCATACCCAAACAAGGTCTTTGAAAGCACAACGTCTGGGGGTAAAATATGAGCTTTTATTCCTTCAGGACAACAGTCTCTAGTGAAAACCTGTTCTGGGTAAGTGATAGAAAAACATTTTGAGGCCTTTTCAGAATTTGAGTGGATATCTCATAATTTGTTCATTGCTCAAGGGGGATATTACTTATTAAGTACATGAATATTTATGTTGGTATATACATGTATCTATCAACAACATTCAGGTTGTTTTGGGCTTCTAGAAAATAATTGGATTCAATAATGAACCTCAGCAACTCCCTCTGTTGTTGACATCCACTGCAGTATGTGTCCTTTATAGATAGCAGCGCCTAACTGATAAATCACCTCAACATTATCAAGGGTGGGTGAGAGACAGAGATAAAAAGAAATGTAATTTGAAACATTGCAAATTGCTGCTATAGCTGTAGATATTCATGAGCAAAAGAGTGTTGAACACCAAAACATCAGAAATAATGATTTCCAAAACCTAGACAAACTATTATAGCTCATTAATACCTCAGCTACTTGAAATAGGTCACAACACAAAAGTGTCCTACCAATTTTTAAAAGTACATTTGGTTTTCAGCTGCCATTAATGCATACTGCTTTTAACTACTTGTAGTAATGGAATGATGTTTGTGATAAGTACACAGTTCATTGTAATGAAGGTATCCCCAAAAGCAGTTCCATGGTGGCGCAGTGGTAGCGCTGTCGTCGCACAGCAAGGTGGTTCTGGGTTTGCATCCCGCTCCCCTGGACATCCCGCTCTGACGCTCTGTGGCATTCCGCTCTATGTTCTTTGGGTTCTCCTTGGGTGTGGAGTGTGAGTGAGTGAATGTTTATCGATGAATGATTGGAGAAGAGAAGAGTGGACAGATTAGTCTGTGTGGCTTCGTGGTGCACTGGCGCCGCACACGGAGTTTCCCCTGCCTCACGGCCTCAGTCAGCTGGCATGGCTTCCAGCCCCCCTCGACCTGCCACAGCAGATGAGGCGGTTGACTATGACTGAATGAATGAATGTCCCCGACAGCAACGGTGGTAAAACATGATGATAATGATGATGACAGTGATGACAATGACAATGATGATGATAATGATGTTCAACTGCAATTATTGGTCATGCAACAATCAAATCCAAAACCTTGATCTATAGATGACTGTAAAAATAGGTAGAATAGCATTATAAATAGTTTTCATCTTCCTTCTGTCTGCCATACCAGAATCAGCACGATACAGGTACAGTAAAAACAGCTGGTTTTATCTTTCAACTGTGATTAAATGAGCCTACCTTCACACAGTATATCAACAAGAAACTTAAAATAGCAAGGTCATCTGGAGATGATTCTGGAGGAAAGTACCCAGCAATGCAGTGTCACAAAGATGGATGTGGTTCATTTACTATTCGGTCAGGTCCATTTAAAATGCTATATCATGGAGAACGCCTTCCACTGGTGATACAGACATTAAAATTAGAGTGAGGTCAGGTCGCCTGTACTGCTAAGTGAACTGTAGACCATTCTAAAGTAATAATGCATCACAGGTATTACATAATTAATCACCTGAGTATTTATAAATGTAGCTTTTCTTATAATTTAATAACTCTTTAGAACAACTGAAACTGTGTATTAGAAGTCTATCAGAGGAAATAAACATGGCAACTGCTTTAAATGCAGACTAAATATGAGCCTTTAATGAAGTGCTATGTAAGGATCTTTCTCGACATCGGTCCGTGGGTCACTTGGTAACAGGTTGCAAAGAAACAATGCACAACTTACATTATTTCCATTTTAAATATCTGATCATGAACAATATTTTGTTTTGGAAAATTTACGTATTCTCTCCTCCACATATGTCTATGACTCAATCTTGACGCAAAAAGCTCTCCTTGGTCCCATAGCTACCTTTTTAAAATGGTCACTCTGGTGGGTAACAGAATACATTACAGCTAAACTAAAACTCCCAAGTGAGGAAAAAGACCAAGAAGTCTTTGAAATGTTTCTTTGTGCAGGGTAAAAGAGCCAATGAGGAGAAAGAAGAACACATTACTTCAAGGATAAGGAAAGCTGCAAAATACCAGTTACTATGTTGGTCGTACTATTTTTTTATTTTTTTATTTATCTGCCACAGTCAGGTGTGGCATATGAAAATATTGTCTGACATTAAACCAGTGAAGGAAGAGGAGGGGAAGGAGTCTTTATCACTCAGAGGCAGAGTTGTCATTGGAGAGATTGCCGCATTTCTTACCAATCATCACTTGCCTTGTGATTTTGCATATATATATCGCTTGCACTAGCTTTTGCTTTATCAGCCATGATAGACGGCAAAGTATCCAAGGTATGAGATCTGACACACTGAGATGCTCACAAAGACACATACAAGAACAAGACAGGGAAGATGGGTGTTGGAGATGAGCATATACAGCGGTATGGCTCGGTGGGGTTGTGGCAGAAAGGGGAAATGCAGTAGTCAACTCTGATGTCATGCCAGTGTTTGTATCTTGGGGACTACCTATGTTCTCTAAAAGAAATTAAGCACTGATTCCATCTGTGATTCAGGAAATTAAAAATATTCTCTATGTTGACAAAATAAATACATGGTTTCTTATAAGATTGTACAGTAATTTGTAGATGACAGATGATTATAGATGTAGAAAAGTACGCCTATAGAGAAAATACAATGAAAAATTACACGTGAGTACATTAGAGCTGTGCGAGATATGCATTTTATTTCATTACATTTATAGGACAGCTATAATGAAGCATGGTTTCTTTTGCTCCCTCATAAAGATGAAAAATGTAAAAAAAAAATTGTATTTCAATAATGTAACAGAAACTATTTAATTAAATAAGATATACAGTAATAAATTGATAATAGACAGTGCATTACGTTGGTTGTAGATATGCAGATAGACAGTAGTGTGTAAGCTGGCAGCTTGTTGTTGTGTTTTTTGACTAAAATTATATGGTGAGTTTATTAGCATTGCAGAAACACCAGATTGATTTATTGACTGCTTTCCAGATGTTGATAATATTCTTCAGAATATGGCAAATTTCCTCAAATCTGACTTTAAAATAACAGTATATATTTCTGACAAAGAAAGGATTAATCAGCTAGACATACAATAGCTGTGGCTGAAGGAATCTCCCAGTCATCAGTGTTTTTCAAAGGGTGCATTTCTCTAACCAGGTGCGTGAGTGTACTTGTGAGAATAATGTTACACTTGAGTGCACGTTTGACACTGTTTTTCCACTAGTTCTGCTATTGTCTATTATTAATGTAAAACCAGAAACAATGGAATGCAGCAGTGCTCTTTATACCATGATGAGAGAAGGTAGAGTATTTTAAATAGTCTTTGTAGGGTTGGTTGTAACACTATATGTGGATATATCAATTTAATAATGTCTTACTAGCCACATGGGCCATTTTACTGCAGAACTAGACATTTAACTGATTCACTCTAAATATATGATTCCTGAAAATGCTTCACACACATCAATTAAAATGAGAGCAAGTGCACAATGTTTAATTTAACAGACTTTTATTGTTGTATTATTTTTTAAACTAACAAATGGAGCATTGTCCCACAAAGATGTCAAATCAAGTCATATTTTTTCACATTGTAAATGACATCAGCATTGTGTTATAGTGTGACATGAGGAGCTTTAATATTGGACTAGAGGCACAGTAGCAGTACCATCGGATCTCTTTTTTTCTGACAGACTTAAACAGGGAAATCAAATGACAATATTTGGTTATTGACATTTAACTGCTATGGGCTGAAGATCTTCACACCGCACATTATACACTGCGCCAAATCTTTCAACATACATCAATGTATTTCAACATTCAGATAGAATACTGTATGCAATCCATGTCTTGACTGAAATGATAGAGATTCCTCTTCGATGGTAATGTTAAAAGCTGTCAACTCTAATTTTAATCTCTTCAATGGGTAAAGGGGGTTGCATCAACATCTTCCTGTGAAATAATGCCTTGAAAGTATCCACGTGGTCTTCCATGTCTGTGTAGCCTGTAATTAAAAAATAGTGTTTTTCCATTCAGCTCTCAGTATATGAACAATCAAAGAAGGATGCAATGAGTCAGTACAAGCCTAGCACATGCAGGTATGGAAAAGATGTACGGTCCACAAGGAATTCAGCAGAGGGTGGCATCGATTGAAATCCATGTGGACAAAGAAAAAACACTGTTCCTATCTATGGGCAAAAAGAGGAAAATATGTTTCATCGAATTAAAGTTCAACCCACAAACAATCTTTCCACGACATAGTTTTAATTAAATGTGCTTCATAGGGAAATCTGTTTGTGTCAGAACTCAAGCATGACGCTTTTACTCTCTCATTAAAACCACATTCTGGTGATTGGCATGAAATTTTTATCGGTTGCAGATAAAGCAGGGACGTGATTGGATAATAACCTGCATGCTCCCACAGGGGTAATCCTTATTTTCCTGTGCCAATGTTATTGCTGACCATGTTTAAAGCATCATGAGGAATTTCTTGGCCATCACAAATATTTTTTTTAATTACAGCTGATGGGCAGGGTTTCTGCCAAGCAAGGAGGATGTTTATTGGTTTATTGCACAAGAGAGAGGGGTTGGGAGGGGGCTGAATCCACAGTGTTACCTTTGCAGCATTTATGTAAGAATACTGATGATTCAGGGCTCTGTATTTGGTGAGGTCATATTGCCCGGTGTTGATATTGTGACATCTAGTGGTGGGTGTCAATGGACAAAAAAACACATGGTTTACAATTTAGCACCAGACGTGGCTGTGATAACAAATACAATGTACGTGTTTGATCCACCACTCATGAGGATTAAAGGCATTTACGTTCTATGTGCATGTTGGAATGAAAGGGGAGGAGAGTCTTACTTTTTAGATTAGTTGTATGAAGGATAAGTAGGTTGATATTGCCTTTGAACAGCCATCAAATTAACCATCCACTAAACAAATTAAGAGGAAATTGCTGTTGATACACCTCCACCTCATAGATCCAATTTAATGCACACTAACTTGATCACTGGGCAATTAGAGCTCCCAGAGGCTACAGCATATTTTACGACCACATAGAGTTCATTGGTTGTATATTTTATGTGCCTGGTGATTGTTTGCTCATTCTTTCTGAGCCCAAGTGGACTTCATTTAAGCACAACAACTCATCTGCAACATGAACAGTAAAAAATAGACATGATCCTCCAGGGATCATTTTTATGAGAGCCCCATTATTATTCACTATTCTCTAAAAGTGCTTTAAAGAAGCCAGTTACCAAAGGATGTTCTTGTGGAAAAAATTTTGTTTTAATTACAAAAGTGTGCAGTTAAAATTTATGAGGGAAGAAAATCGCATAATTAAAACTTAAATGTACTGATGGGCTTGTGTTATTGCCACCTAAGCTGCACTTCTCTTGGCATTTCCACCAGATTTATGAAAGAATTTTCATTTGTTTGTCACTGCCAGACAGCGATGTCAAAACAGGCCAATATCAAGCCACATTTAAACCGTTTGCTTTGTTCAGCCTCTGCTTCCTACATTTAAAGACGTTGATGAGTATACAGGTGACTTTGCATAAGTTAAAGGAATACTTTAAAGGAATAAATGTAACAACTAGTACATAATAGGACCAATATCACTCTAGGGTTTATAATACTGAAACCTGAATCTGGCCTCAAATTAATATGAAATTTTGATTAATGAGAAACAGCTAACTGTAACTAAAGGTAATAAATATCATAGAAATTAATAAAAGCACCAATAATGATTGCTAATAAGAGTATTCATTCATCTTCTGCTGCTTCAGCGGGTCACGGGGAGCTGGAGCCTAACTGAGCTGGCATAGGACGTGAGGCAGGGGACACTCCAGGCACGACGCCAGTGCACCGCGGAGCCACACACAAAGATGGACAACCATGCACACCCACACTCACTCCCACGGGCAATTTGGGACTGGCCAATCAACCTGAAGTGCATGCTTTTGGAGGTGGGAGGAAGCCGGAGAACCCGGAGAGAACCCACGCAGACACGGGGAGAGCATGCAAACTCCGCACAGAGCAGGACTCGAATCTGGACCCACCGTGTTGTGAGGCGACGGCGCTACCCACTGCGCCACCGTGCTGCCCCTAATAAGAGTATTTATTAAATCTTGTTTGACAAGCTTCCTTAGTTTTTTTGCCAACTTCTAGGGAATACTTAAAAGTTACATGCTCATAGCTGTCCTCCTTGATATGAGCAAGATTTTAGAAAATAAGACGTTTAGTGCCAGGTTGAAGCTTTCATAACCTCATTCAGCGAGAAAAAAAGGAGCACTTATATCTCTTCCATATTTATTTGGCTATGTTTGGCTTGCCAGAATCGTTTGTTCTTTTATTTGAAATAGAATGTTTCTCGCATTACATTGCTGCAAGTTGCGCATTTACCAAGAGGGACAACTTAGCTCTGCCATCATAAGGTATTGTATCGGTGGACTGTTGGATGCTGTCTATGCAACACTTTTGCTGTCTTCTATTTGGAGCTCAAAACAATTTGCATCATGGCTTGCTTCAGAAAACAGTGAACACCTGTGGAACTATTCCCTCATGCCTGCCATATTTGCAATTAAGAGACAGAAGACAGAGGTGGATTAAAAGTTTTATCATGAAGTCGTTATCATGGCAATGGTATTTAATTAGTCTCAAAACATGTACACATAATAACCAACAGAATGAAATCCAAATTACAGTGTTGCCAAATGATATACAGTGTGCCCTCACGCATTGGCACATCGATGTTCGCGACTTCACCCCATTGCAGATTTTTGGTAGGCAGTCACATGATACCCCACGCGCCTTCTATTGGCTGACAGCACCCGGAAGTGCACCATGTTCCGTGAGTCTCGGACTTACATGAGACACAAAAGTGCTTTAAAAAGTCAATAAGAGTGTGGGAAAAGGTAATATAGATAGAAGGTGGTTTAATGTCAGTATGGGGAGGGTCATAAATGTTTAAATTACCATAAATAATAAGATAAATAGTTTGGCGTTCTATCACAGAATTCGCGATTAGTGTGTGGTTCCTTGAACACATTAACCGTGAGGAACGAGGGTGCACTGTAGTTGATAATGATACAGACTATTTTCCTCAGAGTTCAAACTGCATCATATAATAAAAAAAAAAGTTTTACAGCAGCAGTTTTAAGTTTTTTTTCAGGTGAAAATATGACATGGGCATTCAGTCTTACTGGAAATTTAAATCATCACAGGGTCCTAAGAGTCCCAAAAGACTTAGTTTGCAAGTAATTTTCACCATTGCTTTCATATTTCTACTAATTTTAATGCAGCATTCAAATAAATGTTTACAATGTAGCCGCAAGAGGACTGAAGCCAGTGTCTTATTGTGCCGGTCCCAAGCCCAGATAAATACAGAGGGTTGTGTCAGGAAGGACATCCAACGTAAAACTTTTGCCAAATCAAACATGCAAATCAAATCTATGACTTCCATACCGGATTGGTGGAGGCACAGATTATTAACAACTGCCATCGGTGCTGTTCAACTACAGGGTGCCGGGGGAAATTGTGCTACTGTCGGTCAAAGGAGAGGAGGAAAGTGTGTTTGTAGGAAGAGAGAGGAGAGGAACACCAAGAGTATAGGACTGAGAGTAGGGACTTTAAATGTTGGAACTATGACAGGAAAAGGTAGAGAGTTGGTTGACATGATGCAGAGGAGGAAGGTAGACATACTGTGTGTCCAGGAGACCAGGTGGAAAGGTAGCAAGGCCAGAAGTTTAGGAGCAGGGTTCAAGTTGTTCTATCATGGTGTAGATAGGAAGAGAAATGGAGTAGGAGTTATCTTGAAGGAGGAGTTTGTTAGGAATTTCCTGGAGGTAAAAAGAGTGTCACAGAGACTTATGAGTTTGAAGCTAGAAATAGAAGGTGTGATGTTCAATGTTGTTAGTGGGTATTCTCCACAGGTAGGATGTGAGCTGGAGCAGAAGGCGGAATTCTGGTTGGACTTTGATGAAGTGATGCAGAGCATACCTAGAAGTGAGAGAGTTGTCATTGGTGTAGACTTCAATGGACATGTTGGTGCAGGAAACAGAGGTGATGAGGAGGTGATGGGCAGGTTTGGTATCCAGGAGAGGAATGCAGATGGTGGTTGACTTTGCAAAAAGGATGGAATCGGCTATATAGTGAATACTTTTTTCAAGAAAAGGCAGGAACATAGGGTGACCTATAAGAGTGGAGGTAGGAGCACTGATCTACACAGGTTGGCAAGACAGAGAGACAGAGATGGGAAGGACGTGCAGCAGGTTAGGGTGATTAAGGATAGGGATGGAAGTCTATTTACAGGTGCCAGTGGTATGATGAGAAGACGAAAAGAGTACTTTGAAAAGATGATGAACGAGGAAAATGATAGAGAAGAAAGACTAGAAGAGGTGGCTGTTGTGGACCAGGAAGTAGCAAGGATGCTAGAATGAAAGGAAAGGTGTACAAAACTGTGGTGAGACCAGCGGTGGTCTAGAGACAGTGTCACTGAGGAAAAGACAGGATTCAAATAAGATTTCCCAGCTATAAAGGATCACATTATTTTACATTCCACATATCCTACAGTTTCACTCCAATAAATGGCTCCCTCATTTTCACTAGTTTGCCCAGATCACAGTACGCTGTCACTAAAATACCACCATCCATTATCTTACAATTCCTTGTTATTATAACAAAATCACTTTTCATGCAGTGGATGGAGTGTTATTTCTTTGAATGATACAAAGTATGGTATAAGGACATATGTGACCTGATTTCTGAGTAAGATCTTTACTTTTTTCTGTCCAGTCACCCCCATAGAGAGAACTGATAAGTGAACACCTGAAAAGTTAGTTAATAGTTTCATTTGTGTATATGTGTTCGCTTCTGCTATCTGTGTGATTTGTAGCAGAGGAAGAGGTTTTGGGGCGGTTGAGGAGGAGGAGGTTTTGAATTTGTCATAGCTGACAAAACAGTATCTATTTAACAAAGTACTCTTACCTACAGTATATCAATAGAATGTTTATTACACAAAGATTCCACCAAGGTTTTAGAATTTTGGTTGCTTAAGATTACAGTCTAGCCCAGGCAAGGTAATGAAGACTGGATGAGGAAAATCACTTACGTCTCTGCACCCATACTTATCAGAGGGGGAAATTACCATGTGATAAGTGCTGCAGCAGCCTAAAACTTTGCAAGATAATGCATCTCAGAATAACATCCATCACCTTCACTTTCCCTCCACAAGTCTCTGTGGCTTGACAGATGAATCGAGCAGTGGACACTGCAAACAGAGGGATGGAACGGCTGCCTTCCCATGGTCCACTTTTGTATTTTACATCCTGACCATCCTTCTGTTGGAAACGATCCTGTGCAAAAACACTTCCCATAGAAGTATAAGACGAGTATCAGTAGCTGTACACAGTAATACAGATGACAATCAAATCATAATTCAAAGAGACACATTTTTACTAAATCCAATCAGATTCTAACTGTGAATCAATGAAAAATAACACGAATATCAAGCCATCATATTGCATTAATATGCTTGTCTTAAATACTCAGATTGCTCTAGTACCTCACAGTCAGTGGATTATAAACATAGAAAAAGAATTGCTGCTTTTCAGGCCAATTCCTAAATGCACATTTTATTCATCTGCTTTTCCCTTATCCTAACTGGCCATTTGAAATCCTGTCTCCACCACATGCTCTAAAGAACTGTCTGTGTTCCCAAGATTCCCCATCTCCTCACCTAACCCACCCACTTGAACACCTGTTTCTGTTTCTCCGTTTCGCCATTCACATAGCAGCTTACTTGGATTTGTATTGAGTATGCTATCATCCCACTAGCATAATTGTGCTTTCAATGATGATACTGAATCTGGCAGCACAGCACAATTCATTCTGAAGTAGATCTCTCACTCATCTTTTAACTACAGGCTCCTCCTTAGTGATCCAATGTGGTTACATCATTTTCTTTCCTGAAAGAAGAGCCTGTACTGATGTGTGAAACAAGGTTTTCAAACAGGGAGAAGAGACTGTGTCAATCTAAGTCTAAGTCCACATTTGTTTTTAATTGTATTTTAGAGAGTGTTAATTTTTCTATTTTTATGTACTATTTCTGTCTTTTTTAAATACACTAAAATGGTCGAAGGAGAACTCTTTTGTTTATCTCTCTTTATGCAGTAACTACGAAAATAACTATGAAGAAAGTTCAGTGCCATTGCAGCAAAATTCTCTGGAGTGCTCATTCTCTGTGAAATACATATAATGGTTGTCTGGCTGTACTCAAGGTAAGCTTGCCACTTTCTAGCTTCCTCCAGACCTGGATGACCTCAGCAGCATCACCATCTGTGCTGACAGTCATGTCTCGGAGCAAGTACGAACCTGACTAAGTCACAGCCAAGGTGTTGCTGGTAGAAAGATCTACATGTGTGGTTCATTATCTGTACCTTGAATTTGTTATTCAGCCTGATCTGCTTTTGGGTAAATGGTTCTCATCCTTGACTGGCTACACTATTCCTCAAATGACAACTGATTGTATTTATAATGTTGGCTGAAAAAGACGTCAACCCATTCAGAATGCCAGACAGTTTACCAGATTTTATGCATTTCATGCAGATGAAAAGGATCATTTTTGCCACTTTAAATTCAGATTATTATTATTTTTACATATGATACCATGTCTTGCATGTTTTCCTTACAAGTAAGCATCCAAAGAGGTTGAGATGTAAAATGAAAATGCATCCAAAGACTTAAGTTTGGGCTTCACCATAAAGGGATTTAAACTGAGCACTTTATGATCCTGCACTCCCATAATTTTATTTTCAATTAAAGAAAAACATTTGCCAGTAGCAGCACATGAGAGCTGTTTTCAGAATGAAGCACTGGGAAAAATTATAGTTTTATTCTCGTGAAAACATTTAACTCCAAGAAAGACAGCATGATGTGCCAGATACAGGACCCTAACCACCAATGCATTTTAGAGAACTCTTTTCATTGAAAGGTAGACCAAGAATTATGGTAGATGTTATAAAGTGGAGTGAAAATCATTAAATGCAGAATTGTTTAGGTTTGTAAAATAGCTTAAGGAAACACATTCAACAGATTGGTTGAGTGTGAGACTGTAAATGGTTCCTGTTTGTGGCAAACTTGAGGTTGTGGATGGTCTTTTGACATTGGTTGATCAGTGAAGGGTGTTTGAATGAAAAAATGTGAGTGCATCACCTAGATGACTTTTTTTTTTTTAATTGTAGCTCTGTACCTATTACTGGTTGTGAAAATGTGTGTGGATGATCTGAAAACTTTTGCCAACCTTTTTTTTTTTTTTTCAATTTTTTGTGGTTTTGGTTTTAGTGACTTCACTTAGGGTGACTGTTCTTCAGGGGTCCTCAGCTCTGTTATTTCCAGCCCAGTAATCAAAGGTTTGCAGTCTTAATTGTACCTTTTGAATATAAATGACAAAAGATAAATGTTTTTGAAATGTAATTTGTTCATTTTAATTCCGTTAAAATATTATGACATACATGATTTGTTTGTTGGTATTATCTTTATGTATCAAGTGTATCATGTAAACTTTCATATAGAGCTCATATTGCTTTGTTTTTATAATGTGTTATTGGGGAACAGGTCAGCTCAATTTTACAATATGTGGAACCCTTTCACCATCGGTTCGTAAAATGTGAAACCCCTTATTTAACTATAAATAAAGACTTAAACCTATTCAAACTCTAATTCATACTTAGATGGTGAAAGAGACATCTCCGTGTAAATTAACAGTCTAAGATAAATTATGATTCTCACTTTCCAAAAAAACATATCTAGAGGCAATCGGGAATACTTCTGGAATTTAACCCTTAATAATAATAATAATAATAATAATAATAATAATAATAGTAATAATAATATAAACTACACAAAAACACCATAAACAGGAAGCAAAAACACACAGAATTGATATCATTTTTTGAAAATTTATTACCAATATTTCAAATCAAACACCAACCCTTTAATGTGAAAAATAAATTAAGAAATTATAAATATGAATACAAATACAAGCACCCGGGATTTTATATTACTTAGTCTTAGTTCTTAATATTAGTTTCTGAATGTAGTTTTCTGGGTGCGCTCTTTTAGTTAAGGTTACTTTGGCAAGCTTGCATTTTTTAATCGTTGGCGCGATTACCTCCGTGTGGGAATGAATCAGCGTCCTACCACAAGGAAATCCTCTTCTGGTGTCTCATTGGCCAGCACAGCATCCATGAACCTTGAGGACTAGCAGCCTCCCTAGCCTCCCTCAGCACCCACAACCACGACATCCGCTGAAGCCCTCAGCTCTGACATCCGTCCTCTGACATCCGTGCGGTTAAAGGACTGTTTATCTCCAACAATGATTGGCGGCTGTGCTAACTCAGCTAATGCCGTTTCAGCAGACTACAGACACGCTCTGTCACCAACTCAATTCGTATGTTAAGAGCGTGTTGTCTGGCAAACCGTTAAAGTCCAACAAAGCAGAAGTATATCCACATGCTGGTCTGTCTCCACAATTTCGTGTCTACCATTACAACTGAATGGCAATCAGGCATTCTCATCAATAACTCAAAATATCCCGATATATATCCTAAATATAACTGACATTTACCATTTATTACATATAGTAGTAGCAATACTATACTGGGGGCGGCACGGTGGCTCTGTTTTATATTAGAACACGTATGGATAATGTTACTGAGGAGAAGATGGTCAGACATTATCCAAATATGAAACAGTGGATGAACAGTAAGGTGGAACAGGTGCTGAGGGAACAAATCTCTGCTTTCAGGTCTGAAGATATGGAACTTAACAGTTCAGCCAGATCCAACCTGAAGAGGGGCATCAAGCAGACGAAGGCGGCAAATGCCAAAAAGATCGAGAGACACTTCACGAACGCAACCTTTAACACACTAGTTCTGAACAGACTGCTGTCCAAACTGCAGCATTTGGGCATCGACGGGCACGCCTGCTCATGGATTGGGAGCTTTCTCACAAACTGCCGGCAGTCACTCAGGCTGGGGGACTATTACTCCTCAATCCTGGCTGTGAGCACTGGGGCCCCCAGGACGGTGTGCTCATTCCAATGCTGTACATGTTGTACACCCATGGCTGCACCCCTATTAACAGCGGCAACATTTTTGTGAAATTTGCTGATGACATTACTGTGGTGGGGCTCATTAAAAATAGTGATGAGTCAGCCACAGGAAGGAGGTCCTGAACCTCACCACCTAGTGCTCCCTCAACAAACTATCACTGAAATTCTTGAACACATACGATTTTTGATTACTTCAGAAGGAAGAGTGAGGATATCCCGCCTCTTCTAATCTGAGGGGAACTGGTGGAACGGGTCAGTGACTTCAAGTTCCTGGAAATGCACCTCACAGGACACTACATGGGGCACTAACACCAATGCCCTTGTGAAAAAAGTGCAGCAGTGCCAATACTGCCTAAGTTAGCTGGGAATGGTAAATGTGTCCCAGGACCTGCTACTGTCCTTCTATAGGTGTTCTGTGGAGAGCATCCGCACTAACATCCTGGTTTGGTTCAAGGACAGCTCTGTGTCAACTTTGCTCTGTGCAGACTTTGTCTGTTGTCCCCTTGTCTGCGTGGGTTTTCTTAGAAGGAACTAATGGCAACCAAAAAAAGCAGCAGCCTCTGCAGAGGTCATTAGTTCCTGATGGAAACCTTGAAGGCTGTTATTTGCTTGTATCATGGTCACTTAGCAAAAAAGAAAATGCTATTCCAATCAGTGTAGCTATCGGGGTTTTTTTTGCGAGTTATAAATCTGCTCCTCTTTTGAGAAGAAACATGTCTGTACCATAACACATCAGTTTACTGAAAACTATCTTTAGTTCTCCATCAAATAGGAAAATTTTCTACAGTGCTATAGTCTGAAGTGAAGCTTAAAAGAACCATCCTGCCATTAAGTCACGTTACCTTTCAAATTGGTTAATTTACAGATGTGAATTGACAGTTTCTCATGGTTTACTTGTTCAACTACAGTTGAGTATTCACTCTTGATATAAAAAAAGTCATAAATCCATAATGTCTTGGACAAAATTGTAACTGTAACTAATTATTTTTATTGTTTGGAGAAGTGTGCATCTAAAATTGGGCACCAAGTTAGAGTGGACCAGTCCATACCCTGGCAATGAGCCGGCAGCAAGAGTTCATCCATTTTTTTAGAACCAGATTGTATGCTAGAATGCTGTTCATCAACTTCAGCTCAGCATTCAACACAATCATCCCCCAGCAGCTCATCTATAAACTGGACCAGCTTGGACTCAACACCTCCATATGCAACTGACTGATGGACTTCCTTACAGGGAGATCGCAGGCAGTTCGAGTTGGTAACAACACCTCCAGTACCATCACGCTGAACACGGGAGCCCCCCAAGGATGTGTTCTGAGCCCCCTCCTCTTCACTCTGTTGACCCACGACTGCACACCAACTTTCAACTTTCCTCTTCGTCAAGTTTGCAGATGACACGACTGTGGTGGGTCTCATCAACAACAATGATGAGACAGCCTGCAGGAATTAGGTGGGCCTCCTGGCTATGTGGTGCAAGGACAACAATCTCCATCTGAATGTGGAGAAGACAAAAGAGATTGTTGTGGACTTCAGGAGAACATGCACCCAGCATGCTCCACTAACCATCAATGGTGCTGGAAAGGGTCAGCAGCACCAAGTTCCTGGGTGTGCACATCTCCGAGGACCTGTCCTTGGACCGCAACACCGCATCGCTGGCCAAAAAAGCCCAACAACGCCTCTACTTCCTCCGCAAACTGAGGAGAGCAAGACCCCCACCCCCCATCATGCTGACTTTCTACAGGGGCACCATCGAGAGGATCCTGACCAGCTGCATCACCGTGTGGTATGGCGCCTGCACTGTTGCCTGCTGCAAGACACTGCAGCGCATTGTGAGAGCAGCTGAAAAGATCACTGGTGTCTCTCTCCCTTCCCTTACAGGACATTTATAACACCCGCCTCACCCCCAAAGCCATCTGCATTGCAGGTGATCCCACCCACTCCTCTCACAGCCTTTTCAGCCTGCTGCCATCAGGTAGGAGACTGCCGAGTCTGCGGCCAGAACCAGCAGGCTCAAGGACAGTTTCTTTCACCAGGCGGTCAGGAGGCTCAATTCCCTCCCTACACTGCCCCCTACCATAGCCTTGAACTCTACCCTCACACTGCCCTGCCCTTCCCCCAGCACCTGACTACCTATCTTTTCCTCCCCCCTTCAACTCAGGGACTGCGCACACGTCACTTCCTCTGTGAGATTAGAGTGTATAGAGATGTTAACCATCCCTTGTGTTTCGTCTTATACTTTGTGCTGTACTGTCCGATGTACTGTCTGCGTTGTACCGCTTGTTGCACTGCCTGTGTTGTCCTGCCTGTGTTGTACTGCCTATGTTGTCCTGCCTGTGTGTCCTGCCTGTGTTGTACTGCCTGTGTTGTACTGTCTATGTTGTACTGCCTGTTGTACTGTCTACCGTGGGTCAGAGGACTGCCATTTCATCTGTGCTGTATGTTGTGCATATATGGTACATTTGACAATAAAGCTGACTTTGACTTTGAATTTACAACTCCATGCTATGCATCATGGATCCACCATTACACTGCCTTTCAATTGATTAAGCCTTTGGGTTTGCTCTCTAAGATACGTAGGTGGACTAGAATTCATTCATTGTCATTGATTTGTTAATTTTTTGTTGAGCACTGACTGCCTGCATAGTGAAAATGTAGCTGTCCAAGTTGTGGGTATGGCTTTTCGGATTCTGTTCATGTTGATATATTCTCCAGTCATGTCATGTAAAGTAAAGAGGATTTCCGTTCTGTGGAATGGAAGTTTGGTTTAACGGATGACCTTATTCCCAGGGCATGAGAAATTTAATCTATCCATTACATCAAGGCCATGATTGATGTTGATGACAATGGGTCACACATCAATGGCAATTTGTTTAGTTGAATATCTTAATGAACTCTTTTGAAATAATTAACCCAGCAAATAAGTATTAATGAATTATCGATCTGCAATGTGGAGTAGCATAAGTGAGGGTTTTGAGTACAGTAAAATATGCACAAACTTTTCACCTAAATAACCACACAGGGATGAAGAGAATAATACACACAAAAAAATACTAGTTCTATTTAATGCCTTTCTGAGGCACCTCGGTGTCCTCTTGTGACTAAACAAACATTTATTTAAATAGCAGTCATTAATCACAGTTATGTCTCCCTGTAGGATACCATGCAAACTGCCCTCGTTCTCCAGTGGTTATACCGAGCACCTTGAGGAAACTATTCTTTGCTGTTTCCAGATGCCTAGTTCTGCTCCATTTCTCCTCTCACCAAGTTTTTGATCAAGCCTTGACTTCATTACACTCTTGTGTATGATTTTGAGGAGCCATGGAAAGTAAAGCTCAGAGCACCATATTTATGCACACTATCAATTTCCCTTTTTCCTTTGTGTATTTTATTTCAGTAAATATGTAATATTTTTCACAGAATTTTCACTGTTAGCTGTGGCTGCTGTAGATTTTCTTTAATTATGTCTGTTATTTTCCTCAGTAAGAGACATCAGAACTTAATATTGTCTAGAAAGTGTGTTTTCTATATCAGCAATAACACGTTAGCTAGGATCTGGCTTCCTCCATTGTGTTTTTGATTGCATTTTGAGATGTGGCAAGTGACAGAAATATGGATTGGTTTTTTGCATGAGCTATTTTCTGAAGACCATAATTGCAGTATATTGATGCAAGAGTAGGGTTTTTCATTTCATATCTAACAATTCTGCAATTGGCTGAAGGAAATGGGGCACTCTGCTCTTTGTAAGCCAAAGCACTCTTGTTCTGTAAAGCAGTCTGTCCTTTTTTGTGTATGTGTCACAAAGGCTGAATTTAGTGTTGTGTTGATGAGATGCAATAGGTTCTCTATTTGCCTTTTTAGTTCAGGCTATAAAAGGCACATGTATGTCCTACAAAACTGTCTTTGGACAAAAAATACAAGACTAGATAAATCACTACTCTATTTTAATGAAGTAATAACTCCTCTGTCATAAATTGAAAAACCAGATGAATTAAAAAGGAGTCATAAGCTGAAAAACCAGATTAATTGAAAAGGAGATGACAAAGATTCTAAACTGCAAAACTAAACAAGAACCTGTGAAGACATTTTTGGTTGTAAATTATTTAAATCCTTTAGCCCATTTAAATGTAGAAGTTTAAATGACTTGTAGTTGGAAAAGCTTTCAAACCGTCAGTAATGCTTTTTCACATACATACTGTAACTACCCTTAACATAGCTCCAGTACTTCATGTAAATATTGGTTGAATGGTGATCTGCAATATAATAGGGAAATAATGTAGTCTGCAGTTTTATTGGACTATAACTCATCCAGTGGATTAAACTGTTATTTTTCTTGTAGCAATCCATACATGTGCTGAAGCACAGTGCTGTTCAGTCTCAATCACGAAAGGGAGGAAATGAACATTCAATTCCTTCAGAATATTCAAGTATGCTGTTCCAGAAAGTGGATAGAGTTACAATGTAATGATGGTGACACTTAAAAATTTAGTGTTTCCCATACTTTCTGAACGTTAAATTGTAAAGCTACAATAAATTGGTGCAGTGGTCACAATTGCCCATAAGCTACAAGCGCCACTCATCATCAGCATTTGGATCGAGCAGCTGCTGTAATCCATATGGCCCTCTAAACTGGGGAGGGAGAATCCCAAAGTCCTCATTAAATAGCTCATGGACCACTGGCCCAGAGACATTGTTGATTCTCCCCTGGTCTGCATTATGCCTGATATATTTCTGTATAGAAGCTGCTACACTGTTTCCCAAATTTAAGGAAATGGCTGAAAGTAGCTTATTATTGCTTTGTTTTTGCAGTTTGAGGAAAGTCTGTTTGTTACACAGCTCAGTGATCTATATTTAAAATATGCCAACTAGGCAACAGCATAAACTTACATGAATATCAACCCCAGGCATGGATGGGTCAGTGTTCATCAGTTTGGGGCTAGAAGAGAAACTTTGCATATGATAGAATATCCACCTATCAACTCAGCCCTAAGCTCTCAAGGAGCAGCTGTGTCTAATATTTATACATTTGTTCATTCATTCATTCATTTTCTCACCGCTTCATCCACTTGTGCAGGTCGCGGGGAGCTGGAGCCTATCCCAGCTTGTTTTAGGGCGTGAGGCGGGGAAACTCCGCGCGCGACACCAGTGCACCGCGGAGCTACACAAAGACGCACAAACATGCACATACACATTCATTCCTATGGTCAATTTGGGATTGGCCAATAACTTGAAGAGAATGTTTTTAGAGGTGGGAGGAGAGAACCCATGCAGACACAGGGGAGAACATGCAAACACCACAAAGAGCAGGACTCGAACCCAGAACCGCCTTGCTGTGCGGCGACAGTGTTATCCACTGCACCACTGTGCCGCCTAATACTTATACAGACACATAAAATATATATAATATAGATATGTATAACTTAATTTCCTTTTAGTGACTTAAATCTCTGTTTATTAGGATCCTACCGCATGGTCAGTAAAAACCTATAAGAGAGACTCCAAAATTAAAAGCAGATTGCAAAAACAGTGCATTAGATCTGATGGGGTTGTGACCCTTGAGAAGAAGTGTACACGTAATGCAGGGCTTAAAAATACCGACAGTTTTTACCTTATATCTGTATTACCTTTTCCCAAACTCTTAGAGACTGTTTAAAACATTTTTGTATAAAAGAAAAGTTGCAGAAAGAACCGTGAGTCTCAGAACGCAGGGCACACACGGATGCTGTCAGCCAATAGCATGCAAGAACGGTATCACATGAAAACCTACTGAAAATGTAGTGAAACCACGCATCTTGAAGCGTGAATAAGCAAGGGATTACTGTACGACAATAACCATACAAGCATCCTACCAACACACATAAGAGATAAAAATTGACACAATCAGGTCTTTCCATTTGCCAAATCAGGCCATCAAATGATCAGAGAAAAGGTCAGTAACACAGGAATGTTCTGTCAGCTCCTCCAAAAGGGCTTTTAAACCCTGGAGGTTTTGGTCAGTTTAAAATTCCGGTGAGGAATTATCAGGAATAAATGTGCAACACAAAGAGAGAATGACATTAGTGAACATGCAGATAGTATGTACAGTAGCATCTTGAGATATAAGTTTAATTTGTTCCATGAGTGACCTCGTAAGTCAAGCTGTGAAGTTTTCATTATGTGACTTATTTTGCTATTCATTTTCGCATCATGTGGCTACTGGTCTCTCCCTTTACTCTTGTCGAAGCCATCTCCCAACCATCTCCTAGCACTGAGTGTGACGCATCTGCGGCCGATTCACAATCAGTGAATGCTATGCTGATGCGATGCAAGTGAGACTTTAGCTGGCTGTAAAGCTCAATATATGACAGGAGTCACACTGAATGCAACAGTACAATGAAATCATAGCACTCTATGAAGGACGTTAACGCTCATCTATACTAACTCTACCTGGTCAACATGATAGAGACCAGGTTATACTCTGCCCACTTCTTAAGTTCCTCAAAATCTTCAACAAAGCTGAAGATTTCATCACTAGGATCTTCAGGAAGGTCATCCGAGTCACAAGTGCAAGCTGATGCACAAACTGCAAAAGCCAAATTATAATATGCTGTGAAAGAAATAAATATTATGATTGAAAAGACCCTCAAGGAACCACACTTGTTGCACTTCAACAGCTGAAAGAAGCCAATGTAGCTGTCAAAGCAAAAGTTACGGAGTATACTGCTTTGACATGGCAGAGCAAAAGTAAAGAATTGGCATTCCTGCATACTCAAGTAACCCCAGAGAAAAAAGTGAGAGTGTATATATATAAACACAAATGCACTGAACTCACTCTAAGACAGGCAGACATGTGCAATGAGTATGATGACATCACCTATCTACAGAAACGATCCAAAAATTCCACCAGCATTCACACCGCTTAATTCAAGAGCCAATTAATCGATGCTTCTCCCCACCACATGACAGCAAGCTACTACTGCAAAGAAGAAAACTAACACAAAATCTTCTCTACAGTGTGCCACAACCACAAAGCTTTAGCCAATATCATACAGCCATTGACAGTGCCACCAGCGACCTCGCCATGTTCCTAGCAAAGAGTCAGTTGCTAACATGAGAGCTGATTGAGTTTGTTGACAAGCCAGAAACTTAGCAAAGCAAGAAAGCCATGTTTCAGAGTACTATTGCTCAATGCGTGGCTGGGCCCTGAGTTCTCAGAACATGCTAGAAGAGCAAAAGTATTGAAGGAAAGGTCGACTCAAGGGTAAGCAGGTGAGACACGTGTGTAGGTGCTCCAAAGGAATGTGGCTATTTTTTCGCACCATTTACTTCTTCATTTTCTGAACCACAAATTATTAACAACTTTCGAACGACGTCCTTTTCTTACTTAGTGTGATGACATCTCGAAACCATGGCAAATCAAGGAAAACCCAACATAACCAGAGTGTGTCGGAGCAGGACACACTTTTCACCTGAACCCAGGCCTGATCCCAAGCCTGATGCTACTGAGCAACTGTTGAAGCAAATGGAGGTTATCATGGACGACATACGCGCTCGGATAATATGAGTAGATTTAAGCAGATTATATCGGTAATAGTTAAGAGGAAGCATTCAGCACTCTTGGCCAGCTTGAAGCTAAAATAACATCACATGACAAGACTATTGTGGACTTGTTTACTAAGAGCCCCTTTTAGACCAGGCTATGTGCTTTATGGGGTTGGGTGAGTGTTGTGCATCATCTTTGGGGGATTGCTGCTGAGACATGTTCGGGGGTTTTTTTGTGTTTCTAAAACCTGATAAATAAAATTTTGAGAAGAGCAAAAGCATTCAATATACATCACCCCTCGGCTGGCCAGAGTATGATCTAGACAAGACGTTTTCCAGAGTAGAAAATTTCCTAAAACTCTCCAGCAAAGAGCCTCATAATTTCCATGAATATTCATACTTACTCTATGAGCTAGAATCTACAAAGCTAGGTGTATGTTCACCTGGTTTAAGTTACCTTGACTTTGCATCTCCAAAAAAAAAAATACACAATAGTTATGAGTAAGGGGGGAAAAAAAGGCTGTAATGTTTCCTTTCCAGCCTTCTTTTTCTTCTTAGAATTTATAAGAAAGGAGGCCAGAGCAAGAGTTTCACCAAGAGTCATTTTCCTCTGTCAACTAACATAGCAAGGCTTCCAAGTGATGACAAAACGAGCTCATCAGTTTCATTGCACAAGACAGATATGTCAACAGATGCAGCCACAAAAGTGGAAGGCACAACTGAAGATTTTAGCAGTTAGTGTCCCATACATCACAGCAACACCCGCTGAAAAGATCTACAGATATTATGTTTCTTGAAGACAGAGGTTTCTCAGAGACAGCAACACAATTTGGTATCTGTTCCACCAGTCACCAAGCTAAACATTGTAAAGCTGTCATGAAATGTGTGGAGTATGACAGCGAGAGCCACCTAGCAGTTCACCAACCTGTCCCCGCACCACAGTCCCCCAAGCAGCTCTTTTCTCTTAAAAGTATGGTGAACAGGAACCAAGCTCATTAAAGCAGCATGTTTCAGCTACAAGCACAAACATACGTGGAAATGAAATGAAAGGAAAATCCTGCAGTAAGATCTGTCTGTGCATGACAATCCTAAAAACTGAGTTTTTAGACATGATGGAGCCATACGCTCTAAAGACCTGTGCTGCTACAAAAGAAACACCAGGAAGAATACTTTGTGGCCTTACAGTGCAGTCAGCGGATAGGTAAATGAGCCTTGCTCTCACTAAACTTGAATGGATTACTACACCTAACAACAGCGAACATTCCTCACCAAAGACGACGATGCCAGTTCTGGGTCAGACCGGGACGTGCTGCCTATTGGTGGGACAACTCTGTGATGGAGGTTGTCCTTCAGGAGGAACAACGTGAATTTCCACAATTCCCGGTCCTCTCTCCTGTCGTTCTCGGAGTTGTTCTGCTTATACACATGTTGATCAATGCACTGATGCGTTTACGTGTGGACGGAGATTTTTTTGAAAACGCTGTCATGTGGACGTGAATCATTTTCGATGCCGGGTAAAAAAAGTTGTGTTTTCAAAAAGTTCCAGCCTCTTGGTGACCTCTTGGTAAATATGTTATTGTGATAACCTGTGTGAATGCAAACTGTTATTGTAATGTTGCCCTGAGCCGTTCTTTTTTTTTTTTTTTGGAAAACCAACATATAATTGAGAATGACTTCATTTGAAAAACCTCTAACTGTATTTTATTTCATTATATGTGTTTTGTGTCCTGTAATTGCTTCTGGTAAGTGCTAGGGAATAGTACTTTTGTATTTATAGTAGTAATGGCATATAAATGACCTCAAATGGCAATTATAAATTGAAATTCAATAAATAACTTCTTACAAAACAACTCGGATTACGAACAACTTCTCTGAACCAATTATGTTCATAGGTTGAAGAATACCTCCACATTGATACGTATTGTGTAACATTTATCAAGTTGGTGCATGTTTGCACAGCATAATCTGCATTTCTAGTATATACTGTTTTCTTTTAATTAATACCTTTTTATAGTTTTCTATATCATTTCAGTTTCACCTTTTCTTACATTAAGTCTGGTTCAACACAACATCTGTTTGTTCCTTGGGGCATGCAATGAAAGACATAACAATGAGTGCAATCATGTTATCATGTTGTCTGTAATCAAACTGAATGTGTAATAAAAATACTGCATCATCAATCATCATGGTTTACTGTCGGACCCAAATGTGAAGCACGTCAGGTAAGAGAAAAAGAGATTTACTACACAAAGGAATGTTCATGATCATGGACCAGATGACCAGGCTGAGCAGGTGAGTCGGCAGGAGGTAAGTAGTAGAGGCAGGCAGGTGGGCTGGAGGGGTACAGGCAACGGCGGACCGGAGCTAGTAACATGGAGAAAACAGTTCGCAGAAAGTCATGGGTGGAGTAACGAGAGCCACGGTGCTGATACTGACTAGCAGTACAAACGAACTAGCGATGAATGGGGGGGAGCTGGTCATCAAGAAGGTCTGGAGATTGTTGATTGGGGACGGGTGTGCTGCTCTGCTGCCACACCAGGAGTAGCCACGCCCAGGTAGGTTGAAACCAGGTTTGATTTAGAAAGAGCAACTCCAAATCCTGACATTACTTGCATGTTGAATTGAATTAACTGCACACTTTGAATGAAGTGACATCTTCAAGTAGATCAAAGTTAAGAAACAACAATGGCTTCATTTTTATGACTTCAAGTTTATGAAGTTGTGTGCTACTGATTGTTTTTGAACTGTATTTCCTATGAATAACACTATTAACATAGTATAGCACATAGGGAAGTGTAAGGAATGTGTATTTTGAGATAGGCGATTTCTGCAAGTGGTTGGACTTGTACCAACTTTCAAAGCCCATTAAGTCTGCTCATTCAACCAAATCAATATGAGGTTATAGCTAATGCAAACTATCATTGACAATTACTGCTATTGATTAGACATTACTCACAGGTGTAGAGCCCAGGTCTTGATAAATTGAAGAATTATGTAATGACCATGAAGGGTGCATTTCACCAAAGAAGAAATGGAAATGGAAAATTAAATTAAATTAAATTAAAGTATTGGGCACCTTAACATTAGAGCATATCAGTAGTAGAAACACTGGTGCAGTTATGGTGTAGAAAACATGTTTGTTTCCTCCCACTTAATTTGAACTAACACATTTTATGGTTTAAAACAGTGATCCCCCACCTCCGGGCCGCAGATCGGTACCGGTCCCTGGGTCATTTGGTACCAGGCTGCACGGAAACAAAAAATAATTTACATTGCTTCCATTTTATTTATTTCGGAGTCTGAAAGATCTTTTATTTTGAAAACTGACGTCTGTGTGGAATGACGCACAGATGAATGCTTGGTCTGTCCCGCTTGACAGGTCGCAAGCGCAAAAAAGGTTGGGGACCGCTGGTTTAAAAAATCAGATTACTGTATTGTTCACTTGAATTGTTCTGAGAAATTTTTACAGTTACAATACAGGAAAACCAATAAAAAATGGAACAGTTATATTTTAATTTTTGATGTTTAAGATGTTGTTTTGTAATTGCTGCTAATCGTTTGGTCACAAGGAACAAGCTTCCCTGAGACAGTGTCTGTACGAGACAAACTGAACAAGCTGTCAGTGACTATAGGTATTATAAAGTCTTTGGTGTCAAATCAACATTGTATCACAGCCATGTCCATTAAAATATGTCTATGGAAATATTGCTGCAAAGGTCAATGCCTGGAGAAATATCAAGTCAGAAGGGAGAGAAATGTGCATGAAATAGCTGTGGCTCTGCCTTGCTTGTCATTCAAAAGCCAGCTAGCTTGAATAATAATCCCCGTCAAAAGAGTTGGTCTGATCCGTGAGCTTCAAATGGTATTGATTTCTGGTTTCATTGTTTTTGATTGCCATTTTAATCATTTTACAAGGGTATGATGGACTGGTGACCTTCAGGTTGGCCTTGCCTGGTTTCTTTGCAATTTTCTAAACTTGTTTGTACTGACTGAGAAAACAATTCACCAACTTCTTCTTCCTTCCTTCTCTTCTGAGAACAATACTGTTCAAGAAGCAGCTACTGTTTTTTGCTGTAACATCAGATGTCGCCTAAAACTAGAATTTGGTTTCTATGAATTGACAAAAGACCTGAATAACTTTAGGAACATCTGGTGTTACAAAAATGTCCTATGCACTTTAGTTGATGACCACCTCACTTTTGCAAACTTTATGTTATAATGTACTAATTTTTATAATGTATTTCCTTTAGTTTAGTGGTGTTTACTGTTTTTGAGTGTTTAGTGTTTTTGAAGTTTCATCTAATGAAAAATTGTAAAATGTTCGAAATGTTCTAAATGTGATTGGAGTTTTTTTTGCAAAATATCTTCTTCTGAAGCACTTTAGTGCTTCATCTAATGTAAAATTGTAAAATGTTTGAATGTGATTAAAGTGTTTTTGCAAAAATCAAAAAATCAAATCTCTTCTGAGAGGAATGAAATGAGTTACTGGAGCTGCTGAGTGTTTTTGAGTATTTTTTTCTTTTTCCTTCCTTTTATGTCATTTGTTCTTTGATATATTGTGAGCTGTGTTTATAGTGGATATTTATATTCCGCTTCAAAGCAGTGATGTATTGTAATTATCAGTGTTCGTGTGTTTGTCCTTTCGTTCATTAGTTAGTGAATCCACCATATCTTCGCAACCATTGCAAATAGAAAAATTACACGAAAACCACATTACTCGGGCGGCAAAGGGGATGAACATGAGATGATGACATTGACCTTCAGAAAAGTAGGCCAAGGTCAAATTTCAACTTTTGTACTTTCAGGAAAACTAATAATACAGAAAGATGAGGGAGAAGGCCAGTGTAAGTGACACCATAGATTGAAGCTTGTGCTTTGATCGACAGTGCTTTGACAGTAGGTCAAAGCACTACCTTTGATCTTTGACATATGCAAGTAGGTCAGGGTAACATTTTGAATTCAGGGTAAAGCAGACTTCAGGATTGTGTTTGCCATGACGCGGGATGTTGCAGTCTGTGACTGCCTTGATTCAAGTTATTGTTGTAATAAGTTACTAGTTTTAGTTTTTTTCTTTATTTTGTTTGATTGTTGTCAGTGAAGCTTTCAGTGATTGTTGGGCAGTTTGTTGGCACAGAGAGACAGAGAAACATGCACGCACACACTCATCCCTAAGGACACTTTTGAAGCTGGCCAATTAACCTGAAGCGCATGTTTTTGGAGGTGGGAAGAAGCTGGAGAACTCAGAAAGAACCCACGCAGACATGGGGAGAACTTGCAAACTTCGCAGAGAGCAGGACACAAACCCAGAACCTCCATGCCGTGTGGCGACACCGCTATCCACTGCATCTGTTTTTATATCATGATATTATTACTAAAAAAATAATTTACCTAGGAGTGCATTCTGGCATTTAATTTTATTCTTGGAACTGGTTTCACATGTCTTAGGAAGTGGTGGGAATATGGCAAAATTGAGAAAGAACTCTTGTTCCAGCAGTCCAAATCACATGTGACACTTATTGAGCCATGGAAGACATGGAAACAGAGATTGTGATGTCTGTGTTGAGTTAGAAATAAGTGCTTCCACAAGAAATCAAGGATGTATTGAAATTTTCAAGTTCAAAAAATGGTTTCAGCCTACCTGATGGATAACAACATACATACACTGGTCCATTGCAGGTCTAAACATTGTAGAGATGGATGCTTCCTCTAGCCTCTTCTTCAGCCAGGAGAAGAAACATTGGCAGAGAAAAGTAATCCACTCTCACAGAGGGCAGGAACTCACTGATCCTGGCCAGATAAGAAAGCAAGCTGTGGATTTCTACTCATTGCTCTACATCAGGAAGCCTGAGCAGAATGATTCACTGTTTGAGGGGTTCTGTGGTTAACTATCTTTGGTTTCTGCTGAAATGAATTCACACCTGGACAGACCAATGCAGGTGGAGGAGCTCCATGTTATTCTGCAGATAATATAGGGGTGACAGACTATTGGAATCATTGGCCTGAATGTTGAATTTTATAAATCCTTCTGAAACATCACCTGATATTGTAGAAATTCTTAATGACAGTATGGCCATAGGCTTTTTGCCACTGTCCTGCCACAGGGCTGTTGTTGACCTGCTAAAAAAGGGCAATCTTGAGGACATGTCTACCTAAATTTCAATCAGTTCAGCTCCCCCTCCACTCCCTGCTCATCATCTCAGATATTCTCTGGCCCTATGGATTTCCTTCCGCATGCATTCTCCTCTTCCCCTCCTTCTGCGGATACTATGTCTCCCAACCCCATCCTAGAAGCTGCTGCTCAAAACGGACCCACTTCACCCATTCCATTCACTGGACTGACTACTTCACTGGGTCCACGAGTACCAGCTTTACTGCCAAGATTCTTGTATGTAGTGATATTCAGAGTATTGTTGAAGTTTAATGGTAGTTTTGTGGGCACTTTTCAAAGTGCATCAAGGCATCCAGCAGAGCTGTCCTTTGTCATGGATGTTGTTTAAACTCTCCCTAGAAGTGTCCTCTGTAAATTCACGCAAAAGCATTGAAGGCTTTATTTTAGAGTGAACTGCTTTATCTGCTTAAACTGATGATATGATCATTTTTGTAAAACAAAAAAACAGAGAGATGTTAATTTCAAGCACTTGAGCATTTTTCTGTTGATATGTGAAGCTTTGTGAATGTGATTAAAGTGTTTGTAAAAATCTAAAATCTTCTTCCTCCTCTTCTTTTTCTTCTGTGATGATTTGAACACATTTGTTCTTTAAATGTAAATATTACAAAATAAAAAAACTGCTGCCAGTCTCATCAAACTCAGAAAAAAAAGGAAAAAATCTTCAGAGCTTGAGGAGAAAGCTTGACATAAATGGCAGAAATAAAATGAAAGTGATAAGAGATGTTTCATGCGCCAATAGTCTCCACTGTGATAGTGAGCTTGGGGTTCAAGGCCTAATCCAATGGATTTTAAGAGTGTGATGGAGAAGATTAGAGAGAAAACTTGTTATTTTTTTAAGTCTTCCCAATGCTTGTTATTCTTCTTGCGTATTCTGTGAGTTTATCGCAATGTCAGGTTGATTGATTTGAGTTAATATAAAAATGATGAAGAGAAATGGGCACAGCATAGCCTATGGAAACCACCTGAACAAAAATTACAAAACTGAAAGAAATGTTTAGTATTCTACACCAGGTGGAAGTTATATCCTTTTTGTTCATGATGGCAATTTAGTATGCAACACACAGTCCTGCACAGTCAAGTTGATACAAACACTAATTAGTCATGATGTGACTGATTTCGTTTGATTATGGTTCATGTTTACACTGAGAGGTGGCAGTAGCTGAGATAATTATGTGTACAACCTCCAAGAGACAACTAATAACATATTAATGGCAGCTGAGCAGAAGTCCAATGCATGAATAGGATACTTATTAAACGACATTCATGACTTCCCGGGGTTGTGCTATCAAATTAACAGACTTCCCTCTGTGCCAGGAGTTTATTCTTTTTTTTCCCCTTTTTTTGTAGCAATTAGCAGTACTCTATTTCAGTGGCCCCCAACCCCCGGGCTGCAGACCGGTACCAGTTCGTGGGTCATTTGTTACCGGGCCGCACAAAAAGAAAGAATAATTTAAACTACTTCCGTTTTATGAATTTTGGAGTCTGAAAGATGTTTCATTTTAAAAAGTGACGTCAGTGCGGAATGACGCACAGATGAATGTGTGCGTCTGTCCTGCTTGACAGGTCTCAGTCATATGACAGGTTACCCCTAAATTAAGCGCCCACAACAGCGACAGTGTTCTGGGTTAAAGTCAAGGCAGATTATCCTGAGATCGCCCAAAAAGTATTGAAAACCCTGCTTCCATTTCCAACCTCCTGTCTTTGTGAAGCGGGATTTTCTGCAGTGACCCTAGAGAAAACCAAACTGTGGAGTAGACCGGACATCCAGAACACATTTCAGGTGTCACTGTCTCCCGTTACCCCTAGATCAGCGGTCCCCAACCACTAATTCTCATCATTGTAATTATTATTATTTGATTGACTTGTTCACCCATTTATTGGAAATGATCATTATTTCTCCTAAATTGAATGCACTGATTGTATGTTGCTATATTTCAAAATAAACCTCATCACTTCAATCAAGTTTTTAATATAATTATTCTTTCAATTATTTTGTTTACAGAGATGTTCATTATCAATTTATGAAAAAAAATTTTTTTATATGTTTATTGTTTGTTGATGGCTACATTTCACATAAAACCACCGCAAATGATTATTTATTAGACTATAGCAAATGAAGACCGGTCTGTGAAAAAATTGTCTAAGATGAAACTGGTCCGTGGTGCAAAAAAGATTGGGGACCGCTGCTCTATTTGACAACTCAAAGGAAAAAGAAAAAGGTGAAATTAAAGAAAAGAGTTAGATTAGTGTAATAACATGTGCATGAGCTCAATCAAATAGCACTAAAAGTTTCAGCCTGTGGCATAGCAAATTCATACAAAAATGTAAAGTATTGAATTAAAACACAAAAAACTTTATTTGTCCCGAAGGGACAATTGAATGCACATAGAGCAGAAATGCACAAACACTAACATCAACACTAACAGTAAAATACACAATAAACAGATGTGTGCAATATAAACAGGTATGTGCAATGAGGTAATAAATTGTCTTCTTCAAATCCTGGGGAATGTAAACACGGTGTTGCCATGTAGCACAATCCTAGATTTTACCTACGGATAGGACAATTTGGTTTATGCTTTACAGCTGGTGTTAGGATTACTGCAACCAATATGAAAAAAATGCAACACTTCTTTATGTTTTCCTACCCTCTACTGTCGTAATTCTGCTGGCATACACCTCACTGCTTCCTTGTGGGAGAACCAGAAGGGCAATGAATGTCTGTCACATTTGAATACAGCGTTGAAGGCACAGAGCAGCAACATAATCGTCTTATCACTAACAGATGACTAAGATCTTCAAAGGGCCTGTTCTGTCTAGGTGGTGGTTCATCTCACTGGCTAGTGATACAGACTGATCAAAGACTTCCAGATCATGGTGTCTCAGCATCCATGGTTCTCAGGTGTTATATCTCACTTTCCTGGCTGGTGTATTCTTCCTACCGATCAGGGAGAATCACTGTTCTCTCATCGCAAATGCCCTGGGTGTCAGATAAAAATGTTGATGAATATTTAAAACTTTTGGTCTTTTGTCTACGTTTTATCTCTTTAAACATATTACTCTGCCTTGTGCTTTCTACGAGATGGAGATTTGTTGTCTGTGGTCAAAACATTAAAGCCTGCTGACACAAGCAATAGTGATTTGCTGGCGTGAAGAGGTGACATGTTGACTAGTGCTTCCCTGTATTTCCTTAGTGTATAATGGTTTTCACTCATATCCGACACAACCAGTAACAACAAGTCATTATCAGGTAGAGGTGCTGAATGAAGTACATCAAGTAATGAATGAGTAATGGACTGAAACTGAGAAATTAAGATTATTCACACACTTTAAATACTTAGGAGGTGCTATAATTAAAGCAGAATTCATTTATTTGACATTGAGGAATTAACGATTCACGACTGGGTAAGAAGTCTGAAAATTGAGGTCATGCAGGGACGGGGCTGCACAGTTGTAATAGTTATTTTGAGTCTAAATGAAGAAATCACCCCTCCTTGAGTCGGCCTGGTGGCCGGGCCTGCACCCATGGGCGCAGCCCGAAAGGACAACGTGGGTCCCCCTTCCCATGGGCTCACCACTTATGGGAGGGGCCATAGGGGTCGGGTCCATTGGGAGCTGGGCGGTGGCCGAAGGCGGGGACCTTGGTGATCCGATCACCAGCAACAGAAGCTGGCTCTTGGGACATGGAATGTCACCTCTCTGGCAGGGAAGGAGCCCGAGCTGGTGTGTGAGGTTGAGAAGTTCCAACTAGATATAGTCGGGCTCACCTCCACACACAGCTTGGGCTCTGGCAACAGTCCCCTCGAGAGGCGTTGGACTCTCTTCCACTCTGGAGTTGCCCATGGTGAGAGACGCCGAGCAGGTGGGGGTATACTTATGGCCCCCCAGCTTGGCGCCTGTACATTGGGGTTCCCCCCGGACGACAAGAGGGTAGCCTCCCTCCGCCTTCGGGTAGGGGGAAGGGTCCTGACTGTTCTTTGTGCTTATGCACCAAACAGTTCCCACTGGGGACTCCATCGTTCTGCTGGGGACTTCAATGCTCACGTGGGATATGACAGTGAAACCTGGAAGGGCGTGATTGGGAGGAATGGCCCTCCCGTTCAGAACCCGAGTGGTGTTCTGTTATTGGACTTCTGTGTTCATCACGGACTGTCCATGACGAACACCATGTTCAGACATAAGGGTGTCCATATGTGCACTTGGCACCAGGACACCCTAGGCCGCAGTTTGATGATCGACTTTGTGGTCGTGTCATCGGACTTGCGGCCGCATGTCTTGGACTCTCGGGTGAAGAGAGGGGCGGAGCAGTCAACAGATCACCACCTGGTGGTGTGTTGGCTCCAATGGTGGGGGAAGATGCCGGTCCGACCTGGCAGACCCAAACATATTGTGAGGGTCTGCTGGGAACGCCTGGCGGAATCCCCTGTCAGAAGGAGTTTCAGCTCCCACCTCCGGCAGAACTTCACCCACGTCCCAGGGGACATTGAGTCTGAGTGGACTATGTTCGGCGCCTCCATTGTCGAGGCGGCCGACCGCAGCTGTGGCCGTAAGGTGGTCGGTACCTGTCGTGGTGGCAACCCCAGAACCCGTTGGTGGACATCAGCGGTAAGTGATGCCATCAAGCTGAAGAAGGAGTCCTATCGGGCCTTTTTGGCCTGTGGGACTCCTAAGGCAGCTGATGGGTACTGGCTGGCCAAGCGGAATGCAGCTTTGGTGGTTGCTGAGGCAAAAACTCGGGCGTGGGAGGAGTTCGGTGAGGCCTTGGAGGATGACTTCCAGACGGCTTTGAGGAAATTCTGGTCCACCATCAGACGTCTCAGGAGGGGGAAGGGGTGCAGCATCAACACTGTGTATAGTGGGGACGGGGCGCTGCTGACCTCAACTTGGGACGTTGTGACCCGGTGGGGAGAGTACTTCGAAGACCTCCTCAATTCCGCCTTGGGATTCTCCCGGAGGAGCTGGACGAAGTGGCTAGGGAGAGGGAAGTATGGGCTTCCCTGCTTAAGCTGCTGCCCCCCTGACCCGACCCCGGATAAGCGGAAGAAGAATGATGGATGGATGGATGAAGAAAGTATTGAAAACAGAACAATCATGATTATTGAGGCATGCACCATATTTTACAGCCCACAGTATGTTGGTGTATAAGTATGTGTATAAGATTGTGATCTACAAAGTTCATGATCTACATCCCTCCCATCAGCTGATGCACCGACTGACTATGACGTCATCACCTCCTTTGTTGCCAGGGTATAGACCAAGCACCCAAATGCCTTCACGATGATTACGTGTGACTTTAATCATGTTTCTCTGGACTGATTGTTGCTCACCTTGCACCAGTATAGTTTGTCTTAGTTGTATAAGAATAACTGAACGAACATTGAGGAATTGTTTATTAATTTCATTGGTTAGATTTATCACAGTGTAGGAAAACGTGGTAAAGATGATTGTTGTATATTTCCTTGTTTTTATTTGTTATTTGATAACAAAACAATGTTATTTTGATTGTTTATTCACTTCAGGAGTTTTTGATTATTGCAATATGAAAACCTGTTTAGATGCAATGATATCTGTTTAGATTAAGAATGTCTACACACGTACATGCGAAAATGGATTGGTTTGGTCTGCGACCAGACAGGGGAGTTTCACAGGGTTTTGTGTGGAGAAAAAAAAAAGGAGAGTTAGAAAAAAGACGGACAAAGAAGTTGGCAAGCGTCTTATGGATAGACGAAAAATTAATAAACTATACACCTGGATTAAGAAAACGGCATTGCTCGTTGGTGATTTTAATTCCCCCTTTTTCCAGAGTGCAACAGGGGCAGCACTGTGAGAATCACTTTCTCTAATTTCTCCAGTGCTTTTAGCACCATCCAGCCACTGTTGCTGAGTGAGAAGCTGTGGGGGATGGACGTCAACACCTCCACTGTTTCCTGGATGAGTGACTACCAGACAGGCAGGCCACAGATTATTCGTCTGGGCAGTGTTTTGTCTGACACAGTGGTCAGTGATACGGGGGGGACTGCACTGTCCCCTTTCCTCTTCACCTTATAAGCAACTGACTTTCAGTACAACTTCGAGTCGTGCCACCTAAAGAAGTTCTCTGATGACTCGACTGTTGTTGGGTGAATAAGAGAGGAGTGGGGTGTGGTGGATAACTTGGTGGAGTGGGCTGGACACAATCACCTGGAGCTGAACGTCAACAGGACAAGAGAGATGGTGATCGACTTCAGGAAGAAGAGGAGCACCTCTCAACCTCTGTGCATTCTGGGATGGAGGAAGTGAAGGAGATGGAGGACTCAACAACAGACTGTATTGGAAATCCAACACCGATGGTGTCTACAAGAAGAGAATACATAGACTCTACTCCTTGAATAAGCTGAAATCCTTCAACGTGTGCAGTAAGATCATGTAGGTGTTTTACCGCTCTGATGTGGTGAGACCAGTGATGTTGTTTGGTCGAGAGACAGTGTCACTTTTGAAAAGACAGGAGACAGAGCTGAAGAAAGCAGAGATGAAGATGCTGAGGTTCTCTCCGGGAGTGACCAGGGAGGATAGGATCAGGAATTAGAACATCAAAGGGACAGTACTTGTTTGATGTTTTGGAGATAAAGTCAGAGAGGCCAGACTGAGATGGTTTGGACATGTCCAGAGGCGAGATAGTGAATATATTGGTAGAAAGATGCTGAGTTTTGAACTGCCAGGCAGGAGGCCTAGAGGAAGACCAAAGAGGAGGTTTATGGATGTAATGAAAGAGGACATGAAGGTAGTTGGTGTGAGAGAAGAGGATGCAGAAGACAGGGTTAGATGGAGGCAATCGATTCGCTGTGGTGATCCCTGAAGGGAAAAGCCGAAAGGAAAAGAAGAAGAAGATATTGACAGCTGGTCATTAATTAGGCCTGGTTGTTCTACGGTGTCACTTCAATGGAACTGATCATCTCATATGTTGGAATATTTTATTTTATTTAACCTTTATTTAACCAGACAAGCAATTAAGAACAGTTTCTTATTTACAAATGCAGCCCTTAGAGGTGTAGGGGTGGTGAGGAAGGCCTAAATAAACACAAAGTTATACATTATACAGAAAATATAAAGAAAAATAAATACAATACAAAAGACAACGAGAGAGAGAGAGAGAGAGAGAGAGAGAGAGAGAGAGAGAGAGAGAGAGAGAGAGAGAGAGAGAGAGAGAGAGAGAGAGAGAGACTCAACAAGTGCAGCTGTCAACTACAATTTCATGCATGTTTTGTTTAAAAGCAGTGAATATGGGGACAATGAGTTTGAGGGTGTTTTGAAAAGTGTTCCAATCACTAGCTGCATCAAATCGAAAAGCACTGCGACCAAAGACAGTACGGGCTTTAGGGATGGAGAGTTTGGTGAGCTTATTGGACCTAAGATTGAGGGCAGGATGGGAGAGGTGTAGAAGGGAGGAGAGGTAGGGATATGTTTCTCCAAGTATGGATTTGTAACTGAGGTGAAACCAGTGGTGGAGCCGTCTGGTGTGGAGGGATGTCCAGTCTACCAGATTGTACAGGTCACAGTGGTGAGTTCTGAATGGAGCGCCTGTGGCAAAACGGATGGCAGAGTGGTGAAAAGTGTCAAGTTTGCTAAGAGTAGATTGGGAAGCCATTCTATAGTGTGTCACCATAATCAAATATGGGCAGGATGGTCATTTTCATAAGCCTGCGTTTGGCTGAACAGGTGAATGCAGGCCTTATTCTGGTAGAGGAAGCTCAGGCGAGCTTTGACTTTTGATTGCAGGTGCTTAATATGGGTGGTGAAGGAGAGGGATGAGTCCAACCAGAGACCGAGGTATTTATAGCTGCTCACAAACTCCAGTCCAGAGCCATCGGCACAGAGGATTTTACAGGCAGTGGTAGAATCATGTTTCCGGTCAGAAATAATGCATTTGGTTTTCTTGGTGTTGAGTGAAAGATGAAGGCCATGAAAGTACTGCTCAACAGAAGTTGTAGTGTGGATGCTGCAGAGTGGAGAGAAGGGTCCTCTGAGTATAAGATGGTATCATCAGCATATATGTGAAACTTGGAATTGCAGGCCTTCTTGGCTACATCGTTGATGTATATGGAGAACAGCGTTGGGCCCAAGATGGAACCTTGAGGCACCACTTTCATGATGGTAAGAGGGTCAGACAAGACATTTACAGACTTTACTTGCTGAACTCTGTTGTTTAGGTAGCTAGCGAAGCAGTTGCAGGAGTGTGATGACAGACCAATGCTAGTGAGCCTCTGCAGGAGGATGGAGTGGATGACAGAGTCGAAGGCTTTGGATAAGTCAATAAAGGCAGCAATGCAGATCTGTTTGGAGTCCAAGGAGGTAACAACATCATCCAGAACCTTCAGAGTAGCTGTGGTGCACCTGTGGCCAGGCCGGAACCCAGACTGTGGGTTGGGACAGAATATCGTTTGAAGCAATGAAGTGGTCTATGAACCATTTTTTCTAGGATCTTGGCCAAGCACGGCATGATGGATATAGGTCTGTAGCAGTTGGGGTCAGAGCTAGAGCCACCTTTAAAGAGTGGAAAGACCAAAGCGGATTTCCAGTCTGAAGGAAAAACAGACAGCTCCAGAGACATGTTGAACAGATACAAGATGGGGGTGGCAATGATGGGAGCAGTAACTTTTAAAAATAAGGGGTCGAGCCCATCAGAGCCAGCTGACTTGTTAGGGTCCAGTTTGGTGAGTTCCTATAAAACCTCCGAGGTCAGGATGGGACTAAAGGAGAAGGTGCCTGAGCTGGAAGGTGTAGGGGAAAATGATGGGGCAGCAGTGGGGGACTTGGCAGAAGAGACATGGACTGAGTTGACAAAGTGTTGATTGAGAAGTGAAGCCATATGAGACTTATCAGTGACTGAGAGTCACCAAAGGTCATTGCACTTGGAAAACGGGGTGGGGCAAGCTTATTTTCCATGGACTTGACCGTTTTCCAAAATATCTTGGAATCAGAGCCACAGGATGCAAATTTATCCAGAAAATGAGAGACTTTGGCTTTTCTGACAGCCTGAGTGCATTTGTTCCTAAACATTGCAATAAACCGGACTCTGGTTTCTATTGAATGTGTCATTTTATTTTTTGGATGACTTATTTACCACTTGCAAGTTTTCTTGGCATTCCACTCTGACACTTCTAGAGTTCTATCCCACATCACTTTCATGTAATCTCATCAAATTAATTTTTCACAGGGGCACTCCACAGCACTGACAATCAATCTCAGCATCAGCATTTTTCAGCTAGGAGGTTTACACATCTCTGGGCTGCAGAGCAGAGGCAGCCCTAAAACAGCTTTTTTGCCACTGGTTGAAGATTATATGCATTTTCATTTAAGACTGATTTACAGTCTTAAATGTTCCTGCTCTGCGGTGCTGGTGTATAGCAGGAGGAGAGGCCGAACATGTGGGCAGAGCCGCAGGTCCACATCTATTGCTCATCTCCACACCTGTTGATGGTCTCTGAGACTGGACTTGATCAGGGTGATTAATATGAGGCTTTTTAAGCTGGATTCAGTCTTTGTTCTTGGCCAGATTGCCTTGTGGTTCCTCTATCTATGTCTTGTACCATGGCTGTTTCCTGACTCTTCTTGTTTGCCTGTGGAATATTTGGTTTGTTGGACATTTTGAGTTTTCCTGTGTTTTCTTGAATATTTGCCTGGTTTTTATATCATGGATGAGAGCTCCTCTACCAGTGTTCTGCATCTGGGTCCTACCCCCGCTCTCTGTGAAAAATCATGTGTTTCTATTTTCCTATTGGTCTTATTATCTACAGTGTGCTGGTGGTCAGAAGAAAACTTGACACTCCACTTCCCTGTGATGATTGTGGGAATCAATCATGCAACCAAATCTAAGTTGAGAAATTCATACAAAACAAAGATCTCAAAGTATAGCTGATCATGACAAACATATATTCATTGATTGGATTGCTTTGATTAGCATATCCTATAATCTGTAGAAAAGGACATCCCTTCACAGTTAATTAGCAAAGGAACATCACAGTTAGAATCTGGCAATCAAACACAGTACGGTATTTTTTTTCTGACATGTTTTACTGTGCACTGCTGAACATGTAGCATTTGTGTTCATTCTCTGCAGTTCACATCACAGCTAATCTCTGCTTGTAAAGCCTGCTCTCAGCCAGTGGCTCCATTACTCTGTCACTACACTTTAAAGACATAAAGGTTAGATGTGTGTTTGCATCAAAAGCAATAAATCTCTTTCTATCTGAACATTTGTAGTCACACTCTTATTTTTTTGACGTGAGTGGATTGATACCGCTGAGCTTGGCAAGATTTCACATTGGTGTTTCCTTTATTACATAATAATGGATTTGAAAGTATTGTTCATAGAATTTACGCATATTGGAACATTATTTGAAATGTCACTCCAAACACTTTATGCTGTTAAAATGTATGCGAGGCTTGGATCTAATGACTTTGTATAGAGTTGAATTGTCTTAAATATAAATGATGTTTGCCATTCTGTTTGTGTTTTGTTTGAGAAGCACAAGTTTCTTGTAAGACAACATAAAAATTATAGCGAACACTGGTTTATACTCACTCTTGATATATGGAATGCCACATATGAAATTTTATGTCTCAGGCATCCAATTGCAGCGAATTAATATATTGTTTATGTTGTACCAAAAAACAACTCATTAATAAGTGGATAATGACAACAGTTATCCATATAATTTTTTATGTTTTGTTACATCACACAAGTTTTCAAAATTGCTTTTTTTTGCCTTATGCACATTTGACTGTAGGCAATTTGTTGGTCTTTCCCATCTGTAAAATTAAAGTATTCCTCACACTTGCCAAAGTTTTCATCTCTGAAGCTTCAGATATCATTTGTGACTGTTTGCTTCTCAGACAGACCTTTAAACAGCCACCGGTACCACTAATCATCAAGACTTTTTTTTTTTTTTCCACAGTTCTTTGGTGTGACAGAGCTCCACTGATCTGAAGCTGTGAAGAAGTTATTGTTTTCCCTTTACCTGTGCATCACCGGGGAATTTAAATCTCAAATAACAAAATGCAAAAACAGTCAGACATAACCAGAATATATATATATATATATATATATATATATATATATATATATATATATATATATATATATATATATATATTATACATCCATCCATCTTCCACTGCTTATCCGTAGTCAGGTTGCGGGGGCAGCAGCTTCAACAGGGAGCCCCATACTTCCCTTTCCCCGTCCACATCCACCAGCTCTGACTGGGGGATCCCAAGGCGTTCCCAGGCCAGTGTTGAGATAAAATTCGTCCACATGGTCCAGGGTCTGCCCCGAGGTCTCCTCCCAGCTGGACGTGCCAGAAATACCTCCCTAGGGAGGTATTCCAGAGGCATCCGCACCAGATGCCCAAACCACCTCAACTGACTCCTTTCCAAGCGAAGGAGCAGCGACTCTACTCTGAGCCCCTCGGAAACAGCAGTGTTTCTCACCCTATCTCTAAGGGAGACACCAGCTATCCACCTGATAAAGCCCATTTCAGCCGCTTGTATCTGCGATCTAATTCTTTCGGTCATGACCATGACTACGCCTCGATATCCTGTCCATGAAAATCACGAACAGAACTGGTGATAAAGCGCAGCCCTGGCGAAGGCCAACAGCTACTCGGAACAAGTCTGACTTACTGCCGAGAACCCGAACACAGCTCTCACTTTGGGCGTACAGGGATTGGATGGCCCTGAGGAGAGGCCCCCTCACCCCATACTCCCGCAGTACTTCACACAGTATATCCCTGGGGACTCGACTGTACCCCTTCTCCAAGTCTACAAAACACATGTAGACTGGATGGGCAAACTCCCAAGCCCCCTCTAGGATCCCTGTGAGAGTAAAAAGCTGGTCCGTTGTTCCACGACCAGGATGGAACCCACATTGTTGCTCCTCAATCTGAGGCTCGACAACATATATATATATATATATATATATATATATATATATATATATATATATATATATATATATATATATATATATATATAAAAGACCTTCCCCACTCAACCAGCAAAGGTGTACTCTCAGTGGCAGGGAAATAGCATCCGGCCAGACCCACCAAGAGCTGAGGTGGAGAAATACTGGAAGGGCATATGGGAAAGAAAAGCATCACACAACACCGATGCTCAGTGGCTAGTGGACCTAAGGACTGACCACAGCTGCCTCCCAGAACAAGAACCAGTAACCATCTCAATGGCAGACATCCAAGAAAGAGTGTCAAAGATGAAGAGTTGGTCAGCACCGGGCCCCGATATGATCCATACATACTGGCTGAAGAAGCTGACAGCACTCCACGAGCGTCTAGCAGCACAGATGAACCAGCTGCTAAGGGATGGGATGCACCCATAACGGTTGACTGAAGGCAGGACAGTCCTGATCCTGAAAGACCCACAGAAGGAATCTACCCCATCCAACTACCGGCTAATAACCTGTCTCACTACAACATGGAAGCTCCTGTCAGGCATCATGGCAGCTAAGATGAGTAGGCACATGGATCAATATATGAGTGGGACACAGAAAGAAGTTGGTAATAACACCAGGGGAGCCAAGCACCAGCTACTGGTGGACAGAGCAGTACACAGAGACTGTAAGAATAGGCAGACCAACTTGTGCACCGCCTGGATTGACTACCAGAAAGCCTATGACTCAATGCCACACATGTGGATACTGGAATGTCTGGAACTGTACAAGATCAACAGGACACTAAGAGCCTTCATCAAGAACTCAATGGGGAAGTGGAAGACAACCCTGGAGACTAACTCCAAGCCAATTGCCCAAGTTAACATCAAGTGTGGCATATACCAAGGGGATGCACTATCACCACTGCTGTTCTGCATAGGCCTGAACCCCCTCAGTCACATCATCACAAAGAGTGGCTACGGATACCAATTCCGAAGCGGAACAACAATCAGCCATGTCCTCTACATGGATGACATCAAGCTGTATGCCAGGAATGAGCGAGAAATTGACTCAGTGATCCACACCACCAGGATCTACAGCGACGACATAGGGATGTCATTCGGATTAGACAAATGTGGCCGGATGGTATCAAGAAGAGGCAAGATGATCAGAACTGAAGGGGTCAACCTACCAGGGGGCAGGATAGAAGACATCAAGGACAGCTACAAATACCTTGGAATCCCACAGGCTAATGGCAACCATGAGGAGGCCGCAAGGAAGTCATCCACAGCCAAATACCTCCAGAGAGTAAGGCAAGTCCTGAGAAGTCAGCTGAATGGCAAGAACAAGGTCCGAGCCATCAACATGTATGCACTGCCGGTCATCAGATACCCCACTGGGATCATAAGCTGGCCAAAGGAGGAGATAGAAGCCACAGATATCAAGACTAGAAAGCTCCTCACCATGCATGGAAGGTTTCACCCCAAGTCCAGCATCCTGAGGCTGTACACTAAGCGGAAAGAGGGAGGCCGAGGACTAGTGAGCATCAGGGCCACTGTCCAGGATGAGACATCAAAAATCCAAGAGTACATCAGGAAGATGTCCCCAACAGATGAACTGCTCAGTGAATGCCTTAGACAACAGAAGCCTGAGGAGGAAGAGGAGGAGGAGGAGACAACATGGAGGGACAAGCCCCTACACGGCATGTACCGACGTCAGATAGAGGAAGTGGCTGATATCAAGAAGACCTACCAATGGCTGAATAAAGCTGGACTGACAGACAGCACAGAGGCACTGATCATGGCAGCACAAGAACAGGCCCTAAGTACAAGGGCAATAGAGGCCAATATCTACCACAGTAGATCTGACCCAAGGTGCAGGCTATGTAAAGAAGCCCCAGAGTCAGTCCAGCATGTGGTAGCAGGGTGTAAGATGCTCGCCAGCTCAGCATACATGGAAAGGCACAACCAAGTAGCTGTGATAGTGTACAGGAACATCTGTACCCGGTATGGACTAGAAGTACCCAAATCCCAATGGGACATACCACCGAAGGTGGTTGAGAACGGCAAGGCTAAGATCCTGTGGGACTTCAGCTTCCAGACCGACAAACAGCTACTGGCTAACAAACCGGACATAGTGGTGATGGAGAAAGAGCAGAAGAGAGCAGTGGTGATAGATGTGGCGATTCCAGCTGATGCCAACATCAGGAAGAAGGAACACGAAAAGATTGAGAAATATCAAGGGTTGAAAGAACACCTGGAACAGATGTGGAAGGTTAAGGTTAATGTGGTCCCCGTGGTAGTAGGAGCACTTGGGGCAGTGACCCCCAAACTGGAAGAGTGGCTCCAGCAGATTCCTGGAACAACATCTGAAGCCTCAGTCCAGAAGAGTGCAGTCCTAGGAACAGCTAAGATACTGCGCAGAACCCTCAGACTCCCAGGCCTCTGGTAGAGGACCCGAGCTTGAGGATGACACACAGATACCACCCTGAAAGGGTGAGAGGGACATTTATATATATATATATATATATATATATATATATATATATATATATATATATACAGTATACTGTATATAGTTAGTGATGGGCAGATGAGGCCCCATGAAGTATTGAAGCTTTTCATCCCAATCGGTTCACTGCGGTCCGATGCTTCATGAGGCTTCATTTGCTCTAGTACGACATCTAGTGGATCCTAAAATATCAGTTGGCATGAGTTTGAAGTGTGTGGCTTTTTGAAGAAAGCCTGTGAATAAAAATGTCAGCAAAATAAGGAAGTATGCAAAACAGGTATATTTTAGTGATGGCAGCACACACACAAACACACTGTGTGACTGTATGGTGGCACAGACGAAGAAAGGCAGCAGGACCCCAGCCGATGTATAGATGAGGGGTGATACTGGTGGGCTTGGAGGAGCAGGTCCACAGCAGATGGGCAGATGAGGGGTGAACCTGAGTAAACATGTGAGGACATAGAGCACAGAGACTCCAGGGAAGAAGTTAACTTAGTAGGGTGTGATTGGAGACTATGAGAGAGAGGTCAGAGAGGAGGAGGAGTAACAGAGATGGTCGGAGAGAGAATGGTCGGGGCTCAGTGAGTCTGGATATTGAGTCCCCAGCAGTGTAGGTGTGTAAGAAAAAAACAGCCTAAGCAGCCTTAGTTGTAAAATTTTTGAAAAAGAAATGTTTTGAAAAAGAAATGTTTTAAGTCTAGTCTTAAATATTATGTATAGATATACCAACTGCTTCATGCAACAGAACCACCTGCGCTGCGTTCCGTGATTTTCTGAACGCAGCGCACTCACAGATGCTGTCAGCCAAATGCAACTGGTGCGGTATCACGTGACTATGTACTAAAAATCCAAAATGTAGTGAAGCCGGGCATCGTGACAGTCGAATATGCAAGGAATTACTGTGTGTGTGTGTGTGTGTGTGTGTATGTGTGTGTGTGTGTGTGTGTGTGTGTGTGTGTGTGTGTGTGTGTGTGTGTGTGTGTGTGTGTGTGTGTGTGTCTGTGTGTGTGTGTGTGTGTGTGTGTGTGTGTGTGTGTAATGTCAGTTGCAAATATTATGCTACAGACCTCCATCTCACTATAAACTTGAAAACAAGAACCTATCCATCTGAGTGTTGTATGTTGCATAAGATGCATGATGTTGCATTGTTTCTCATTAGTATCCAGCGTGTTAAGATGCCAGATGACAGCAGTCCTGAGGGATAGCTTTGTGCTGCTCCCTTATTTATGTGCCCATTGCAACTCAGAAATATCTCATCCTGCATGCTCTCCACATCCCCCATCTTTACACATTAAGCTCAACACCAGGAGCACCTCTGGCAATGCAGAGGTTGGATATATTTGTCTTCCCACTCAGAGAGGCGATAGTGAGGTCGGGGAAGGTTTTCAGACATTTCAATTTTATGTAAATAGAATTCATACATTCAAAAAAATTCATTTTGAAGCCACTAAAAATAACAGCAGATGGTATTTGAATAACTTGTAAATCTGATTTTGGGAACAAATTAAAAAGATCACTCATCAGGAAGCTTCCTTTTCCCATTGAAATGTATTCCTAAACCAAATCTGTTACTGATTGCAGAGCTGCTGGATGCTTGGTATTGATTGGTCTTGAAAGGGTATGAAGGTGGAGACTGATTGGCTTCAGAAAGAGGGCAACAAAGGGTGATCTGAAGTCTAACATTATTTGTAAATTGCATTTGAATCGCACAAATAAAATTGAAAGTGCAGTATATGGGTAAGTCTTTCTTCTGCATTACTTTCCCAAAAAAAATCATCCTTTGTTTGTTGTACAATCTGCACAAGTCAGGTGATGATGCAAAGATGACAGCACTTGGCATGGAAAAAACATTTCACACATGTTAGTTACTTACATACTTATAGGTAGTTAGTTTTAGTTAAAGCAAGCATATAATACCATACTACACAGTAAAATGACTCGGAAGTTGAATAACATTTTACAGAGAAAATTGCTTTGTTTTTCTCTTCAATCTGTTCTCTGGTTGCTCTGCCTCAACTCTCTGTGATTTATTGAGTTTTAAAATCTACAGCCCCAGCCAATGCTTCAACACAGTTTCCAAAACTTGCAACTTGCACAGGAATATTGAATTGTTTCTCAATATACTGCTGAAATTGACACACAGATTGTGTGTTTTGTTTGGCTGAGAAACTAGACCCAGACACAAGACTCAGTGGAAAGTTACTGACAGTTACTAGAGGTGTAGGTTGGTGGTGGTGTGTATTGATTAGAGTTGGCCTGGGTTGAAGCTGAGCTTCAGGCAAGAGAGAAGACTTGCCAATAGGGCTGACATGGCCATTCTCCAGAGATCAAGGACAGAAGGACAGAAGGAAAAATGTACAATAATAATTAACACCAGTAACTGACAAAAAACGGAGTGCTGCAGTTATACTAACAGACTGAACAGTGTGATGCAGTCATAGTTAAAACCAGGGTTACACTAGTATACAGCATCAGCTGGACTTTAGAATGAAACACAGGTGTGGCCCAATGCCACCTGCAACACCAGAAGTCAATTTCATGAAGCTGTGTTAACAAACTCTGAGTTAAAGCCTTGACTGATTTGACATATTCTGACCATCAGTTTCAAGCTAGCTACTCGAAGTAGGTTCTCACAAAGTTATGTGTGTGCAACATAACTCTAAAATGGCATCATTAAGTCACCATGGCAAAAGGCTTTAGGTGGTGCACATATTCCAGAATAGTTCAAGGTAAGGTGTCGGTAACCTCAGTAAAAATCCATCAAACTTTCCTGTAATGTATAGTGATAGATTAGAATGGATTAAAGGATGGAGACAAGTGAATTAGATTGTGCAAATCTTTAGGCTACTGACCATGTTGCAGTCTGTTATTCAAGTAAGAATTACAATATATCCAAGAGTTATGAACTGACCCAGGCCACTTTGCCTCCACATCAGGAATGTAATATGCAACATCACATATGATCAGGGCATTGCAGAGAATGACAGGTGTTAGTTTAACTATGATGCAGTCTTTAACATTTTGAGACAGTAGTAAATCTACATGTACCTGCACATTTATGCTGTGAATGACAGCAGACAGTGGCTATACCACCTGAGACAGCTGGGAAAATTCAAGATCGCTGCCTCATTGCTGAATGCTTCTTACACTATGACAGTTGAGTTGGTGTTTTCAGGGAACGTCATGGCCTGGTACAGCAGTTGCAGTTCTCATGACAGGAAGGCCCTCCACAGAGTCATTCAATGTGCTGAGTGCATCACCCACACAACACTGCTCTGTCTCCAGGATGTCTACATCAGACATTGTTGTATCAGAGCAAAGTGGATGTGAAAGGACACAACCCACCCCAATCACAGAATTTTGAAGTTGCTGCCCATCAGGCAAATGCCTACAGTCCATCAGGGAGAGGACTGTGAGATTGTGGAGGAGTTTCTTCTCACAGGCCACATGGATCCTAAACTCCAAATAATTCAAATGTGATTATACTTATGCATATAATAATTTTATGTATATATTTATATTCATAGTTACATTCTATTTTTACTTATTCAATCTATTCAATCCAGCTCTGTCCTTTCTTATTACTTATCTTATGCACAGTACTGGGGTTGTTGTATCTGCATTTCACTGCTGTTGTACTAGTACAGAATGCAGATGATGAATAAATGAGTCAGAGTAGAACTTCTATTCACATAATCAGCCTCATTATATGACGGGTGTCATGGTGCTGTTCTGTTGGTATGCTTACAGGTCTGTTACTGTGTGAAGCTCATTTTCTCTTGACAGGTCAAGCTGTGGCAGAGGGTGTGGCTGGCTCCTAGCAGCTGACGAGCCACACTAGTTCCCACTCTGCTCATCTGCCTCATCTTAAAAGGCCTGGCTTTTCCCTATGAGGGTGCCAGATTATTCCGTCCTGTTTCTGTGATGCGAGCGTCAAGTGTTTTTCTCAGTTGCCAGTTCTTTTCTATGTTTTGGAGTTTAGTCGTTTTTACTCAGCTGCTTTTTGTTATCAAGCTCACTTTCATTTTTGTTTTGCCTGAGCAACTAAAGTTGTTGAATTTTTACTCGTGTGTCAGTCTCTGCTCCTTGGGGTCCGACTTGAACTACCCATAACAAGGGGTAATGCAGCCAATTCCACTGAGAAATCCTGAAAGAAATTAAAATTACTAATCCAGTCTGACATTGCAGCACAATGTCATTAAGGAAATATGTATTCAAATTAATTTGACAGGTTTCCACATCATTCACCTGTAGCCTTGTGGAACACCTCCTTGACGATTCTGATGGGTTTATTTCCAAGGAAACTGACAAAACGGGGTAAAAGCCGTTCCAAGGCGAGATACACTCTTCTGACCGACCGCTCTGCAAACAATTGCCTTACTCAGGTGCAGAGCATCTCCTACATTATCAGGGTTCATTTTACCTCAAGAAAATAGTGCATCCACAGGATGCACTTCAAGAAAAATTTGTGCATCATAACATGACATTTATGCATCCCAAAAGTAATAACAGAATATGCAGTAGAAGCATACGCAAGGATTGATTTTTGCCAATAGTACAATATAAAACTATAATGTAAATACTACAATATAAAACTGCAATATAATACAGTGGTACTTCTACTAATGAACCTCTCTTCATACGAAATTTTCAAGTGTCGGATAGTGATGAGTCTGAAGCTAGAAACAGAAGGTGTGATGTTTAATGTTGTTAGTGGGTATACTCCACAGGTAGGATGTGAGCTGGAGGAGAAGGAGAAATTCCGGCTAGACTTTGATGAAGTGATGCAGAGCATACCTAGAAGTGAGAGAGTTGTCATTGGTGCAGACTTCAATGGACATGTTGGTGCAGGAAACAGAGGTGATGAGGAGGTGATGGGCAGGTTTGGTATCCAGGAGAGGAACGCAGAAGGACAGATGGTAGTTGACTTTGCAAAAAGGATGGAAATGGCTATAGTAAATACTTTCTTCCAGAAGTGGCAGGAACATAGGGTGACCTATAAGAGTGGTGGTAGGAGCACACAGGTAGACTACATCTTTTGCAGATGGTGTAACCTGAAGGAGATCAGTGACTGCAAAGTAGTGGTAGGCAAGAGTGTAGCCAAGTAGCTTAGGATAGTGGTGACTCTGGTGGTGTGGAAGATGAAGAGGGCAAAGGCAGAGCAGAAGACGAAATGGTGGAAGCTAAAAAAGGAAGAACGTTGCATGACTTTTAGGAAGGAGTTAAGACAGGCTCTGGGTGGTCAGCAGGTGCTTCCAGATGACTGGAAAACTACAGTTAATGTGATCAGGGAGACAGGTAGGAGAGTACTTGGTGAGTCATCTGGAAGGAAAGTAGATAAGGGGACTTGGTGGTGGAATGAGGAGGCACAGGAGTGTATACAGAGAAAGAGGTTACCTACGAATAAGTGGGACACTGAGAGGACTGAGGAGAGTACACAGGAGTACAGGGAGATGCAGCGTAAGGTGAAGGTAGAGGTAGCAAAGGCCAAACAAGGGCTTATGATGACTTATGATGATTAAGGATAGGGACGGAAGTCTATTGACAGGTGCCAGTAGTGTGATGGGAAGATGGAAAGAGTACTTTGAAGAGTTGATGAACGTGGAAAATGAGAGAGAACAAAGACTAGAACAGGTGGCTGTTGTGGACCAGGATGTAGCAAAGATTAGTCAGGATGAAGTGAGGAGGGCACTGAAGAGGATGAAGAGTGGAAAGGCAGTCAGTCCTGATGATATACCTGTAGAGGCTTGGAAGTGTCTAGGAGAGGTGGCAGTAGAGTTTCTGACTGGGTTGTTCAACAGGATCTTAGATGGTGAGAAGATGTCTGAGGAATGAAGGAGAAGTGTACTGGTGCCCATTTTTAAGAACAAGGGAGATGTGCAGAGTTGTGGCAACTACAGAGGAATAAAGCTGATGAGCAATACAATGAAGTTATGGGAAAGAGTAGTGGAAGCTAGACTAAGGGCAGAAGTGAACATTTGTGAGCAGCAGTATGGTTTCATGCCAAAAAAGAGTATCGCAGATGCAGTATTTGCGTTGAGGATGTTGATAGAGAAGTACAGAGAAGGCCAGAGGGAGCTGTATTGTGTTTTTGTAGATCTGGAGAAAGCTTATGACAGGGTTCCCAGAGAGGAACTGTGGTATTGTATGAGGAAGTCTGGAATAGCAGAGAAGTATGTTAGACCGGTGCAAGACATGTATGAGGACTGTAAGACAGTGGTGAGGTGTGCTGTAGGTGTGACAGAGGAGTTCAAGGTGGAGGTGGGACTGCATCAGGGATCAGCTCTGAGCCCCTTCTTGTTCGCTGTGGTGATGGACAGGCTGACAGACGAGGTTAGACAGGAATCTCCATGGACTATGATGTTTGCAGATGACATTGTGATCTTTAGTGAGAGCAGGGAACAGGTGGAGGAGAAGCTAGAGAGGTGGAGGTTTGTCCTGGAAAGGAGAGGAATGAAGGTTAGCCACAGTAAGACAGAGTACATGTGTGTGAATGACAGGGACCCAAGTGGAAGAATGAGGTTACAGGGAGAAGAGATCAAGAAGGTGGAGGATTTTAAGTACATAGGGTCAACAGTCCAGAGCAATGGAGAATGCGGGAAAGAGGTGAAGGAGCGTGTACAGGCAAGATGAACGGGTGGAGAAAAGTGTCAGAAGTGATGTGTGATAGAAGAGTTTCAGCTAAAATGAGTGGAAAGGTGTATAAAACTGTGGTGAGACCAGCGATGTACCAGCGATTTATCTTTAGCGCAACTTCAGCTATATGAAGAGATAGTTATTATTTCCCTATAACTTACTACATTGACATATTACTGCAAGACATACACAGTCAAATTCAAAAATGAAAAAATTGTATCTTATTGCATATAAAAACCAAAAACATGCTCATCAATTTGATTTTGAACTCAGAAAAGTTTGCCATACATAATTTCTCAGCTCGGACTGTGTTTACAAGAAGGGGCAGAGCAGGATGTACTTCCTGAGGAGGCTGGCCTCCTTCAACATCTGTCATGAGCTCCCTCTGATGTTCTATCAGTCCGTAGTCTCCAGTGTGCTGCCATACGCCATTGTGTGTTGGGGTAGCGGGTCCACGAAAAGAGATATGGACTGTCATAACAGACTCATCCGCAGAGCAGGCTCGGTGGTCGGGCTGAGCCTGGACTCTGTGGAGACGCTTCTGGAGAGCAGGACCATGTCCAAAGTCAGGGCTATCATGAACAACACCAGCCACTCCCTGCACACCACCTTCTCCCAGTAGAGAAGCACCTTCAGCGGCAGACTGCTGTCACACAGTGCCTCCACAGAGAGGCTGAGGTCCTCATTTATGCCCCGTGCCATCAGGGGGTACAATGACTCTCTCAGGAGGAGCCCGGGGGGGTGAGGTCAGTACGCGGTTGAATGGAGGGGAGGAGATGGGATGTCAGCCTGTGCTGCAGTGTAGTGGGGCCAAGGTGTTGTGATGTTGATATTAGATAGTGACATACCTTACAATGTAAGAATGGTGTACCTTACCCACCATGTGGGCCTCCTATTTTCACTTTCACTTTTTATTTTTATATATGTTACTTTTTTTTATTTTATTTTGAGTTCAGTATATGTCCTGTTAGTGCTGCATGTGTCTGTTAGGGTTGTGTATGTCCTGTGTGGTCAGTTTTTCTTTTCCTCCTGGTGTTTATCCAGTATTTATTTATTATGTAATGCCTGAGCAGTGGATATGTGCAATTTCCTCCGGGATTAATTAAGTATCTATCTATCTATCTATCTATCTATCTATCTATCTATCTATCTATCTATCTATCTATCTATCTATCTATCTATCTATCTATCTATCTATCTATCTATCTAGTCAACAAAGTCTACCTTAATTTAAGTAGACTAAAATATTAAATATAAAAGCCTAAGCCATTTTTATGTTTCCCATAATTTCTGAAGTCATGTTTTCCTCTTCGATAAAATGAAACATGTAATAACCCTTTATTGAATACTAGTAAAGTTTAAATGTATAGATAAACAGGAAAAACAGTCACCTTTATTATCTGGCAGAGCATCTCGGTTAAAACACCAGAACTGAAAACAGTGAACCTGCTCTACATAAATAATCCCCCTCCTACTGTCTCCCCCTTCTCTCCCTGTAATCTCCTTGCCCTCATGTCAGTTTCCCCACTCTGTTGACCTCCATTCAATATTTAAACAGTCTCTTGATGTTAACAATTTTGTTTCAGACAAAATATTTAACATCTTTCAATGTCCAGGCTTTTAGGCCTGGAGACTATTTGGCAATACACATAAGGCAGCCCTGCTTTGCTGGAACCTTTTTTCAGTGCGATGAACTTTGTAAGGCGTTGTTTAACTGCATTCCTTTCTTTCTCAGTCCAGGGTCTCTTACCTTGTTTCTTGGCTTCTATATCTGGAGAATCTATAAAACAAAAACCAAAATGAGTTTATTGGAGGTTGAGCTGATTCTAAACTAAGAACTTATTGACATTGCCCTACCATCTGATCCCTGCTCTTGACTAAGTCATTACAGTAATAAAATAAAAAACATAAAAGTTGCATTTTTGAAATATTCAGTTTACTTACAACTCATAGTTTTGTTAAGTATTTTTTCTAATACAGTCCATTGTGTCTCTCTTTGTGTGTCCCAAATATTAATGTGTTGTTGAATCCAAAAACATTTCAATTAAGATCAAGACAATTCTTACATGCAGACGGTGGCAGTACTAAAATGCCAGCAACCTTTAAACCCTGAAGAAGATTCAGATGCATCAGACAGTGCATCTGTAAGGCGACTTGATCTCACACCCTTTCTCAGTTGGTGTTTTTTCAAAAAAGGTAGGAGGACTTTATTACATCTGCATACGACTTGTTACTGAGTGGTGAGATTACTTTATGTACTTTCACATATCAGTCTTAAATCACCACCGTTAAATCCCTGACAGCTGTTTCAAAGGCTGTTAAAATTACCGCTGAAACAGACCCATGGTGTTACACCTAATAAAAGCTTTCAATCTGTCAACCAGGAAGTATTTTACTGTGGAGGAAGATACAGGAAATGTCACATGTTTCCAAGCAAGTAAAAATTTAGTTAAAACAAGGATCAACCTTCAACTTCAACTTTACAGACACTTAAATAAAGCACCAGCAAGTGGATATAGGCTTAAGTTAATGTTACAACATCACTTTCTAAAGTTGTGGGAACCTTATGCTTTCAAAAATGGGGGAAAACATACAACAAAATTACAAAATTACAAAATCTACACTATACTAGTGAGCTGACTGAGCAGGAGAGAGTAAGAGTGAGAAGATACAGTCAGCCATACCTGAGTGAAACAGTTACTTATCTCAGATTTATAACACTGTTCTCATGCCAATGTTATAGACTCACCCAAACTATCGTCATGCATCTTAAATACAACAAAACTACAGTGAAATAGGATCGGAGTCAGACAGAAAACATTGCCTGTGTTTTCAGTGCCTGGACCAGTTTTGTCATCACTTGCATTATAGTCATCATCATTGCCATCAACACGCTTTTCTTCTGCTGAGATCATCTTTTGCAGCCCACTGTTGGTGCTTTGTTGCAACTCTCCATCTTTGCAGAATGGTGTTTTAGTCAAATTAAATTGCTTGCATCTCAGAAACACAATGGTAGAGTGAAAGAAAATTAAATATTTAGAAAAGTGTTACTTGTTTTTTCAATGTGTTGATTATTGTTAGCACTCCCATCATTCTCATCAGCATCACCGTCATCTTCATCATCTTGTCTCCTTGCAGTCTGCCATTGTCTCTTTACAAGTGACCTTGATGCAACTGAATGTGGCACCTCTTTATCTATGAAAGATAACATTTATTTTTATTTAGCGAATGCAAAGTCCTTCAGCTGCCTCCGGGTCGGCTGAGTGGAGGGTGGCTAGCCCTTGTCTCAGTCTTTGGAGAGGACAAGCTTCAATGATGTGTTCCATTGTCTGCTCCTCTCCACAAGTGCACAGTGGGCTAGGGCAGTTGCCCCATTTGTGGCGGCTGGAAAAGCACGGGCCATGTCCAGTCCTAAATCTGTTGAGGGTTGACCACTGTCTCCGTGGAAGCTCGGTGCCAGGGATCGGATGAGTGGGGTCTGACACCAGATGTTTGTTGAAGACCTCCTTGGAATCCCATTCCTTTTTCCAAGCTGACTGGATGGTAAAGTCAGCTGGTGGGGGGGTTCTTCCAGATGGGGCGTCTGGATGGGAGTCGAGCAGTGGGTGGGTTAAGGATGTCTTGATGGATAGGTAGATGGGGGGAGACTTCGACCTTCTGGAGCATCCTTTAGGATGACGCTGTTCGCCGGATGTGTGGGGGAGCAATGTTGGATAAGACGGGGAGCCAGGGAAGTGGTGTTGAGAAAATTGTCCCGGTTATGATTCTCATGATTGAGTTGAGCTGGGTGTCCACGTGGTGTGTGTGAGATGATCTGCACCAAACAGGAGCACAGTATTCCGCTGCAGAATTAGCAAGGGCCAGAGCTGAGGTGCGTAATATGGAAGTGGAACTGCCCCATTTTACACTGGCAAGCTTGCAGAGCAGGTTGTTTCTGGACTTCATCTTAGCCGCCGTCTCTGCTATGTGTTGCTTGAAGGAAAGGGTCCTGTCTAGGGTCACTCCAAGGTAGATGGGATAGGGGGTGTGCTTAAGTTCGAGCGAACTCAGGGAGATCTTCAGTCCTCTGGCTGCTGTTGCATTATGCAGATGGAATACACTGGAGACAGTTTTTGCAGGGCTTGGTTTTGCAGTACTGGTCTATTTTGCTGAGGTCTTCTGTGAGCACATGCTCCAGCTGTTCCAGATCTGGTGTTTGGAATGCCAGGCAGATGTCATCTGCATAGATGAATTTGTGAGATTTGGTGCGGGGGAGGTCGTTTGTGTAGAGGTTGAACAATGTAGGAGCGAGAACTGAGCCTTGGGGTAGTCAATTTTTCTGTGTTCTCCATGAACTGTTGTACTGGCCGATGTGTACTCTGAACCTCCAGTTGGTCAGGAGAGTTGTGATGATTGTTGTTGCCCATGTAGGGAGAGCCTTTGCAAGTTTCAGAAGGAGGCCTTTGTGTCAGACCGTATCACAGGCGGCTGTGAGGTCAAGAAACACAGTCCCGGTCTTTAGTCTGTTCTCGAAACCATTTTCAATGAACGTAGTAAGGGCCAGTACTTGTTCTCCTCTGCTACAGTCCATCCTGAAACCTGCCTGGTCCACAGAGAGGAGGTCCTCTAATCCTGTGGATATGCGCTGGAGTATTAGACGTTCCAAGATTTTGTAGGGAACACAGAGTAGGGAGATTGGGTAATAGCTTCCAGGTATTTTCTGATCTTTGCCTGGTTTCAGTATGACAATGACTTTGGCTGTGTGCCATTTCTTTGGAATCAGATTTTTCAGTACGATTCTACTGTAGAATTGGGTCAGCCAGGTTACGGCTCGAGGGCCTAGATGCTTCATGAACTCAGCAAGATGTTGTCATATCCAGCTGCCTTCCCACATTTCAGGCCCTGCAGGACTTTCCCCAGTTCACCACTCTCAAAAGGTTCAAGAAGTTCAGGGTTGTCTTCCTCTTTGGGTGTTTTCTGTTGTTCCTTAAGCTCAGCTGTCACTGCTCTTCTGGTGTGTTTGTCTTGGTTTGGTTTTGCTATGGCCAGTAGATGGGATGCCACTTGGTTGGGTGTGACGCTTCATAGGCTTGTAGGAGGGCAGTACTTTCTTAATCCAGGCAGGGGACGTAGAGGGGTCGGTAGCCTCTTGGGAATGCTGAGTGGGCAGCCTTGTAGATGGCACAGCAGAAGTGGTTGTATGCTTCATCTATCGTGATGGAGTGGGATGGTAACAAAATTCCGATCCAGGGTTTCACGGTATTTCCGCCAGTTGGCTTTGCGGAGGTTCCAGCGTTCCAGGTTCTTCCTTGGGCTCGTTATGACTGGGAGTTGTAGGCCAATGTGTATGAGCGAAGGTTGGTTGTGTGGGAAGTCATCAAGCACCAGGATCTGTGCGGGGTACGGGGTTCCACACACAGAGCTGACCCAGCACAGGTCAGGGAAGTAGTCTTTGTTCCACCTGGCTGAGTGGAAAGTCCCTCTTGATGACCACCACCCCCTACACACCACCTTCTCCCAGCAGAGAAGCACCTTCAGCGGCAGACTGCTGTCACACAGCGCCTCCACAGAGAGGCTGAGGTCCTCCTTCGTGCCCCGTGCCACGAGACTCCTATGAATGGGGTACAATGACTCTCTCAGGAGGAGCGGGGGGGAGGTGGCAAGGTCAGCACGGGGTTGAATGGATTTAATTTAATTTAATTTAATTTAATTTAATACTGTTTTATATATTTTTTAATTTTATACTGTTTTATATTTTAATTTAATTTTATACTGTTTATATTTTAATTTTATACTGTTTATATTTTAATTTTATAGTGTTTATATTTTAGTTATAGTTTAGTGTATAAGTCCTGTTAGTGCTGCATGTGTCTGTTAGTGTAGTGTATGTCTTGCGGTATGTCCTGTGATATCAGTGTTTCTTTTTCTCCTGGTGTTTATTCGTTATGTAATGCCTGAGCAGTGGATATATACAATTTCCTCCGGGATTAATAAAGTATCTATCTATCTATCTATCTATCTATCTATCTATCTATCTATCTATCTATCTATCTATCTATCTATCTATCTATCTATCTATCTATCTATCTATCTATCTCTTTGCTTGGGGTCATTTATCAGAGCAAGGTCATTCCTCGATGCCCAGTCTGAAAGTGCCTCACCATCGCAGTCCACTGCTGGGTATTCCCAATCGGGGTGGTGGCTGTTGAAGTCCCCCACGTAGATGGCGGGGTGGGGTAGAGTGGGCAAGACTTGCAGATCCCAGTGGGCACTCCAGGGCTTATGTACGTTAGCAATATGGAAGCCACCGATGGTTATGGCATCTGAGAACTGTGTTGTTATCAGGTGGTTTGCTTCAGCTACTTCAGACCGCACATAGGTGACAAATCCATGTTTGGCATGGGGTGTATAGCACAGGAGGTCATAACTGTTGATGGTGTATCGGCCTGCTACCTCTGTGCCAGTGTGGGTCTCTTGGAGGCAGATGACATCAACAGAATGTTGGGAGGCAAGGACTTCGATGAGGCTTCGATTGGCAGAGGAAAGGCCTTCGACATTGAGTAAGCGAAGGGCCAGTCCTACCGCCAGGTGCTCTTGGAGCTGTCTGCTTTTGTCTTTAGGACTGGGACTAGGATTCTGTGACTTGGCTTTTTGGCATCGTCTCTCAGAAATTAGTCTGCTGGTAGGATCATTAGCTTCCCCAGGCGCACCTGGGTACTAGCAGGGGACGCGACGTGAGCGCTGATCCATTGTCCCCCAAAGATGACATTGAAAACCATGTAAATACCAAGGTTTAGACAACTTACTTGTCTTAATATAGCCTTATTTCAAACTATGACTAAACAACATGCCTTTCCTCTGAGAATCTGAGAATCAATTCAAAAATGTAAAAAAAAATTGGATTGTCAACATGAGAACAACACCCTCTGTATTTTGAACGAAATCTTTCTGAGGCATCCCTAGCAGGTTTTTTATTTCTGCTCAGAGCAAATATCTTAATTGAGAAGAAAAATCATAATGCAGTAATCCTTTGCTTATTTGCGCTTCAAGATGATTGACTTCACTACATCGCAGATTTTTAGTAGGTAGTCACGTGATGCAATACGTACATGCTATTGGCTGACAGCATCCGGAAGTGCGCTGCGTTCCGAGACTCATGTAACGCAACGCACTTCCATGTATTAAAGAAACACTTTAAACGATTTTAACAGTCTATAAGAGTGCAGGAAAAGTTAATATAGATAGAAGGTCATTTAATATCAGTATGGGGAGGGTTCATAAATGTTTGAATTACCATAAATAATAAAATAAAGTGTGTTGCTCTATCGCGGAATGTTGTTTTTTGCGGGTGGTCCTGGAACGAGTAACGTTCTGTATAAGAACAACTACACTGGTTCACTGGAAAAATTAGGTTTTCACCCTGGTCATGGAACACTGGGCCAGCTGTATACTCTTCTGAGGCAGGTGAAAAGAGCACCGGAGTTTGTCCCACCAGACAGGTACCTGGAAAAGGCTTTCAACCATGTCCCCCAAGGCATCCTTTATGATGTGCTTCGGGAGTATGGAGTGGATGGCTTATTGCTACGGGCTGTACAGTCTCTGTATTCTCAGACTCAGAGTCTGTTTCACATTGCCAGCAATAAGTCAGAATTGTTTCCAGTTGCAGTTGGACTCTACCAGGGCTGTCCATTGTCATGAGTTCTGTTTGTAACCATTATGGGCAGAATCTGCAGGCGCAGCAAAGCAGTGGAGAGTATCGGGTTCGGTGGCTTTAGGAGTTTTTATCTGCTTTTTGCAGATTACTTGGCCCTACTAATCTTGTCAAACAGTGATCTTCGGTTTACACTGGAGCATTTGGCAGTTGGGTATGAAGTGACTGAGATGAGGATCAGCACATCTAAATCTGAGATCAAAAGAGTGGAGTGGCCACTCCAAGTGGGAGGGGAGTCCCTGAGATTTTATTCATGAGTGAGAGAACAATGGAATGGGAAATAGATTGGTGCGGCATCCACCGTGATGCAGTCACTCTACCGGTCCGTGGTAGTAAGGAAAGAAATGAGCCATAAGGCGAAGCTCTGTTTAAGTTCTAACCCTCAACTATGGTCATGAGCTCTGGGCAATGGCAGAAGGGATAAGATCTCAAGTACAAGCAGTTGAAATTAGTTTTCTTGGCAGAGTTGGTGGGCTTAGCCTTACAGATAAGGTAAAGACCTAGGACATCTTGGAGAAACTCAAGGTAGAGCCGCTGCTCCTCCAAATCGAGCGGAGCCACCTGAGGTGGTTTGGGCATCTGGTTGGGATGCCCCCTGGACACCTTCCTAAGGAGGTGTTCCAGGCATGTCCATCTGGGAGGAGACCGAGAGAAGGACCCAGGACTTGCTGGAGATATCATCTCTCTAAGTTGACCTGGGAACACCTTGGAATCCCCCAAAGGGAGTTGCTGTGAGTGGGTGGGGACAGGAGTGTCTGGGCTTCCCTGCTAAAATTGCTGTCCCCCGTGACCTGGATCCGGCTGAAAACGAGAAAGAGCCCCTTCTTAGTTCAACTGACCGCTGAAAGCACTTTGCTAGACAAGTTTGCATTTACATGTCCATGCAAACCATGGTGTCACTGGTTCACCAGGAGACCTCACGTCATTTTGACTGCAAGGCACGAGCACTGCATCTCTTGAACCACTGTCATACATCTATTTTTAGCCATTCAGTTCAAAAGTAATATGGAAGACCATTATGTTCAGACATGGTTGTATAACTGAGATGTTCTATAGTAAGCATTTGTAAGACATACACGTAAGCAGAAATGCATCCACAATTTTTTAATGTCATTTAACATTATAAGCCCTTTCTAATAAATAATAAAAGCAATACAAGATACAGCAAGACCAACGATACATCTATAAGGGATTACAAATCCCTAGGGGCCTAACATAACTTGGGAAATTGCGTGTATTTTGTTCTCTGGAAAGCTGTGGCCATGACTTTATTGTTACAGAATAGTGAGAAGGAGCAAACTCTGTTCTGCCAGGATCTGAGCTCAGCAGACCTGATCAATGCCTCTTTGATTGCCTGCAAAAGTACTCTTCACTCTTGCCTCAGCTCACTGGGGGGGAAACACTGTTTTTCATCTGAATTTTAACTGTCAGAAATGGTGAGGTGATGCAAGCAGCAAAATTAAACTCCTGCCATTTTGTGCATACTGTATAACCAGTCTCTGATGTGGTGCACAGTACGACAGCGGTCTGTCCGATTAGACATGCACCAAATTGCAGTCAGATCTACCAATGATGAGGGGATGCATGTGCCATTAAAGTCTGTGATTCAGAATGACATTCTAAAAGATTGCCCCAGAGCACCCATGTCATATTGTTCACGCATGAATAATCCATCACTCCTCATGGTTGACAACAGCCCCAACTGTTGAACTATCTACAGGCTATGCTGTTTACAGGGCAAGAAATACTGTTCATTTCAACAATTCATATTAAGTATCAAAAAACTCACCATTCCACTGCACTCACTTTATATTACGGTTTATAATAGAGAGTAATTCATTTTTATTATTTCATAATATATTTGGTGATTAACAGCTAATGTTGGATGTATAATTAATCAGCTGAAAAAATTCCAGAACTTTTTCTTTTTGTCTCAGACTGGTCTGAGACAAAAACCTCTATTTGTCTCCCTGTCTGTGTGTAAGGAAGAATGGCTTCACTTACTCCAACTGTGCGAACATGAAGCCAGAGTATCACAGGTAGGAGCTGCCATCCTGCACTGTGATGTCATTTGGAACCACAGTGAGACAAAGTTCATGTGGTGACACCACAGTATAGTGTCATGTTCCTGCCCTAAATCAAGAGCAGGTCTCAGCAGTAAATAATTTTTGTCAAAATGCTGTATACAGCATTTAGTAACCGATTATCCCCAAATATCCATCCATTTCTTGAAGACAAAACGACCATAATTCTCTCGTCTTCAGCCGCTTTTGGACTTGTGAGTCACAGGTGTTGCTGGAGCCTATCCCAGCTGGCTGAGGGTGAGAGGCGGGATACAGGTGCCTTCCGGAGCATCACCAAACATCCCTCTATCCATCCATTTTCTGCCGCTGTATCCGCTGTAGCGGGTCACAGGGAGCTGGAGCCTATCCCAGCTTGCATAGGGCGTAAGGCGGGGGACACTCCGGGCACGATGCCAGTGCGCTGCCAATCAACCTGAAGTGCATGCTTTGGAGGTGGGAGGAAGCCGGAGAACCCGGAGAGAACCCACACAGACACGTGGAGAGCATGCAAACTCCGCACAGAGCGGGACTCGAACCCGCTTTTCATACTTCACACAAATTCAGTTGTTGGTCATTTTTAAGATTTTCCTGCCCAGTCTGTAGCACAACGTTCTCTTGTTCGTCATTTAAATAATTAAGTTGAAAAGACAAATTGTGTTTTAATCTTTAGAAACATCTATACAGTCATTCATTTTAAGCAAATATCATTTTGACTAATGCAAGGCATCTATTGCAGACACATTTTTAAGCTGTGGATTAATTCATTGGATGCCCAAAATAATTTTAAGGGCTACAGAATGTGATGTGATGTGTGTACTTGCCAAAGGCCACTTTTATTGTAGTTGCCACCATGTGCAAATATATGCATCAGTGGTAAAATAGTAGTCAGAGCATTTTGGAGAACAATTTATCAATTTGTTCCAAGCTTCTGGATTTAAAAAAGACATTTTTGACAATAAGAAAAAACATACTCGTCCCAGTGGCAAGTAAATAGTTTAGTTCCTGAGTAACAAAGAAAAACCCAATTTGTCAAACTGCCAGTGGGCAAAGTGACAATCTATTAAGATCATAAATAAACAATAAAATCTCAAACAGTAATTTCTCAGTCCTCAATTACCTTCTAAGTATCAAATTATAAAGTTAAGTAAAAGTAATAAGCATGATAAATTATAGATATTACTAGAAATCATTACTCACTAAGTGTTACATTACATCACATTAAATTATATTATATACATACATTACTGGGGGATAAGTTAATAATGAACAAAATAATTGTTTTTGAAAATTGGGCAAAATATTACTTCGATAACCATACATTTGGTAAAAAAATTTATTAGCTATTATATCCATTAGCACAAAGCAAACCATTATAAACTGTCCGTAGATTCAAACATAAAAACACTGAATACACAAGAAGGAGTTGCGTACATTCCTGTTTTTCTAACATGCGATAGTCAGTGAGCTGAATAGTTATTTGTGTTGCCCCCAGGCAGTGCACTTCATCTGGGAAAGAATAGCTGTAGGCTACTTAAACTACTATTTAGATTTAGCTATTTTGGAAATGGGTTCATTGTATTTGCAACCTGAGATTTATGTGACATCAAATGCAGGTTCTGCTTCTGCCTGCTGTTACAGTGTGCTTGTCAAAGACAAGTTTCTCTGCATTCATGTGTCCAAGCATGTGGTGGGTTAGTTTCTCAGGTTGGGGTGACCCCTCTGCTTTTCTGAGTAGTTGCTGTGCTGAATTCAGTGGAGTTGAAAGTCTATCAGAAATAATTGATGAAGACCCTCCAGAATCAATGAGGCTGTAAATCAGGGCAGTCCCTCTGTTTGGTAAACTAGGAGGTGGGGGAGGCATGATGAGAGCTGTGTGTGATGCTCATCATGGACCTTGGGCTTCAGACTAATGGTGTGTGTCTACCTCTGTGCCGCGCCACATACACTTGGGCCCTCCCTGTCAGATCCAGCGCCCACAGCAATGCACAGGAGACATCTACAATGAATAGACTCAACTCCAGTGCTTATGATGTGGGTGTCACAGTTAAGACACCTGGTATGTCATCATAGGAATTTCACCCCACAATTTAAACATTCTGTAGCTATTCTTTACTTTAACTTAAGTTGCATTTCCACTGCTTAGCACTATTCCTGATCAACTTGACAACTTGACTCACCTTGATGCGGGTACGCTGGGGGAGGGGTATTTTCCATTACAGAATACTACCTGCTCAGAGTGGATGGATACCACGTACTTATCATCCACATCTCATGATCATCTCCACAGCTATTTAAGACAGGGACATTAGTTATATATATATATATATATATATATATATATATATATATATATATATATATATATATATATACACACACACACACACAGATACATATACAGGTATACCTCACCTACATTATTAATTGTTTCCAGGAGACATGGCATATATCAAAAATTGTTTTCCAGGCTTAACCAAAAACAACCATTCCCAGCTCTGTACTGTACTGTATTTATGAATGCATTTCCAATAATATATGGTTAATACAAATCTATTTCAAGCTTACAAACAGATTTTATTTTTACAAAATATCATATGCTATTAGTGTATTTCCAGTGATTTTACAATTCCAATATTTGTGCCAGACAGACTTAGAGTTGAGTAAGATGGCGTAAACTTGATCTTGGGGCGGCAGTGGCTCAGCGGTAGAGCAGATGTCCTTTAGACAGATCGCCTCAACCATCGGCGGATCGAATCCCGCTCCCGCCAGGACATCTTCGGAGGGAGTGTGAGCTGACGGTGGGAGGTGTCAGCTCACCTCCCAGCCACTGCCGAGGTGCCCTTGAGCAAGGCACCGTCCCCCCTACAAGCTGCTCAATTGGGGCGCGTTCCTGAAGCCGCTGCCCGTCACTCTGCCTCCCTATGTGTGATGTTTGATGTGTGTACTAACGCTAACTGCATGCTTACAGGCCCCCCTGTGTGCTGTGTTTCACGGGGCCTGTGTATACACTGATTGCCATTAAAAACTAACACAAAGAACATGTAAAAAAAATATACCTGAGTGACTGTGTAATTTCCCTGTGGGGATTAATAAAGTGTACTTCTTCTTCTTCTAGTTTTCTGTGTATAAAAACAGCGCATAATCAAGAACAACTGGTGGTTCATAATGTCTTGGTACATAAATTTTTAATTGAAGAAAAAACTGTGATTGTTCCTTTGTGGGGTTGCTCATTAAGCCAGACTGAGGCGCCGTCCACATGATGACGGATTTTTTGAAAACACAACTTTTCTGTTGCGTCCACACCTTCCGTCCACACGACAATGCAGATATCCGGAACGAAAACACAACTTTTTAAAAACGCTGGCCGAGGTGGATTTTTTTTAAAACGCTGGGTCTGTGTTGTCGTGTGGACGACGCATCTGCAACTTTTTTAAAACGCTGACGTCTTGCCTGCGACGAAAACCGCTGTGACGTCATATTTATGGGCCCGTGTGTTGTGACAACAAAACACGGAGGATTCCTATTGGATAAAATTTGACTCAGTACTGCCACCACATGGTTTGGCATGCTTATAGCCGTCTTCGAAAACGCACTGCTGTGTTTACGTGTGGACGGAGATTTTTTTGAAAATGCTGTCGTGTGGACGCAAATCGTTTTCGATGCGTTTTTAAAAAGTTGCGATTTTTAAAAATCTGTCATCGTGTGGACGGGGCCTGAGGCTTGAGTTCTGTTTCCAAACCGCCACAGTGAACAGACTCTTTTCTCCAGCAGTGGGGTCTCGATAAGTTTTTTCATCAATCTGACCAAGGACAACGAAAACGCGCAGCTTCTGATGATTAACTATCACCTGTCTGCTTGTTGGTCAATGTGTTTTTCTAAAATGTTAAAAAAGTATCCTCAACACAAATTTCCATTCCTTCTTTACTTACTTTCCTTTCATTATTATTACCAGTACCTTTTGTTTACTTTTTTGGAACTTATTTTTTGCAACATAAAAATATGTGCAATAAATTCCTAAATTTGCTCTTTTTCCAAATCCACTCACTCTACACTTAAGTATGCAACTGAGAACACAACAGGGCCTTTATCAGAGTCCTGGACTGACTGTGGCTTGAACATGCAAGTTAATGGATGAATCATCAGAAGTCTAACATGAGTCATTTTGATGAGTACAGCTCCCCCACCAGTCAGCAGACTTTGAAATATGTCTGAAAGGGAACTAATAAAAAGATACCCTGTTGTTAGACACAAAAGACATGAAGCTTTGGGCAACATGTCAGTCAGACACCGAGGACATTAACTGTTATCCAGAGTCTATTAAGCAAATTTAAAAAATACGAAAGAAAAACCCATATAATATTGAAATAGCAGAAACACACAATTACAACAAATATCATATACAGTGGTACCTCTACTTACGAAATTAATTGCTTCCGGAAGTAATTACGTAAGTAGAAAATTACGTAAGTAGAGACAAGTTTTCCATGCAAATGCCCTAATCCATTCCAAGCCCACAAAACTTCTGACATAAATGTTTTATAAAGCATAAAAATGCATCAAAACATGTGACAAATACATGTGACAATTAGATTATTACACAAAACATGAGAGTTGTGCATAACGTAAAAAACAAAGAATAGAGTAAAGAATAATAATGACGGTCATTTACCTTTTAACTGCTGTCCTCATTGTTTTTTGCCCTCTATGGTTCATGCGCTCCTATCTCACAATGCCGAACAACAGAGTGAATTCCAGTCCTCCTTTTGAACTTCTCCTACCACTCACGCATGCCTTAAACTCCTTAAACTTCCTTTTGTTTTAATAACGTGTTGATTGTAGATGTTTAGCCATATTCTTTGGTGAGATCAACCAAATGCGTTCCTTTATTCATGCTCTTCTATTATCTCTTGCTTTGTTTGCATGGACAAAAAAACTTTTCTTTGTCTTTTCTTTTCCTCTTTTCTCCGTCATTGTCTTGGGGTCCATAGCGAATACGTACTCAAAATGTTATTATATTTGAGCAAAACTATCAGACTACCTCAGGGGTCGAGTGCCGAATGCCGAGCACCGTTCTACCTCCACACAGAGGTGGAGTGGCATCCCTCTTAGCCAATGGGATGCCAGGAAGATACGTTATAGTTAATAGCCAATGGCAGAGCAGCTATGAAAATGTTGCGTTCAGGAACCTGTGAGAGATTCGAGTATCAGCCGATACTGTGTTTTTATTCGAGTATCAGCCGATACTCTCATTTCTTTCGTAAGTAGAGATAATATTTTCCTGGTGAGAAATTTCGTAAGTAGAAAATTTCGTAAGTAGAAACATTCATAAATAGAGTTATCACTGTACACTGAAAATGACTGTAAAGCCACGTACATAGAGATGGCATTTGAAAAGGTAAAATATGGTATTTACACAATATGCATTATATATACATATAAGCCTACCACGTGGTAGTGGTAGGCGAAAGTGTAGTGACTGAAAAGTAGTGGTAGGCGAGAGTGTAGCCAAACAGCATAGGATGGTGGTGTGTAGGATGACTCTGGTGGTGAGGAAGATGAAGAGGGCAAAGGCAGAGCAGAAGACAAAATAGTGGAAGCTGAAAAAGGAAGAGTGTTGCATGACTTTTAGGAAGGAGTTAAGACAGGCTCTGGGTGGTCAGGAGGTGCTTCCAGATGACTGGACAACTGCAGCTAATGTGATCAGGGAGACAGGTAGAGTTCTTGGTGTGTCATCTGGAAGGAAACTAGATAAGGAGACTTGGTGGTGGAATGAGGAGGTACAGGAGTGTATACAGAGAAAGAAGTTAGCTAAGAAGAAGTGGGACACTGAGAGGACTGAGAAGAGTAGACAGGAGTACAGGGAGATGCAGCGTAAGGTGAAGGTAGAGGTAGCAAAGGCCAAACAAGGGGCTGATGATGACTTGTATGCTAGGTTGGACAGTAAGGAGGGAGAGACTGATCTATACAGGTTGGTAAGACAGAGACACAGAGAGGGGAAGGACGTGCAGCAGGTTAGGGTGATTAAGGATAGGGATGGAAGTCTATTGACAGATGCCAGTAGTGTGATGGGAAGATGGAAAGAGTACTTTGAAGAGTTGATGAACGTGAAAAATGAAAGAGAACAAAGACTAAAAGAGTTGACTGTTGTGGACCAGGAAGTAGAAAAGATTAGCCATGATGCAGTGAGGGGGGCATTGAAAAGGATGAAGAGTGGAAAGGCAGTCGGTCGTGATGATATACCTGTAGAGGTTTGGAAGTGTCTAGGAGAGCTGGCAGTAGAGTTTCTGACTGGGTTGTTAAACAGGATCTTAGATGGTGAGAAGATGCCTGAGGAATGGAGTGTGCTGATGCCCATCTTTATGAACAAGGGAGACGTGCAGATATATATATATATATATATATATATATATATATATATATATATATATATATATATATATATATAGTCATCTTCAGATTACCACCGCTTTATCCGCCGTAGTGGGTCATGGGGAGCCGGAGCCTAACTCGGCAGCATAGGGGCGTGAGGCAGGGGACACTCCGGGCATGACACCAGTGCACCGCGGAGCCACACACAAGGACATACAACCATCCACACACACTCATTCCTATATATATTCATATATATATATATATATATATATATATATATATATATATATATATATATATATATATATATATATATATGAGGGAAAGAGGGAGACTGATCTGTACCTAGTATGGACTAGAAGTACCCAAATCCCAATGGGACCAATGGGACATACCACCGAAGGTGGTTGAGAACGGCAAGGCTAAGATCCTGTGGGACTTCAGCTTCCAGACCGATAAACAGCTGCTGGCTAACAAACCGGACATAGTGGTGATGGACAAAGAGCAGAAGAGAGTTTCAAGTTTCAAGTTTATTTATTTTTATATAGCCCAGATTCACAAACAATGTCTCAAAGGGCTTTACAATCTGCACATGGACGATATCCCTCTGACCTTTGTGCACTGCGAGCA